>NW_004524663.1:10190869-10210710 GCF_000260255.1 Octodon degus | reverse complement strand
AATAAAAAAAAGAAAAACGAAAAAAGGATTGGTTCTATTCATTCTAATCATAACAATAAAACCTCTTATACTGAACTTTATTGGCTGTCAGACATAGTTCTGGACACTGACTCACTTGAGCCCACTTAGTCTTACAACAGGACAAAGAGGTAGGCAGAATTGTCCTCATTTCACAGACAATGTATCCAGCCCGCAGAGAGGTAGCAGACTTGCTAAAGGACAAAAGTAAGACACCAAGTGGGAATCAATACCCAAGTCAGTCTTGTCCTAAGGCCTTTGCTCATGCCACTGCCTCTGCTGACTCTAAAGTAGCTTGGAAAGAAGTGCTGTTTTGCAACTTGGTAAAGCTGGGAATGCTGGGGTGGCTACAGGGCCCTGCCCCGATGATCCTTCACTTTATCCTATGTTTCTTACCCCACACCCTGGCCCTAACCTTGAGTATTACCAGGTATGAGAGATTGGAACACACTTTTTTTTTAAAACCACTGCTCCAAGTTATGAGGGGTTAAATTTTAAGCATGTTATAAGGTGACCTGGTCAAAGGGGAATTAAGCTACAGATGGCTCATTAGGTAATCAGAGAAGATAATTATGGCAGGCTGCAGATTCTGCATGGCTAAGAAGCTGCTTGTCCATGTGGCTGAGGCAGGGCATTTATTTCAACTTACAGGAGCCAGTCGACAGCGATGATCAGGGTGACATCCTCAGCAGGCAGGCCCACAGCACTCAGCACGATCACCATGGTCACCAGGCCAGCTTGGGGCACGCCAGCAGCTCCAATGCTGGCGGCTGTGGCTGTGATGCTGTAGCCAAAACACACCATTGGCGGGGGAGAAGTTAGGCTCTGTTTCTCTCTCTGAGGCCCTGGCTGAAAAGTTAAGTCTCTAAAGTGATTCCTGTTATATCCCAATATGGTCAGTCAGAATTTGTTTTCTACTAAGCACTAGCTCTGCCTGAGAACAGTAGGGGACTGAGATGAGATGGTGCCATGTGGTGGCAGGGGGACATGCGGCAGGTCACTCTGACACAGGAAATAGATAAGGGCTGCAAGAAGGCTTTACTTACCTGTCCATACATCAATCCTAAATTAAAGCTGGGTACCTCTCCATAAGCTTGCTTCCTCCCTCCTTCCACCTACTCACCTGGCCAATTACTTGCTGACCATCTACCGTGCTCCAGGAATTTATATTGCCTTGAAGGATGAGTAGAGGGATAGTGGTAGGGTGGATGGACAGGCGCATTTCAATTGAGGGTGAAGCAGTGCAGAAATGGTTGAGTAGATTTCATGCACTTGCTAGACATCACAAGCCTCGACCTCTTTGAGAGAGACCTTTGGCACATTGACTTGAGAGATAAAAAGACTCCTGTCGAAGGTACAAGTATTTCTTCTTGGCTGTCCCCCCGCCTTTTTTTTTTTTTTTTGCCACTGAATGCATTTTAAAAAATTTAGTAATTTATTTTTTATGTATTTGGTACAAGGACTCACTACACAGTGCACACTCATAGTGTTCCTCCTGTTTTCAGCCTCCACAGTCCTATGATTACTAGTTCTCTGAGGCTGGCTTAGCACTCCCAGGGGTGGGGCCAGTGTGTGGTGCTGGAGATTGAACCCCAGACCCTGCCTTGTGTAAGCAGGCACTTAGTCCACTGAGCTATCACTCTGGCCCCAGTGAATGCATTTTGTACAAAAGGAAGAAGAGATCTGGAATCCAGGAGAGGCAGCCCCATCAATTTTATTACCATGCATTTAGAAAGATCCCTCTTGGGCAGATGAGATGTGGCACTGGGGATTTTTCTCCTTGGAATGCACAATTTTTCTCATCAGTTACAATTTTATTATTATAAATTGATTATCCTAGAGGAAATCAAGGCTCTTGATGCCCAGAAAAATCCCTGTCTTGGATGACCCTTGACCAGAAACACACATACATTTTCAACACACAGCCTTACCCTTGGGCCAAGGCTGTACTGTCACCACAGTGCTAACAAGCTGAAGGTTTGAGGTGTAGAAACTCCCCTAATTAAATTAGAAGACAGCCTAGTTCTATGCACAAAACCCTGTGGGGTCAAAGAGTTTCTGAGTTTTAAGGAAGCTTATTCAACTGCCCATTCATCTGCATAGTAATGCACTACAGAAGCCACCTAGGGTACAAAATCAGGCTCAAGTGTGAGGAGTGGGTTTGCCTTCAGTGAGTACAGCTACCAATTTACAGCAAGTTAGAGATGTCTGGGGCTGTACCAATTTCTTGAAAAGGTTCATGTTCACATAAGCTTTTGGACCTATTCTAACTTAAGTACTTTCTGGAAAACCCAACTTTATTTCAAAGCCGACTGAAAATACATTTAAACTGAATGTATCAATGGCTTTTGTCAGAAGTGATTTGTGTTCAGATCTATTGATCCCACTTGGAAGCCTCCATACATCAGAGTTAACTACATCCCTACAGCCTGAAGCTGGGTTTGAAACTCAAAACCTATTTAGTTAAGGAAAATTCTGCCTTTGAGTCTTGACCTCGCTCACTAAACTTCCATCTTCTGACAGACTGGCTTTGGTCCTAAACTCAGAACTATACATTTTCAGATAAGGGGGAAAAAAAAATTCTAAAAACCAGTTCCTACTTTTGAATATATTCTACTTTGGCTGAGAAGGCTTTCCTTCTTTTCTTTTTTTTTTTACCCCCTGAGGTAAAGTTCTTTCCTATCACTGAGGCCTAGTTTTAACTCCACTGTCTGAACAGGCTGAAGGCTGGACTGTGAACTAGAGGGAATGCAGACTTTAGAGTCAGACACACCTTTAGGATGTACTCCTGGCTTTGCTGTTTTACTAATAGAAGTAACTTAGGCAGCTCACCTTTCTATCTCAATTCCTTGCCTGTATGTAGTATGGAGATTCCATGTCTACCTCCCAGGGCTGCTATGAAGATCAGTCCATGCAGAACACCTAGGATGGCACCTGCACGGGAGTTTAAAAAGTATCCTTTTTGCTGCTGTTACTTATACTACTGTAGTTGTCACTGCCAGCATTATTACCACTGCCACCACAGCTTTAGCAACAACCAAAACACTAGGTGGACTATCCCTAATTTCAAGTGCTCGCATTCAAAATGCTCCCAAAACTAAAACTGACATGATGGCAGAGTAGAAAATTTTATATCTTATCTCATGTGACAGGCTGCAGTCTAAATGCAGGTGGCACTAAAAATAAAACTGTAAGGTTACTTTAAGGCTATGTGTGTAAAGTGTACATGAAATGTAAGTGACGTTCATGTCTAGACTATTTTTGTATTTGGTACAGCATCTGCAGGAGCTACAGGGTCTCACTACATAGATCAGACTCGTAGTGATTCTCCTGTTTTTAGCCTTCCAAGCACTGGGATTACAGGCATGTGCCACCACACCCAGTCTCAATCACTGGCTCAGTGTGCCCTGGGGTGGGGTCAACATGGTATGTGGGGGATTGAACCCCAGCCTCTGCACTCTGCCTAAGAAGGTGCTTTAGTCCACTGAGCTATCTGACTGACCCTTATGTTTAGATTTTGGTTCCATCTCCAAAATCTGTCTGTAAGTGCTAGATTGGACCAGACTTCCCCAGACCCCAGCCAGCAGAAGTGCTACACTGCTGGAAACTCAGCTCTCAGCAGGGAACTTAGCTCAGCTCCCTGTCATGGCAAGCACAGGAAAGGAGATAAGATAGGACAAGGAATTTTGTCGCTCCTGGGACATCTGGAAACACCCAAGAATTTAACTGGACACTTCAGGGACTATGCCCACTGAGATGTAAGACTACCAGAGAACTCTGATGGCAGATGTTTATTGGGGTCTTCCTGCCTGACTCAGAGTGAACCTTACATAGGCCTGGGGACCTAGTTTCATCTTGAGCTTCCACTCTAAAACTGAACCCAAGTGGATGCTAATCTAAGGATGTCACTCAGTAGCAGTGCTGTCCTGTAAAACTCTCTGCAGTTAGGGAATTGTTTGATATCTTCCCTATTTCAGCAAGCCACTGTCTCCACAAGGTATGTGGCTGCCATATTGGATAGAACTGTCCCGGAAACAAATCTGGCAACATTAACTAATGGCGTTTCCACCACCTCCTTGAACAGGCAATTTCTGTCCTCATTTGACTCGATTTCTCTGTACTATCTGACTCCTATTTTCACCCTAGAAAATCTATCTCTTCTTAGATTTTCACAATATCATGGCTCCTGGCTACCTCCTCTTTCTTTTTTATTAGTACTGTACATATTTGTAGGACATAATGTTCATATCCCCTGTGTGGAGCTGGTACATGCACACAGCACACCTTAATCCCTCTTTCATTCCCTTTCCCACCCCTTTCTTCCCTATCTCCTGATCCCCTCCCCATCCAAGAAAATTACATCTCCCTGATTCTTATCACCTGTTTTTTATTTTGTTCTTTCTTTCAATTTTGGGTTTTACTCATATAAGAGAAAACATGCTATGTAAGCTTGTGTGTCTGGTTTACTTCACTTAGCATGATCTCAAAGTCTCAAATCATTTTCCTACATATTCTTATGATTCATTTATCCTTCTTTATGACACAGCAGTATGCCATTGTATGCAAATATCACCTTTTCTTTATCCATTCATCTGCTGATGGGAATAAAGGCTGCTTCCAAGATTTAGCTATTGTGGATTGTGCTGCTACAAACATGTATCACTGTAACATGACTTCTTTAACTCTTTTTGGAAAGATACCTAGAATGAAAATAGCTATGTCAAATGGAATTTCTAGTTTTAGCTTATTTATTTCTATAATAGTTGTGCTAGTTTACATCCCACCAATAATGCAAGAAGGGTCCCCTTACCCCACCAGCATTTGTTATTTTTTTATTGCATAATGGTGGCCATTCTTTCTGATGGACTCTCAGTGTTATATTAATTTACATTTCTATAATGGCCAGCAATGTTGATCATCTCTTCATGTATTTATTGGTATTTGTTCTTCTGTGAAGTGTGTATTCATTTCACTTGCCCATTCTTCCATTGGGTGTTTTATTTTGGGAGTTCTACTTTTTTTTGGAACATTGTTTTTTAATGAATTACAAGCTAAATTACAATAATGTTAATAGAAAGCACTCAAGGACAGGAGGTGGGTAAAAGGACAAAAATTGTAAGAGAATATGCTTATGAAAAACACATATGCTTATTTCAATGACAAAACCCCAAGGTGCAAGACAAATCCAGCCACTCCAAAAAAAAAAAAGGCCACAACAAAGACTATAACCTGATATATAAATATAATTGCTCATCTTTTTTCCCCCAGTGCCTCTTCTGTGTCACAGCTCTATAAAGTGTCAACATTCTCAAAATGATGTTTAAACCTTAGCTTCCACTCTCCTAGAGTGAGGTGGCTTTCAAAGGAAGATAAGGGAAGGAATGCCTGGCAACTGAAGAATTAAAAATCCTAAAAGGAAGAAATTGGAATGTCTCTCACCTGCCTCATAAGGCCCTGGTGAAGCAACAGATTCACCCCAAGCACAACCCTTGTCCCTTGCGCCTCCTAGACTCCCATTTGCCCAAAGAAGAAGCACTAGCACTGGGGGGCAATCATTTCTTGGGCTTCCTCTCCAGCGCTGGATCTTGAATCTCTTAGCCTTTCACGTGAGATGAAACACTAAAATTTGGCTAACTGGATCTAGTTTTAAACTAATTCTTTAAAACAGGACCTGCCTCCCTTTATTTTTTGGCTTGTTTTTCAAAAATTCTAGTTTAGCCCCCTGCTGTAGGTTGTGTTTTCAAGAAACAACGGCAGCAGAAGATTTGGGTCCCTTTCATCTCAAACACAATAAATAATTATAGGGCTCTCAGAGATTGAGATGACAAATGGGATTGGGGGAAGGAGTCAGTTTTGTTTTGAATCCCACCCCTCCCCAGCAAAAGAGGGGGAAAGGGTGGTGAAGCTAAATTAAGTGCCTGTAATACTAAAGTTTCCTTTCATTTTCACCTGTTCCTTCCTTCCACTCCTGGGCATGCAGAGGTGGCTGGACAAAAAAGGAAGGCAAGTGTTAAGGTACCCAGAAATGATCAGAGAGCCTGCCTGATCCAAATCACCCAGAGCTGAGCCAGGTCAAACCACAGTGGGGGAGAGGCTGAGGGTGAAGGTTTAGGCAAGAACATCACAGTTGAAGGTGGGGTACTGTCTTTGTCACATCCTGGAAGAATGGATGAGCCAGAGCTGCTTTTGCTGAAATTTGCTTATTGGGGTCATAGTGCAGCATTTGTGATAACAAACTCCGTCCATCTTCATCCAGGGGAGGTACAACTTTGCTAAAATCTTGCCAGGCCAACTTGAAGAAACTTGGCTTACAATTAGGCATAGAAGTAACTCCTAGCCAAACTACCTCATCTGGGGTCCCTAGAGTGAATGGGACCCCCAAAGGCTCTGGCTAGCCTGAAGTCTGCTAGTTTGATGGCTTCATCTGCGTTGATAAGCAGATGCTGAGGTTTAAGGTCTCAGTGCAGGACCCGGTGAGAATGGCAAAATGCTAGTTCCTGAAGCAGCTGAAACAGATAGTTCTTGATGAGGGGAAGAGGAACACCAGTGAGAGCAGAGGCCTACATAAACTTTTTGAGATCTTGATGCAAAAATTCAAAAAGCAGATAGAGTTTATTTTCTGTGTGGATGACATCCAGCAGCTTGACAACATTGGGGTGGTTAAGCTCCTTGAACTGAGAGATCTCTCGAATGGCAGTACTGGGAATACCCTCAGTCTGTGTCAAGCGGATTTTCTTAAGTGTTACCACCTCTCCTGTCAACTTGTTTTTGGCTTTGTACACAACGCCATACATGCCCTCTCTCATCTTTTCCACCTTTTGGAAGTTCTCCACGAAGTGCCAGCGAGTCAGGGCAGCCGGGCCCTGGAGAGGGGACCTGAGAACCCTGCAGAAAGCAAGCTGAGGGGACTGAGGAGGGAAAAACTGAGCCCATCACAGTGATCCCTGGTCAAGATGGAACACAGTGTATGTCTGGGAGTTCTACTTTTTTGAGTTCTTTATATATTCTAGATATTAGTCCTTTGCCCAGAGAATAACTAGCCAAATTTTTTCCCGTTCTATTGGCTGTATTTTTTCTTTTCCTTCTTTCTTTTCTTTTTTTTAAAAATCTTTTTGAGACAGGGCTTCACTATGCAGTTCAGGCTGGCCTTGGGCTGACTTTGTAGCCTAGGCTGGTTTCAACTCGCAATGATCCTCCTGCCTCATCCTCCTGAGTACTGGGATTACAGGTATGTGCCACCATGCCTGGCTTTGTAGGCTGTATTTTCACCATGTTTGTTGTTCCTTTTGCTGCTCAGAAGGCTTTACTTTGGTATGCTCCAATTTGTTGATTCTTGGCACTCTTTCCTGTGCAACTGTAGTTCTGTTCAGAAAACCTTTGCCTCTCCCTCTTTCTTCAGGAGTTTTACCTATTTTATCTTTGAGCAGATTGTGTCTGTTTCAACATTTAGTTCTTTGATCCATTTTTATTTCACTTTAGTACATGGAGAGATATATTGGTCTGAGTCCCACTTTTTTCTTAATTGCTCTTCTTCCTGGGTGCCCTTTCTCAGTTTTTCTCTATATTAAGATTTTTCCCATGTTCAGCCCTTTGTTTTTGTCTCTTTGCTGTGAACTCTCCTTACGTAATGTCATCTGTTACTCATTATTTGCTAAGCACTAACTGTGTAGGCACTAAACATTTTATATACTTCAGCTTATTTAATCACCGCTATTTGGATAAACGGTAGGTACTATGATGAGCCTCATTTTACAGGTGGTAGAACAGAAGCTGCAGGATGGATGGAAGTCTCTTGCCCAGGGTCACAGATTCAAACACAGACAACTGTCTCATGACCCATGTGTCTGATGACCATCCATTAAGCTGATAATCCTGACTTCTGTATGTTCACTCCAGACCTGTATTTCTTACTGCATATATTTGCCTGGAAGTACTCCCCCCACCAAATAGTGAGGACTGAACCTGGGGCCTTTGTGCCTAGCTACATACACAAGAAGTCTTATTCTTTCTCTTCCTTCTTCCCTCCGTTTCCTTCCCTCTTCCCATTTTATTTATTTTTAGATTTTGAGATAGTATTTTTTCTGAGTCATTGAATTGCCCTAGCTTGACCTTAAACTGTGATCTATCTGCTCTATCCTATCCCTACAGGCATGTACCACCATACCTGGATCCACCTGGCAATCTCCTTTATTTGGCTGTTTCGAGATAAGGCTCATCATGTAGTTCAGATTGGCCTCCAACTCACAGTGATCCTTCTGCCTCAGTCTCCCACACACTGGGATTATAAGCATCCTCTTGCTCCTTTGTTGTTCTCTGTACCCAGTGTCAGAGTCTGGATGCAGGCCTTTAAATGTACTATGTGGACCTAACTGGTTTCCACCTTGTGATCCTTGCTCCCTCCAAACCATTCACATTTCCAGTTGCCTAAAATGCAAATCTGTCCATGATATGAGTGCCCTGTACAGAGCTTTTCATGATATGACTCCGGCCTCATTTTTTAATGCAATCTATGCCCTACTTCTTGTTCTGGTCATACCAAATAGTCTGTATTCTGGAATTCGCCCTATATGAACCCCAAATGAGCTACTTCTGCTACCCAAAGCTTTTATGTTCCATCTTGGCCTGTTAAACTCTTATTCTTCATCAAGGTACCTTCTCCTCCGGGAGTCTTTTCTCACCATCCAAGGGAGGGAATCCTTCCCTCCACTGATACTGTACAGAGTTCTGGGATGGCCTCTGTCACAACCTTCTGCACCCATTTGGTTATCTATTCCCTGCCCACCAGGGACCCACGGAAAGCAGGCCCTGGTCCCCATTCATTTCTGAGTCTTTGGTGTGTACTCTGCAATTGGGACTTACTAGGTACACTGAGTTGATACTTTGATTACCCAGATCCTGAAGCAGAAACCTGGTAGCTTGAGTGCACTACTTAGACTGAATCTTGGGAAAGGATTTGGTAGGCCAAACCACAAAAGAGAACAGGGCACCACCGAGCCATTTGTGGTCTCCTTCCCAGATCATTTTTCTTGTGCCAGTCGTAGTCACAGTGATGGAAATGAGTGCAACACTGTCCTCACCTGATCGTGATGATCTGCCCAATGCTCAAGTCCAAGTTATTCAGCTGTGCAATAAACACGGCAGCTACTGCTTCATAAAGTGCGGTCCCATCCATGTTGATTGTGGCACCAACAGGCAGCACGAATCTAGTGATCCTCTTATCCACGTGGTTCTTTTCTTCTGCACAGCGGAAGGTGACAGGTAGAGTTGCTGAACTGGTGTGACAAAAAGACAAAGAGAACTATAGTCCAAGAACATTTGTCTCTCAAGCCCCACCTCTTTTCTAAAAAGTAAATGAAGGGCCTGAAGTGTGTTGGCTGATTTGGCCAGTTCAGAGATCAGCAGGTGCTGTGCCCATTCTGCCCCTGTTACACAGGGACTCCTTCCTGGGCCGCAGGCCATGTCAAAGGCACAGAAACATTCAACAGAGTGAAGAAATATGCTCTCAGACAGGGCAGGAAAGACAAGGCTTTCTCTCAAAGGCACTACCAAAAGCACAATCTTTGGGTCTGCCTCATCAGGTGAGGTGAGAGGTGATTGAGTGCAGCCTGGAAGCTTCTCCAGAGCCCTTTGCTAAATACCTGGAAGAGATCATGAGTGCCGTCAGCAGAGCCTGGGCCATGCCCAGGGCAAATCGGAAAGGGTTCCTTCGTACGACTATGAAATATATCAGTGGGAGGATTACAATAGAGTGGATTGCAAGCCTGCATAGGAGAGAGAAAAGCCAGTTTTAGAGAACACCTCCTCCTTGGTACTTACTCCTTTTTCCAAACAGTTTCTTAAATCATATTTTTCAAATTTCATAATGAACCAATGAGAAAATGGGACATGGAGCAGGAACAGCATGTCATTATTCTAGAGACGAGGGTGCAGAGGTTCAGTCAGTAAAGAAGTGTGCTATCACAGGTGGTGGTAAATTCCACAGCTAGGTCCAAATTTCAGAGTTTGCTGAACAGGATTACATTAGGCTGCCACTGTCCTTGTAATGTGCTATTTCTGCCCTACATGAATGTGCTCTTCGTTTATAGCCCCCTCCTCGAGGAAGCCTTCCCTCACCAGCCCAGGTGGCAACCGATGTTTCTCCTGTGTGCCCTGTAAGACCCTCTCCTAAATCATAGCACAGCTTATTCTCTCATGTCCATTGGAGGACGTTAGAGTTTCAATAAGGGACAAATCCATGTTTCTCCACGTATTTGAGAACTGGCCCTGTTTTATTATTCCTGCCTTTCCAAATTATTTCTCATTCCATATGGAAATGTAAGAACTACCCAAAACATGGAATTAAGAAATGAGACCCATTTGGTAGATGAAATGTATACATAAGTGGCACTTAAAAAGCCACAGATCCATTATACAAAGTCAAAATAATACAGAATCATTGAGAATACAAATCCTTTAGGTGTCAAGATGGGATCTCCTTAATAGAGGGCTTATCGCTATGAATTGTGAGTTCTTAACTCTACTTTTAGTTTTTCTTAGAGAAGCCAGTGGAACTCCCCTGTGGAATCTCTGAGCATCACAAACAGCCCTGGTGCTGCCTGCTTCAGCAGCCCTAGAGAAGGGCTGGCCCCTGGGGTGGTGGATGGCCTGCCTCTCAGACCTTATAGCTCCGGGATGTGACTAGCCTTCACACTGCAGAAGCCCAGGCTGCTTCTAGGTTGTCAGGCAGGGCTGTACTTCTGGCAAACACAGCTTAAGAATCACTGTGTGCAGCAGAAACCCTCCTGTACAATCAATTCCAATAAGAAAGTTAATGGCCTCTATTGGGTGTTTGACCTGTGGGAGTTAAATCAATACTACTTGCTCCTTCCCTTGGCCTATATTTCTAAGCATGTGTGACACAGCCAGCCCTTGGCTATGTTAGGGGGTACTATTTGTAACCTGACCACTGCATTTCTTCTGGAGGACCCAATAATGGACTGTAACCTGCAGACAACTCAGCCTTCTGCTTTACGGCCTCACACAATTCTTAGCAGCCTGATTATTTCTGCAGCACTCTCCCTGACACCCTGCTGATGTGGGGCAAGGCAGTAATACTAGCTCCAGGAACAGCAGTTGAACCAATTAGCCCTCCTGCTTCTATCAGCTGGAGTCTGACTCTACTTAGACTCTTCTTAATTTCTCTCAGTCTTAGTATATAATAGGGACTTAGAGGATGGACCTGCAGATGCCCAATGGGTAACTAAAAACAGGATAAATCTTGGTATCCCTTTCTTCATGTTACACAGGTTTCCTTTATTATGGTAAAACTGAGGGCCAAATTCCTGCTCATCTCTGCATACTGGCATGTTAATCACTTACAGAGCATCTGTCTAAAAATTAGTAATATAAGGATATTAACACTAAGCTTATCTACCCTGTATAGTCCCCCTTTAACCCCATGGTATCTTGAGGATGCCAAGAGGAACTAATGTAATTTCCAGGATTTGCAGGGACATCCGATTGCCTGCTTTATGTTGTCCAGTTCCAGACTTCCTGTACTGAGGCCTAGAAATCTCCAGTCATTATCCTAGACCTGCAGTTACCTTGGATTGCAGGAAAAGCACAGGCCCAGGCCACCCCTGAGGAGATCACCCTTTAAACAGGGCGAGTTGCCCTGTGATGGAGCCAAGGCAGCCACTAAGTGAGAGCCATCATCTCAGGGAGGGAACCAAGCTGCCCTCGTCAGCGCTGATGGCTAAGACTTCAAAGAACCAGTCCTGAGGTCACCATCAACCAGACTGTGCTTGGCCATGAAACCTATGCTTTCTGCTATACAAACCTTCAATCCTTGTGTCATTCCCCTTCTATAGAACCCTAAAGTTTCTGTAGCAGAAACTCCTTAAAGAGTCAGCTCCTTAAAGACAGATATCAAACTCTCTGTTCTCATGGCCTGGTCATGCTGAATGAAGCTCTTTTTCTGCCCTTCACCATTGCTCTCCTTCATTGGCATTTTGGGACAAGTGGCTAGCCTGGTCTGTTGGGAACCCCTACCCATGAGCTGGGGCTTCTGCCCTAAAATTCCAGGGTCAGGGTATGCAGGGGGAGTACTCTTATTTACTAGGCTGCTTTACATTCTTGAAGAAGTAATGGGCAGAAAGGCAGGAAGCAGCCAAAAGGAGCCATGAGTGGCTTTCTCTCTTGTTTTAAGAAATCATTTAAACACAACCAACAATAGCAGTGGCAAAGCCTGGTCCGGGTTGTTCTGCCAAGAGCCGGCAATTATCCCAGAATGATCCACCTACAGTACAGCTGTTAAAGGGCAGCCCTCTCCCCTGCTCTCTTGTTCTGCACCTTATCTTTCTCCACACTAGGAAGCAGAGCAAAGCTAACTTTAACCAATGATACCCCAGTCTCTCTGTAGCAATTGTACTGGACCAATGCAGTTTCTGTTTCTTGAGTCAGACATACCCACTGAGGACCGTGGCCATGTAGAGACCCAGCTTGCGAAATATTTCCCAGTCTTCAACTTCTATGATCTTCCCAGCAATCAGGAACAAAATCCCAAGGGGCATGTAGCTAAGAAGCAAGCACAGCAAAGACACAACTCCATTGTTAGGGATTTTCTCTGGCTAGAGATGTCAGGGAGGGAACGAGCCAGGGCACACACCCTCAGGCTGCATGCCCACTCAGCTGGCAGGAACACAGGGTACACTGTGAAACTAAGGGCTCAGCTTTACGTCCTGGGTGGATATTGGCTCTAGTTTTTAGTACCTGCATGCACGTTAGATTCTGCCCATTCAAACTACTATGAGAGTAACTTGCAAACTTGATAATCTGTGGTCGGACTGGGGCATACCCAATGTGACAAGCAAACACACAGTGCACACACACCCTACAGATTTGTCATATCTGCTTATCTCACTTGAGTTTGGCACTCTCTGCAAAATATGGGTGCTAGGCTCTTTCTAGCCATGATCATTTTGTTTTGCAGGTATCAGCAACAGAGGCAATGGCTAGCAGTCATACAGCGGTCATAACAGCTCTGTTTGGGGAGCTCATTATGCCTTGGATTGAGGAAAGTATTTTACATGCCTCATTTCATTTAATGTTCTAGTCCTAGACATTGGCTTTATTATCCTTTTTATATAGACAATGAAGCTGAGGTGTTTTTCCCTCCCCAGGATTGACTCATCTACCTGTTGTTGTTGTTGTTGCTGTTATTGTTATTATTATTATTATTATTAATATTTTCTCTCACTATGAAGCTTGGACTCATAGTGATCCTGTTTTCAGCCTCCCCAGTGCTGGGATTATAGGCATGTACCACCACACGTGGTCTCTGTGGCCGGCTCAGCACACCCGGGGGTGGGACTAGCATGGCATGTGGTGCCAGGGATTGGACCCTGGTCCCTGTGCTTGCCTAAGCAGGCTCTTAGTTTGCTGAGCTATCTCGCTGGCCTAGCACCTACCTGTTAATAATAAACCTTTTACATCACTATCAATGCCTACCTTAGGATTAAATGATGGTGAACCAGTTCAATAAGAGATAAGTGAGGCAGAGGTCTCACAGGAAGAGAGGAGTTTCTCTCATCTCAGAGACAGGGAAAATACTCAGGTGGTGTCTCTAGACACTCAAATGGAGCTTTCCTTCAGGTGGGTTAGCGCCAGCTCTGGAGAAGTTCATCAGTATTTTAACTCTCCCTGGGCCTGAGAAGGAAAGCACTTTGTGTTCTGATGTATAGTAAGTACTTCAAATGACTGCTTTAAGAGTCACTTCTTACATGAATCCTGGTTGGGTACAAAATGACTTCCAGGGACTTTGAGGGAAAGGCACTAGCTGACAGGCAGTCTTTTATGAAGAATGAACCGCTGAGCAGTAAGTGGAGTTATTTCACACTCTAGTGCCTTGAATTTCAGTGTCTGCTTTCTTAAGGAAGCGTCCAGTTGAGAAACATGAGTTTTTTCTTTCTAATTTTGAGGAGACAGGGTTGTTCCAGGGAAGCAAAAATGGCATTAAATAGTGTCTGCTCACCACATAATGATCTGAACGATTTTCATGGTTGCATCACTCAAAGCATTGAAGAAATCCACCAAAATCTGTCCCCTTTCTCCCATTTTTCCAATGACAAGTCCAAAAACGAGGCAAAAGATAATCAAACCCAGGACGTTTATGCCATCTGCGTAACTGCCTACAATTTTGTATTCCTTCGTTTTGTTCTGTGGATCAAAACCAAGAAAATATATTCACACATGATCATAATCACAGTGATCTCACAGGGAAAGTCATTATTTTAGGCAATTTAATCATCATCATCATCATCATCATCATCATCATCATCTTCATCATCATCATCATCTTCATCATCATCGTCATCCCTGGAGACATAAAATGTTACCCACCCCACTGAAGGTTAACCGTTTTTTCCCTTCTCTTAGCAAGTCCGTGTTTGAATACTTCATTTGAAAATTTCTAATTTTGGAATGTTTTACACTTGTATCATGAAATTTAGAATGAGGGCTCTTTTCAGTGTGATTTTTACTACTTAAGCTACATTGGGAGTCTATTTTAAGAAAGATAGGAATTAATAATGCAGGAAGTAGAAAATACCAGTGTGAACCTTTTCGGGACATTTTAAGATATGCTTTACCCTCATAATGAAGCACAGCAACATATCTCACTGCCTCTGGTTTGTATGACCAACATGTTTTTAGAGATACAAAAATTATCCACATACTCACTACTATGAACCACTTATCTACACTATCCTAGGTAAAAATAGTATGAGATTTACTGAGAGTACATAACATAATCTGAAACGGTACAAGCCGGATATATGAAGAATTATGTTCCTGAACCAATAGGATGCCAGTCATTTCTTATTTATGATGAAACAAATATTTATGGAGTAGCTGGAATGTTTCAACTACATTAGCTACAGCATGAGGTCTTAAACTTCAGCTGAAGAGACAAGACAAACTGTGAGAAATATGTGCCAATGCCAAGTTGGTGTATAATTAACTGATGCCGAGCTGTGAGCTACAAGTGTCACATAGAACTGGGGCCATGAGTGGGCTTCAAAGATAGAGAAAGCTAGGTTTGAGAGTAGGCAGCTAGGCGATACAGAATGTTCTAGAAAATGACTAGCAAAGGCAAAAGTCAGGTGTACTGGGCCTTTGAAACATGCTTGAATAATCTTTGCTCATCCTTTAGAGCTCCCAACTAACTTGGAACTCCCTGCTGAATCCTTGCAAGCACCTTGTTCTTCCTGATTGTATACTTATCACTTTTCATATATGGGCAGACACTGTACTTTTAACTATTATAATTGTAAGGCCCAGTAAGACCTGGCATATGAAAGGGGTTCAGAAAATGTGAAACATCAAAGGCAGGGAGAAAAAGGTAACTGAAGAGGCAGATCTGGACAGAAGAGAAGGTCCACTGCGAGATAAGCTGGACTAACTTAAGCCAGGCCAGGAGGAGGAGGCCTCTGGCACAGCCTCGCTTTAATTGGAGTTCTGAAGTCTTCTGAATATTTTTCTTTTCCTTCAATGTTTTATTTTTGTGTGTGGGCAGAACACATTCAGGAGAAGTCTGATCGGGGCCTACAAAGGTACCACATCAGGACCACACATTCTAATCTCCAGTTTGGAAGTCTCCAAAATTCTTAAGGCCCACGGATCATAACTGTAGGTTTATAGCAAACTCTTTTGGCAACAAACCTATCCTGAATGGAAATAAGTCCTAAAGTCTATTTCTCTTGCTGGCAGAATATGCAACAATTTGCTGCAGATGTCTGATAATGCTTCCTTCTGGAATGTTCTACTGTCCCCGTAAGGGATGCTGCGAGCTATGCAGCTCCCATGCTGCTTGACCTCCTGCTGGGGAGCTCTGGTGTTGGAATCACATCTGGATAGAGGGATTTGGATAAAGAATTAATTGTGTGCCTATACCCTGTGCTTACAAAGCCTTGCAAATTGAAACTAAGTGTCCAACTATGAGGAGTAGCAGAAAGACAGGGACAATAAGGCTTAATTTTTTTTTCTGTCTGTACAGTTGACTCTTTTTCCTCCAGGTAGTCATGCCCCATAAAGTCCTCAGGAACACTGAGTTCATAAATATAGAACTATCGCTCCTACATGAAATGCAAGGTTAAGCTCCTGGGAACACTGGTCACATCATTTACATCAAATAATCAATACCTGACATTGTTTTATGTGTTTCTATTTAAAGGCATCTCATTCAGTATCCATTGTTGATTCATCAACATTGAACTCATGACCAACAAAACTATAACTCATGCCAAATGAAGCTCTTTAAATGCATCTATTTTCTCTGGAAGCCATATCATAGTATTTTTGTGCTTAGGAACACTGGACAATAATTTATTCCCAGGATCTGGGAATAAATAACAAAGGCAGAGCACACAAGTGGCACTCAACACACTACAAAATGGACCCTTGTGTCTAGTTTGAGAGCCCCAAACAAGAAGGCAGAGTGCAACCTTGTTCAACCTCAGCTGGGCCCTCTCCGGTGGCTGGCTCAAATTGTGTGTGTTCTCTGCAAATGACTAGGCAAAGACCAGGAGCCCTGAATTTGGGTTTCCTAATAAGTTTTAGCAGGGAAGTGAACTCATAAATGTGAACTCTATCACTAACACAGACTGGCTCCTTCTTCATCTCTTGCCTGCTCATGACTGGCTCCAGCCTACTGGGAAAGGGGAACAGGACACAGAATGGTACCTGAGAGATTGCTGTCATGACGGTGGTGACAGAATCCTCTGTTTTGTTCCTCTCAGAATCAGTGGAAGACTGTATTTCTTCACGCTTAGTTTTATACTGCACATTGGACAAAAACAAACACAAGCAAACTTAAAAAAATAAGAGTTTTTAAAACTTCTCAGGATTTACCATAATTACTCATGCATTATGGCCAAACATGAGCCACTAAAGATTCTGTCTCTGATGCCTCTTTTGTTTCTAGTTTTTGATGACTCCTCCTCCTCCTCCTCCTCCTCTTCCTCCTCCTCTTCCACCTCCTCCTCCTATTTGGCAGTAAAAACAGGATACAAAAATACAAACCTCTGACTCCCATAACCACCACTCAATAATGTCAGAATGTGTTCCTGCTTTCAAAATAAGGAACAAATTAATGAAGAAATACGTGAAAGAAATTTTTTTTTTTTTCTGTAGGCACTTTCACAGACCCTTTAGGGATTCCTGTTGATATTTTTATTTAATTATTTCAATAGGGATAAATGACCTCATCACTTTGGTAAAAGATGTCCCCATAAATTTAATAAATGCTAAGAAAGGTTGATTGAGATGGATGTGCCTCAGTCAACACTCCTTTCAGTACTATTCTTGTGAGTGAGATTTCTGGTGAATTCTCTTGCTGTATCTCTGTTTGTTTGTGTATAGCTTCAACACAGAGGTTTAAGAAAGAGCTAGTACATTATTATGCCAGGCATAAATGTTCCTCCTCCAGGGCTCTGCCAACACCGAGACCCTAATAAATGACCAACTGTAGCTGATCTGCAAGGACACTCCTGAAATAGAGGTGGTTCTGTGTCTCCTGGATGTGGGCGGGGAGCGATATCATTGCCATTTTTGTTGGTGTACACAGAGGACTCTGTTCATGTAATTTATGTAAATGAATATAGCAGTTTGTGATAGACTCAGCTGTCTTAGAGTACACAGATAAACAGAAACAAAAACACTTGTCAATAGAGCAAAAACTTTGCAGGAGAAAAATCCACAGCTTTGTCAAACTGCTCTGAGAATTCCAGCAATGGGAACAGACTGGTTAAGGCAAAGATCTGATTCCAGGAACACCCACTACATCATTTGGGTTAGACACAGCGTGCCAGTATGAGATGGACAGGAGAGAGGAGATGGAGGACTCTTTCTTTTTTTTCCTCACTGCATTGCATCTGCAGACAGTTCAAATTTCCTTACAAGTATAACACGATTCTCCAAACTAGGTACTAGAGGCCACATTTTAAAACATTCATTTTGGACTGATTCTTTGTTTGCTCCATTTGAGCACTTATGAAGAAAAAGGGACAGAGGACAAGGGAGCAGTACAAATTATGACATGCACTTCACTGTGGACTGGGAAGACCATGGGTACAAAATGAAGGAGTCACCCGAGACTCTACCACTCACAAGTGTGCTTCCTGCCACCATTTTTG
Source organism: Octodon degus (assembly GCF_000260255.1). NCBI lineage: Eukaryota > Metazoa > Chordata > Mammalia > Rodentia > Octodontidae > Octodon > Octodon degus. The sequence continues at coordinate 10,192,522 of NW_004524663.1, read as the reverse complement.
ATGGGCTAAGTCCATCTCTTGGACCACAACAGAAAACATGTCTCAGTTGGTAAAAGGAAGAGGGGAGCAACTGAGGACAAAAATTATTAATATTACCTGCTGAAAACAGGCTTGCACGAGGTTCTCAGGGAACATATTCCTGTTGAAGATATGAAAGCAGTATTATGTAGAGCCAAAAGGGGTTATTTTTGTCATATACAATACATCGGAGGAAATGAACATAATACAGAATCAGTACTGTTTTCTTTTCCAGCCTCTCCTTTGCATAATACTTGCTTATATTAAGACTTATTTCTCTTATCCTCAGCCTAAACTGAATATAGAAAACTGCCCAGCAACTGTCACGTAGCAGATGCACTAAGTGACACGCTGGCTGAACACAGTGAAGGGTTGTCCTGGCAGATGGATACTGCCAGGCAAGACACAGTTCTTCAATTTTCTGTGCATTACTGTTTTTGTAAGTAGGTAACATGATTAAAAACACTCTACTGTATTTGTTCCCAAATTTTATGCCAAGTACAAATATTGTAATTGCTTGCTTCAATATTATGTAAACTGGTGAAATACCAGTGTGAAAAAGGTATAATTTCTGTTAAAAACTAAGTTGACTGCCTGGGAAGTCAATAAAGGCAAATGACTAATACTTCTGTGGTTAAATTAGTTATGGGAAGACAACTGAAATACAAAGAGAAACTAGCAGGATTTGTCACTTGGCTTTGTGATGTCCAAGGTTTGGTTGTTCACTCTGGAAAGTGAACCTGGACAGTGGAGATGATGTATCTATTAGGGCAGAACACAAAACAGAAGCTATGAAATTATAATAAAATGATGCACTCAAAGACACACTATGGCCCTACATCAAAATTTGGTAAATCAGTGCATTTAAACGGGAACAAAGTATGTGATGCATATCCTACAACATTTCAGTCAACGGTCCTGTTTCTGCTCTCTGTGCTTTAGTTAAGGAGATTCCTGCTATACAACAAAAATGCATTTCTCCAAGGTGTTTCAGAACTGACCATCTAACCTGGCTAGCCCAGCACCTCCTTATGACAAGTATACTTTTTGCATCTCTGTCCATCCTACAGAGAAGCCTATTCCTAGAACTATAACCTGGAAGCAGAAATTTCTGGCTATGCAATTTGTGGGGTTTGGGGCAAAATGGAAATGTACAGTAATTCAAAACTATTAAAATTTAAGACCACAATGACAGAGCATTAAGGCATGGGCAGGGCCTTGTGCATCTACATCGATAACATGAGGAAGCCAATACTCTCACCTGATCAGGTCTAACATGGCATCCACTGTGCTGACTTCAGGGCTGTTGCCTGTCCTGTCAATCTCAGACATCTCCTGAGTGACACCAGGCTTGATGGTCACCACCAGCACAATACCTGTGACCAAAGACAGGATCCACATAGCATTAAGAACTTCCAGGGTCCCTGGCATCCTAGCATATACTTCTTATAGCAAATAGGCTGAGCGGTACCCGGAAACACTGTTCCGAGGGGGACCCCAAGGTCCAACCAAAATGTAGAGCCCCTGCCAGAACCCCAGAAGCTTAGCAATTTTTCATTGAAATTAATAAGCAGAAAGAACTTTCTGGGTTTTTAAAATTTTTTTAAATTCATTTTAATGAGAAAAAAAGATAAA
>NW_004524663.1:10185564-10190639 GCF_000260255.1 Octodon degus | reverse complement strand
TTTTTTCTTCCCCCACACAACAAAACGGTTCTTGATTTATGTCCCCCTTTTTTGTTTTGCTTTGTCAGAGATGTGTGTTCCATTGCAGGTAGAGAAGCTGTATTTGGAGAAGTCTTTATAGGACCTTTTCATACTTGATGCCAGACCAAAGATTGTAGGTACTTGAAAATAACCCAATATAGTCCATAGTCCATAATAGTAGTGAGTTATCAGCACAACTGGCAATTGTCAGAAGTTGTTGACTTGAGCTTTTTACAGCTCAGCATATTAATATAGCTTTACTTTTTATACCTCATGGTTACACTTTTCTACTGGATGGTTAAGACCAGGTTAAAGCAAGACCTAAGAAACCACAAAAAATCCATATATACATGGAAATTAAACAACACCCTCCTCAGTAACCAATGGGTTACAGATGAAATTAAACAAGAAATTAAACATTATATAAAATTCAATGAATATTAAGGCACAACTTATCAGAATTTATAGGATACAATGAAAGCAGTTCTTAGAGGGAAATTTATAGTGGTGAACTCACACATTAGGAAAACAGAACAGGAAAATAAATAACCCTAATGCTGCACTTCAAACGTCTAGAAAAAGAAGAGCAAACCAAACCCAAAGCCCAAAGAAGGGAGGAAATTATAAAGATTAGAGCACAAATTAATGCAATCGAGACAAAGAAAACAATACAAAGAATGAATCAAAAAGCTGGTTCTTTGAAAGATTAAATAAAATTTTTCTTTTTTTTTCTTTTTTTTTTTTTTTTTTTGTTTAAATGGAGTCACACCCAGGATTTCTTCTAGAAATGCCTGCTGATGAGAACATTCTTTTTTTCAGCCACTGCAATCATCGTAGGCAGTTACTGGGTTGAGGGTGCCCCACTTCTCAGCCCAGCGAACTTGTTCAGGATCTTTCATCCCTTTTGCCCACAGGTGCTGGTCATTGTCCTGAGGGTCATGCAGAACAAGCCTTGCCTGATTTTCCTATTGTAACCCATGCCTTCAGATATCTGGAAAGCTCTTATGTAGGAACAGGCCATACAGATGGGCTGAGGGCTACAGAAGGGATATAATGCCAGCTAATAATAAATTGCTACCTTAAACACTCTTATTTTTTTTTTTTTTTTGTCTCCCCCAGGAACCTCTTGAGGCTATGTGGTTTTGGTTTAGGGCAGAGTTCAAGCCCTCAGAGACACCCTGGCTAAACCTCTGAATAATGAGCACTGAAACTTCCCTACCCACTACTTTTTATCCATTCATTAAAGCAGGGCTACGGAGGTTAAGCTGAGTGCCACACACGAGTGCATCTCCTCCATTTCTCCCCAGTCTGGGCATCCTTTAGATGTCATGATAGGTCGCAAGAGATGGACCAGGCTTCTTTCACAACACCATGCTAAAGCCATGTAGCCATTCCCTTCTTAGAACTTCCTCCCTTTTAAAAGTGAGATTTATACTTAGCGAGACTATTAGCCCCTGCTGTGTGAAGCATGAAATATGTTGAAATGCTACCTTTCTGGAAATACTTTAAAATTATACTCAACTCTATTAATTATTCAGTTTATGATTATGTAAGCTCTTGGCTTCCCTTTCTTCTATCTAATGATCCTGACGAGGCACAGAACTGTCACCTTCTTTCTGCTTCTTAGTAGAGATTTTGATAAGCAGCACCGGGGCTAAAATTCATTCAGGATTGTGTTTTATTTATACAGGAAGTGCCATGGAGACTTCAAGGCCACAAGGTAGTTGGTTTGACAGTGTTACTTTCTGATTTAAAATGTGAATTTTAGAAAGTATTTGGGTGAAAAGTCACAATTATATAGAAGAAAATGATTCAGAAATAAATGTTACCTAGGATAACAGCAATGATGGTGGTACAAAAATAATACACCACAGCCCGCAGACCAATTTTTCCAGATACGTTGGAATCCAGGGCAGCAACACCTGCAAGATTTGGGAGAAATCAAATTATACTATTTTTAAAAGACAAATTTCCAGGACTGGTAATTCAATATTCAAGGTGTAAAATAAAGAACTAAGAGCTGTTCTTTGCATCCATACAGCTCATCTCACACTCATTATTTGGATACAATGAAAAAGGTAAAATAAACACTTGAGAATTCCAAACACAGAGTAGGATGGAAGGCTGGACCAAGCCTAAAGGAGCAATAAATTTTCCAATGACCTTGCCCTCTCTTTCTCTTGAAAGAGGTCATAAAACAGTCACAAGGAGTCCCCTTTTTCAAGTACTCTGGAAATCTTATAAAAATTTATACATTACTATCTCTCTCTCTACACACACACACACACACACACACACACACACACACATTCAATAAACCTCTTTTGTTTTTTTTCAAAGTTTTATTGATAAACAGATAGCAATGAGACAGTTTCAAATCAAATCGGAAGTACAGTTTCAACAAATAATACACTGCATATATTCTTCTTAGTGGTTAATTGCTGTACAAGAAGTGGACTTGTGATCCTATTTACAAACACCATTAGAACAAATCATTCTATTCATTAAGAGAATGCAACTGTATATCTATCCTAACCACTTTGAATACACAGATACAAAATGGACATTCATCGGTATACCCCATTTTTTCTAAGTTCCGTTATTGAATATTATAGGTGTGTAAACTCAGCAAAATATTCTAAAAGAGTCCAGTAGCCCATAATAGCATTGAGTCTTCTGTTTAACTGGCAATGTCAGAAATTATTGACCTGAGTCCCCCACAGCTCAACATAACAGCATGGCTTTATTCCCTATCAATAAACCTCTTTTGGAATTTAGTAACAAGGGAAAAATTTACTCTGAGATAGTTCTCTTGTCATATAAGAAGAATCATGAAGTCATACAAGTCATGATATTTCTGTTGGGAAGCTCAACTGAAGGAATAATATTTATATATGATTATGATAGTAATAGATATTTAGTGCAATCACCCGAATAAGAAACAGAGATATAAAGATCAAAACAAAAGTAACTTCATCTCATCAACCACAGTTAATATGCTGGCAAATTTTCTTCCAATATTTTTCTTGATTTTTTTGTGTACTTAGCTAATTAATTTTTTAGAGGAATATTTCTGAAATGAATACATAGCTTGAGATTAATAATAGATTACACATTGTAAATAAATTATTTACAAACTTAAATGAATATAACAATAAAAATTGTCCAAAATAAAAATGAAGAAGAAAGAATTTCCAGATTAGTCATATAATAGTTCATTCTGTGCCAAAAGCAAGAAACTTATATTCATATAATAAGAATTCTCAAAGTAGAAAGGGGTAGGCAATAAATATTTAAAGATTTTAAATTTCTGAATTTAGTTGAAATTATAGCACCACATTTCCAAGAAAAAAATGAATCTTTTGCACAAGAAATATGAATAAGATCATACCAAGAAACACAAAAATGAAATTGTCCAAAACTAATAGTAAAGAAAAAAATCATTAAAGCATATACATTAAAAAATTAGCTATGGAAAAACAAAACTAAATAGCATCTTATTTGACATTAGAAAAAAAGAATAATTAATTCAAAGGACTAAAAAAAGAGATCTGTCCTCATTGAATTTTATACTTAGCAAACATACTTTTGAAAACTAAAAGTAAAATATTTTCCAGTTATACAAACTCAAAATATTCTAATATCTCCAGATGTAGCATATAAAAAATGACAAAGATCATAATCCAGAAGGTAAGAGAAGTTGCTGTATATTCCTGGACAAAGAATAAAGAGCTCCCAAAATGGTAGTTATGCAGGACAATGTAAAATATAATTATATTAGATGAACCCATTTAAAAGGTCATTGAAGATTTCCACAAAACAGTATTTATCTTATATCAGGTTATATACATACTTTTTCGTGTGTGTGTGTGTGTGTGTGTGTGTGTGTGTGTGTGTAAAGGACAAGGAAGAAGTAACATAAAGTCAATGCAAAATGGAAATATACTTTTTAAAGTTTCTAATACTAGAGGAAAATATCATACCATGTCTTATAAGTAGATTGTAAGTCAAAGATACAGTATAGATCATAAAACAAAAATTAAAATTAAACAATATTCAGAAAATTAAGTATTAATTAATTGAAAATTAAATTAAATGTTTCAAAGCAATATTCCATTGTTAAAATTAAATTGTGAGTCCCATTAAAAGGCCAAAATGTCATTTCATATGTACGAATCTGTGATCAATTCAGATTTTGAATAGGTTAATAGACACAAAAATATCAACTAACAAAAAGTTTTCATGATAGTAAAAAATTACTAAGAATAAAACATAAGATAGATACTGGAATGGCAGATATATGACCAGTACTTCTAACAGTTTAGGATAGGATATTGCACAAAGTTCTAGTATGTTGTGGACATAGACAGTGTCTATGATGCATACTGGGTGGCCAAGTATCTCTCTAAGCATCACAGTGTCTATGATGCTTACCGGGTGACCAGGTATCACTTGTGGGACTACTGCTATTTCCTTGATATCCACCTTGTAGACCTGGATAGAATCATGACCCATACGGTGCTGGAGCAGTCCATTTGTAGAGTATGCTGATGGAAATATTTTGCTACTGTATACAAAAGAATAATTGAAAGACTGCTGTTGTATACCTCTTTTCCCCTGTGTTTAATTGTTTGCCCCATTTGGTGGGTTCTTTTCTTTCTCATTCGTGGAGTTGTGGTCATTTTGATCCCTCTCTACAATATCTTTTAGTAGTTTGTGTGGGGTTGACTTTGTCATCATGAAATTCTTTAGTTGTTCATTGTCATGGAAGTATTTCACTTCTCCAATATATTTGAAAGAGAGTTTTGAGGGTATAACAGTCTGGGTTGGAATTTGTTTTCTTGCAAGATTTGTAGTATTTTACTCCATGCTCTTCTTGACTTAATGGTTTGTGAAGAGAAGTCTGCTGTTATTCTGATGAGTTTTCCTTTAAATGTGATGTTTCTTTTTTTCTAGCAGCTTTCAGTATACTGTTCCTGTGCTGAATTTCTGGGATCTTGATTATTGTATGTCTGGGTGTGGTTTTAATTGGGTTGATGTTATTTAGAGTTCTA
>NW_004524663.1:10163097-10176378 GCF_000260255.1 Octodon degus | reverse complement strand
CACTGTTTGATATAATTTCAAAGTGTTTGGTTATCAACAAAATAGCTGAATATTGCCTAGACTAGAGAAGGTTGTGTAGAATACCAAAGGCCACTGTGTTAGAGATGGAAGGTATACAGCTCTTCCTGCTCAAAACCCTTGCCCCCTATCATAGGTGCTTAAACAAATGGACCAAATGATGCTTTCAGACTGGACTTCTGAGAAACGAGGAGCAAACTGAGAAGCAACCAAAGTACCTTTCCCTCGCAAGCTATCATTTGGAGATATTGCACCCTAACCTGACTGATTCCTCAAATGAAGATCACATTTTGAGTCTAATAATCATCGTAAAAAACGATTTTGTATGTTGAACACATTTGAGTCATCCCATAACTATTTGCAAAATCTAAAGTGTATGGTAGTAGGAAAAAGGAAGAGGCTGTCACAAAGCAAGCCCGAGGGAAATGTGGTAAACCTGCAAAGCTATCAGGATGCACAGGTAACTTCTCCATCTATTTCTCAACTATAAAGGGCCCATCTATTTTCAAAGTGGCTATGGAATTATGGTTTTCACATTTAATGACACAAACTTAATGTACAGGAAAATCTGCAAGGAAGCTGTCGCCATTATGAAAGCAGGACAAGCCACTTATCACTCTAAACACACCATTTCTCAAACAGGTAATTGCTCCGCTGGAAGTTAATAATCTGAGAGAAGGACTCTTTGGACTCTCGCAGCCGCGCTGGGATGTAGTTAAGGGCCCATTCGCCAACCCCTGGGACAGGACTTTGCTATTGCTGAAGGAGGGACACAATTCTAGAATAACTTTGTTGAGAGAGTCTATGTTTGCCTTTGCTGTGAAAAATAGAATTTGGTAATGAGGAAGCCTCCTTTTCTTAATAATGAAACAACCAAACATAACAATTATGCAAAGAACAACGATAATAACAACAAAGATACCCAAGAGGGACTGATGGCCACAATTCAGAAATAAATGAAAAATCTCATTTTTAGTTTAGATCTCTTTAAAAAAGAGTAAAGATGATGTCACCATGTAAATATGGTAAGCATATTTATGTTTATAAAATATGTTTATTTCATTTTAGAGCTGTCTGTTATTTTAAGAAATTAAAACAATTTTTTACAAAAGTAATTAATGAATGGTAGGGTTACAGAGGAATAGGAATCCTGTGTAACCTGCATAGGTACCTACTTCCTGGACCTCAGACAGAATGCATTTTCGGAATCACTGTCCTTCTTTGGTAGATGTTCAATTTAGGCAGCTTCCAGCTCTAAAGTGCTGATACATAATGGAGACACAGGGTAACTACAGAATTATTTTCGGATATGTATTTGGTTCCCTCTGAGGACTTTCTTCCAGCAGTGCCACAAATTAAATCTATGTGGGTAACTGCTTCCCGCATATGTTAATATGTCTTAATTTGTCTTAATGATTTGGCTATGGGCTGCTGCCTCTGCTTGTACTTAAGACTCAGCTGGCTAGAAAAGGCTTCCTAATAATGCAATTTCTTGGTGGGAATACATTAAACAAACGCCTCCTGAGTAGCTGGCCAGCTCCCCTCAGTTGGAGCACAGCAACTGTCTTGTAGGCACCTGCAGGAGGAACTCGATTTCCCACTCTTTTCACCTGCCTCACTCCTCCAGTTTTCCTGGATGCATCAGAAGTGTACTCAAATCAACAATCACACTTGTCTCACACTACAGTTTCCTGTATATCCCTCTAGTCATCTGTGATGTGAGTCAGAGAAGCTGCCCAGCTCTTGGATGATTTATAAGGCATTGGAGGGATAAGGGCAGTGGCCACTGTAGATGGGGTAACACAGTCAGAAAACACGGCTGACTATTCAAAACCCTCTATCATTGGAACATTACAGAACTTGGCAACTATAAAGTATCTATATGGATAGGGTACACACCTGACCTGCAGCTGGTGCTGCTGCTGGGTGCAATAGACACTCTTTTGAGCAATGGCTACATGTTAGCCACGTTAATCTGGTTTAATTCCCATGTTAGGTAGGCATTATTATGTGTGTTTTACAGAGGAGAAAGCTGTAGCTCAGAAGGGCTATGTAATTTACCATAAAGCTGGGGGTGGGAGTGTGTGAGCTAGGATCCTAACACAGCTTGGACCCCACCCATCCTATTTTTTACCACTCTGCCACATCAACATCTTCAACGTGCTCCCACGTCCTAGGTTGGTGCCGCCCAAGAGAGCTTCCTGAGATGCAGACACATCTCCTATTTGGGTTGTTAGCTGAAAGAGCCACAGGCTACATAAGGCGAGTGAGCACTACAGAGGTGGTCAGTATGCCTGAAGGACATTTGTTTAATTTTAATTAATCTCTGCTTAAATAGCCATATGTAGCTAATAGCTATCCCATTAGACAGCGCAATCTCCACACCTTACCAAACTATTTAAAATTTAGTGCCAAGCAGACAAACTCAAGCTGAACTCCACTCTGAAATTCAGTGTGACCTCTTTGCTGTGCCAGCAGTGGGGCAGAGTAGAGAAGAACGATAAAGTGTCCTGGCACGAGGTCGCAGATTGCCCCAGGGCTGGAGGCATATTCTTCTTTGGATTCGCAATGCATTAAGTAAAGTGCTTTACAAATATTTGTGCTCTACACCTCCCATATGACAGGAAGAGCTGCACTTTTTATAGATTTTTCCTTCCCTTAATGACTGAACCCATTTTAAAGGTTTATTTGTGTATCAGAAATGCAGGCCTCAGCAGGTAGTCTCCCTAGAAGAGCCATTTAAACAGGGTGGCTTGCTTAGAGTCCCAGGGCAGCCAACCAAGCACTGGTCATCCACAGACGCCCTGCATGTGAGGTATGTTTAGCACCTTGGTATCCCTCAACTTGTTTTTCATTGTTGTGTATCCCCTCCCCCAGAGACTTTTAGACTTTTTCTAATTACTACCTTCACGAAATTTTAATACCACAAATTGTTTATGTACTAAATAAATATATGTGCTTTACATAATGAGAGCAAAAGCCTTCTCTCTCCCCATCCGCTTTTGCTGCCTTGGGGGTGACACTGGCACTGTTAGGCACTCACGGTCCATGGCGTACCCTGAAAACCCCAAAGCGCCTCTTCATTGCGTACTGAGGAGAAACAGGCTACACGCCCACCTTAGCCTCACTGGGTAAAATATCACCATGCTTTATCTTGGGTTAGTGTCCACTGGGCTTTCCTGGTCTGTGGCCTAATGTCTGGCAAAGCCTAAGAGACCACTTCTCTTTACAATCCACTCCCCCAACTAGTTTCTCCTGGAAGCTGATCCTGTCCTATGTGAGCTATGTGAGCTATGATCCTACGAGAGGGGACAAAGTGGTACAGTAGGCTTGTGCGAAAATCAACAGAAGCGTTGAAAGCTTTTACAGCAATTCAGCAATAATCCTGTATAATCACAAAAAGAGTTAGGATGGTATTTTGCACTTTTTAAAATAATTGTCCCACTAATTCATTTTTATTTATAGGTAATAATAGTGTTTTTTTTTTTTTTCTTCTTTTTTTGTGGTGCCAGGGATTGATTTCAGGACCTTGTGCTTGCCAGGCAAGCACTTATTCCACTGAGCTATCTCCCCGGCCTCAATAATAGTTATTGATCTGTAAGATTTTGGAAATCTTTAAAACTGAAGTTGCCCATCCAGTTGCAAACTAGCGCTGTGATGTCCTGGTGTACGGCACAGGTGCTGAGGGCATTCAGAACAGACTGAGGGGTCACCAGGAGAGGGTGATTGGGAACAACTTGATGAAGCAGGTGATCCCAGAATGGGGCAGAAAAAATGCATAGAATTCTAGCTACAGTAGGGCCGGCATCATCCTTTACTTTAGGGGCAGCTCTGAGCTGATGCCTGCCCTTGAAACAGAGATCAGCTCCAAGTTTGTCTCGGATAGGAGTACCTGACAGCTCTTAATTTTAGGGAAAAAGCATTAACTTTCTTCAGTTCAGGAGGAGGCTCTGACAGCCCAGATGCTGGCTCCTGGCCAAAGCAGTAGTCAGATGAACTTTTCACCAAAGCACTACAAAGGAAGCAATGCCGGGGCTAAACAATGGCATGTTTTATAAATAAACGTCTGAGGGTAGAAGATCGCTCAGAGAGCTCTCTGACGAAGCTACCACCCCCTGGAGAACAGTCTTCATAACAATCTCTCTCCACCTGGTAGTTAAGGTGTCAAAATGAACTCTGTGGGCCAGCCAAATAGCTCAGCAGATTAAAGTGCCTGCAGGCAGGGGCTGGGGGTTCGAGTTGAGACAGCAACTGAGACTGGGTGTGGTAGTGCATACCTGTAATCCTAGCTCTTGAAGGCTGTAAACAGGTGGATCACTATGAATCAGATCTAGTAGTGAGACCTTGAACACCCTGTAGACCCTTCCCCCCAACCAAAAAAAAAAACAAAAAACAAAAAAAACAAAACAACAACAACAACAAAAAAAAAAAAAAAAACAAAGAAAGAAAGAAAGAGAAAAAGAAAAAAAGGACTCAGGGTAATTTTTTTCAGTCTGGTATTTGACTATTCTTCTCAATTCTGAATGGACCTCAGTGCTGTGTAAATAAAACCCCATGTGGATGATGCCTGTTTCCAGCAGAGGCAACATCCATGAGACACAGGCATCGGCTCCAGTGGGATAGACTGGACTCAAACCCCAGCCTCTACCCCCAGTCTCTGTTTCCTCACTTACACAATGGAGGTTTTAAATTTCTGTTCCTTTGGAAAGGAACAGTATGGAAAAAGTAGACAACTGCAACTTGATTTTTTTGTTTGTTTGTTTGTTTGTTTTTATTTTAGGGAAGGGTCTAAAGGTATTCAGAGTCTCACTACTAGATCAGAGACTCATAGTGATCCGCCTGCTTACAGCTTCCCAAGAGCTGGGATTACAGGTGTGTGCCCCCACACCCAGTTTCAATTGCCATCTCCGAAAGCTCTGGGGGCAGGGCCAGCATGGCAGACCTGGGGATTGAACCCCCCAGCCCCTGTGCCTGCTTGTAGGCATTTAATCTGCTGAGCTATTTGGCTGGTCCTTGCAACTTGTTATGAGGATGAGAAATATCTCTAGCATCCTATCACAGGGTCTAGATGTAATCTGTACATAGGAACTGGCACCCATTATTACAGAATCAATAATAAGATGTGCCCATGGGCAACAGAAGGCACCCAAGCCTAACCGCACTCATTCCTGCCCTCACTCAGCCACTGCACAGTCATCCAAGAGATCTTTTGAAAATGCACCAAATAATTGTATACTCTAGCATAGTTTTCCAATGCTACTAAAAATAAAATAGATAATCTATTTTAATGATAAGTGAAATCCTGGAAGAGGACCACGCACCTGCCTCGCCAGTCCTGCCATAGGCCACCTGCAGTCTCCTCTCCTCCCCCAGCCCTCTTCGGGGAACCAAGCTCCTTCCCCCCTTGGGGTCACACAGGCCCTGCTCTCCTTGGAGAGTGTTTTCTTCTGCTCTTTGTTTAGCTTTTAAATTTTTCTGAGATCATTCCCTGAGCACCAAGACTGATTTCCTGGCTTGGTGTCTATGTGTATCATATTTCGCATTTAAATAAATCACTAAGGTTATTATTTATCATTTCTTTCTCACTAGACTATAATCTCCTTGCAAGCAGGAGAGCTAGACTTTTGCTTATCCACTTATATATTCCCTGTACCCAGCAAATGGGAGCAGCTCAGTAGACATTTTGCTTGAATGAATAACGGGGTTATTTATGTATGGTTACCTGCCCACACTCCTCTCTCAAGTTCTATCCCCTGGGCTGAAGAAGGTTCTGGAATGCAATTCATTAGTTCCAGGTGTTGCCCTTATAATCTGTATGATCTTGGAAGAGTGGCTTAATCTTTCGCCAACCTGCTTCCTTATCGCTAAAGATAGAGATAAGGACCCATCCACTGCATACTTTCAAAGAGTTGCTAGGAGGATCAACAAACAAGTTCACATGTTTTAAACTGCGAAGTATTTCTTATTCCCCAGGGAAAACAAGGCTGGATATGATCTCACTTTGTTAATCTAAAGGCACAAGGAAATCTCAGCAGCCTGAATTAATATTCCTGACCTATTAAAAGGGAAGAGGAAAGGCAGAGGGGTGTGTGCAAAAATATATTTCTGAGTACAGATTACCTATAACATCTACATATACAAAGAACACCCTAAGGTGTGTTATATCACCACTCTAAGCCAGTCTGTGAAGTTAACAAAATAAACCAGTCCTCAGGCAGAATCAATGCAGCCTCCATCAGCTGTTCCACTTTTGATGTACAAAACGTGTGTTAAGAAGCAGTGGCTGGTCTCTTGATTCCTCAGCCAGTAACAGTTCAACAGGGAATGGTTTTAACATTTTTTTTTATTCCCCAGGAATTTGTTTGCAGTCAGAAGCAATGGTCAGAAGAGCCCATTTGCTTTTGAGGAGGCATATTGTTCGACAAAAACATCAAACTCATACCAGAGGATGAGGAATTTAATTTGTCTTTTCCAAAGCCCATGTGAATGTTTTGACATTAACAGCTAATTTATGGCTCAATGAGACATTTCTGGTTTTCTGCCACCATCTAATCGTTTTTCTACTTTTCGCTTCACCTTGGTCTAAAAAATTGTAGTGAAGTCTTCAGGGTAGAAACTTCCTGTGTGCTGATGAACTAACTCATTGGCCTAATATGTCTTTTTAAACTGTTTAAATTTCCTGAGTGAAAGCATTTAGCACTTGCCCATGTGTGTGGCCAAATCCTAATAGTGACCTTTGTAGCCTCTGGTGCCAATTCAGAGACTTTCCAGGAACTTGTAACAGTAGGTAAATGAATAAATAGCACTCTAAATGTATTATTTTGCAATACCACTAGTATTCCTACTTCAGCATTAGGAACAAGGTAAGTAAGGTATCTACAGTCCCAGTAAGTTTCACAGGCCCAGACAATGTGGCTGCTCAGTCTATGCCCTTAACTGCTAGCTCTCCAGGTAGTGAGGGTGCCAGGTACCGTCGGCCTCTACGATAGATGTGGGGTAACTTGAAGCTCATGCAGGGTATCTCGCTTCCCTATCTATGCTCACAAGTCCAGAACCTGGAGCAAGACATGCAAAGCTAATGAAGTTCCATAGTCACCCTTCCATGTCTTCCTCCTTTCCAAATTTCTGTTACTCCAGTTAAAGTCTCACTGTTCTCCATGTCTTCTGATTTTTTTTTCCCTTTCAAAGACTCTGCTTTTCTTCTCTATTTCTCTCCTAAATTCCTCCTCTACATCTCCTCCCCTGTCCTAATTCACAAACTACTTACCATACAGCACTGTAACATACTCTATTGTTTTTGCTTGGATAGGACTTAACTTTATGTAATTTGTGCCTAATGTAAATCCTAGCTCACTGAAGATGGAATAAATGAGTAAATGAACAGAAGATTTCCCAGGTCCAGGCATTCAGTACATTAGAGTGTCATTAAAATTCCTGTATGGCTTTTTACTTCAAAAAAAAATCTTTTTATTTATTTGGTGTAGGGTCTTACTATACAGCTAAGATTCACAGTGATCCTCTTGTTTCAGCCACCCCAGTGCTGGGATTACAGGCATGAGCCACCATGCCCAGATACAGTGACCAGCTCCGCTCCTGGGGCCCAGGGCCCAGGTCCCAGGGCATACGGCCTAGGGCTTGGGGCTGGCACGGCATGTGGTGCCAGGAATCAAACCTCAGGCACTTAGATTACTGAGCTATCTCCTCAATCCCTCTCCCTGCTTTTTTTTTTTTTTTTTTGGTGGAACTGGGGATTGAACTTAGGCCCTTGTGCTTGCCAGGGAAGCACTTATTCCACTGAGCCATCTCCCCGGCCCCTGTCCCTGCTTTTTTAAGAAGCCAAATTGAGTTATCTTAAATCAGAGCTATGAACAAGTCTGGTTCTAGTATAGGCAAAAGAAGGCTCATTTGTGGTTGATTCTCTGGGTTTCATTTGCCTCAGGGACAGACTAAAGTAGGATGTATTCAGCTTCTGACCTTTTTCATTTAATTACAATGAAAGTGGCATGTTCTTTATGGGAACTCTATGTCTGCATTGTGCGTTCCTTTTGTCTCGGAGGGGGGAAGGCATTAAATAAATAAGTATAAAAAGTTCTCTGGCTTCATTAGCTGCATTCTTACTCAACACAGATTTCTTGATGACCTTAGGGACATGCTCAATTCATGCAAGTAGAAGTGCTTAGGCTACCTTATTTTCCTAGTTCTAAACAAGGCTGGGGATAGGGAAAAGGGACACTAGAGGAGAAGGCAGGAAGAATCGGCTGTTTCTAGAAGTTGCTAATACCTCAAGAAGTTTACGCTTAGACTTTGTGGTTTTAGACCACAACCTTACCTTGGCCACTGTGAAGACTTAAGTTTATAAACCACTTTGAAATGACAATTTTTACAAAAAATGAACTGTATTAAAAAAAAACCCCACAGTTTCAAGGAAAGCACGTATAATTTCCCCCATAAGTGAAATTGATGTTAAAGGTGTTAGCCATCTGTATTTATGACGAGTGGCTTAGAATTAGCAGTAAGTTGTACAAAGAAGAGACATGTGCATCTTCAAATGTTGCATCTTCTTGTCGACAGGGGACTCCCATTTCTGGGACTCAGAAGACTTTGGGGCTATGGCCAGGTGAGTGGCAGCCTCTCATTCTCTTATATTTGATTTTCTATTGTCATGCAGTTGGGGTTAATAAGTGTTTGTTGAATAAAGTCAAGAAGCCCTGACTCAGGAAGCACACTGCATGGTTCTTTCCACTGGCGGATATGGGATTGTTTCCAGGTACACAGCTGGCTATGACTAAATGAATTCATAGCCTTAAAACATTGCCTTCCCCAGACCAAGCGATCCAAGTGTGTATCTTCTGCAAGGCTGAATTTAAAATGAGGATCTTCAAATTCTTTGGCTTGCTTTATTATGTACTATGTCATCGCTCTGTTCTCCAGCATCTCTCCAGGGCATTTATACTCATTGCTCGGTGCTTTTGTTTTGCCACATGGACTCCACATCAACTAGATTGCTTCTTGAGAGTCAGGATCTAGGCTTATCTGTCATCTACAGCAGGGGTTAGCTGCCCCCTGGCCTCTTCTTTATGTACATACATGTTTTGTGGGTGCACAACCATCCCCAATCACTTATATACTGTCCCTGTCTGCTTTCCCATGACAACCAGGGTTGAAGAGCTGGACAGAACCACAATGTCCACAAAGTCTAGAATAATTACTATCTCTTCCTTTATTGGGAAACCTTGCTGATCCTGCTTGAATGATAACCAAGTTTGTTATATAATAAATATTGTTTGGATCTAAGCCTTTATAAGGCTTGAAATCTTTTCTAACAATATGGTTGAGATCAGGCCTTACAATTTTTGAAATTTTAACATATAAACTATACTAACAATCACTTAAAAGTCTGGAGGGATTTTTGATTTTTAAATCTTCTAGGATAGAGTCTGAAATTTATCTTTGGAGAAGCTCCACACAAATATAAATCTAGTCACCAACCAGTAGTATTCTTGTGGGGGCTATCAAGGCATCCATAAATGGAATGCAGATTTTTCCACTGATGTCTACTGTTTGGTGAAATGACGTCCAGGAAGCAGAATCAGTTCTAGGATTCACATGCAAGTGGCTTGAGAGGAGTGGGAAAAAAGATGGAGTGTTCTGGGCTTGGTATCAACTAGGTACAAATGGAGCCTAAAACTAGGGCTGCTTCTTGAGTCGCTGTGTGCACCCTTGTGTGGGCAGGCATCTGCGGGAAGTTGAGAGCACAGCTATCACAGGGATGGTTGGAGTGGCCTTTCTTTCCCTCTACAGAAGGAAACGTACACAGGAACTAAAACAGACTTGGCCTAGTCTGACCTGGGCAAACTGAAATTCTACAGGGTGGATAGATGCGCAATAACCTAGCAGGGACCAGGGTGCCAGTTAAATTCCCTGATGGAGCCCACAAGGCAGGACCATCTATCTGTCTATGGCCGCCAGGGAGATTTTCTCTGAAATGGGCATTCTGCAAGAGAAGGCATCACAGGAAGAGGTCACACCTGGGTCAGTGTGGCTGGAGACCTGATCCTTCTTCAAACCTGGTGCCAGGGGCTGGGTGTGGAGTGTGGCTGTGTGTGGCATAGCCTCATGTGGAGGCATAAGCTGTCTCAGCCTCTTGGAGGCAAACCAGCAGCCAAGCAGAGGGGTAGCCCCCTTAAGTATCTGTGGGACTGAAGGGGTTGTTTTGTTCCTGGCCTGGTCATGGAAGGCTCCAGTCATCAGAATTAGGTACTAAAATTGGGCCCAAATGCCAATTCACTGACTGGGGAGCCCTGGACTAGGACTTTTCCTGCCCATAAACCATTTCCATACGTAAGTACAGACTACAAACCTAAGAGGTCAAAGGGCCCAGGGGCACCGATCCTTCTCAGCACAGCAGGAACGAATTCCTCCTTCAGGACTTACATCATAGAGGGGATTCCTTTTTTCCTGCACTGTCTTCTCTGAAAATGCCTTGAGACTGTATCTACCCATGTGTGCTCTCTCTCTTACAGAGCAAACTTGTAACATTATGCCATTTTTCATTATGCCATACATAATTGCATATGCATTAAAATAAGCACATTTTCTAACATAACTATTTGCCATTGTCACCTCTAACAAAATGATCTGTAATCTCTTGTTAGCTTCTAATATCCAGTCTATATTCAAATGTCCCTATTTTTTTTTTTTTTTTTTTGTGTGTGTGTGTATACTGCAGACTGAAACCCGTATGTATCTATACATACTCGGCAAGTGCTCTACAACTGAGCTACATCCTCAGCCCTTCCTGTCCTGTCCTCTCCCCTCCTGCTATCCCTTCTCTCCTCTCCCATTCTTCCCTCTCCCCTCCTCTCTTCTCTTCTGCTCTTCTCTTTTTTTGACACAGGATCGCTTTAAGTTGTCCATGCTGGCCTTGAGCTGGCGTCCTCTTGCCTCAGCCTCCACAGTAGCTAGGGTTACAGTGTGCCCTACCATGTATGCTTAATGTGCACTTATTAACTTTACCTTCACATAAACAGGAACTCTTCCTATTTTTAAAAATAGTGATAAAGCAAGCTCTTAATGTTAGGTGGCTTTGATGGCAGACTTGTTTTCTACCTGCTAATTTTGTAATAGCTGAGTAGGAGTATGGATTATTACTTTTGAATTTCAGTTTTGACTTTGTCTCTAATTTACATGTACCTGGGGGACTCGTTCTATCTTTCTCTACTTCCCACACACTTCCTTTGACCTAATAAAGTATCAGTTAGGCTATTGACCTGCTAGATTTATGAAGGCTTTGGCAATGTGAAAACTGCCCTTGCTATGTATTTTCCATGCCATCTTGTGCAGGGCTTGGCAAAGGACCCACATTCCAGAGCAAAGGTAGTCCTGAGCAGAGAGGGCCAACGAGCAGAGCCAGGAGGAGGGCAGGAGGGCCTGAGGAGCCTAGGGAGGGGTTTGTCCCACATTCTGCTCTATTTCTTAAATAAAAGAAAGAAGAAAATACAAAAAAAGGACAAAGATGCAAACACAAATGACATGTATTTACTTTGAACATGTAAAGAAAGTACAGCCAATCATGTTTTCTTATATTCAGAATGAGTCCCTTGTTAGCCTTTGGCTTTCCATCCAACTTTTAAAATATACACAGATTTGAATAAAATCTGGATTTACAAATGTATAATCTGTTTTAGTGTCGTGTAATCTGTTTTACTCTACTTTATCCCACATTAAAAGATTTGTACATATCATTAAATATGTATCCAAACTAAGATTTTAATAAGTTCCATAGCACAACTTATGGGTATGCCACCCATTTAGATTACTCATGATTTATTATCACTACTAAAATGCTACTATGAAAATACTTATACCCAAATCCTGACATATCTCTTTGGCTATTTATTTATGATTAATGTCAATTACAAATAGCGGGTGGAAATATCAGAACATGTTCCAAACTGCCTTCCATAAAGTCTGTTCCAATTCATATGGTAACGAATTGTACAAATGCACCCTGTCCCACATCCTTGCCAACACTAGCATTGTTACTTTTTCCCTTTAACCTGACAATTTTAGACACAAATACAGCATCACTGTCCCCCCTCTGCCTTTTGTTCATGTCTCTAGAATCCAAGAGAACTGGTAGTGGCTTTGCTCCCTCTAGCTTCTAACTAGCTGCTGCAATTTGGTGAAGGAAAGGTAGACTACTGGACCTGCACAGCTTGGAAAAACAGCTGGGCTGGGCCAGTGGAAAGCTCAGAGTTGTAAATTATTTCCATAGATGATCTGGAAGGCTGAGTTACATGCAAAACACCTAGACTGCAAATAATTCACTAGTCACTGACTGCCAAGAATGGTGCATGTTTTCAAAAGTGTAATATAAGCCAGTATTTTGACACATGTATTTTTTTTAACCTTTTATTCTAAAACTTGGCTTAATACCTGAGTTTTGGGTTTGCTGTCTAATTTGGACCATTTTCTGTACTTTCCCCATAGACACAACACGGTGTCACTCATCAGGGGACTTATGAGTATTGCACAGTTACATGCAAAATACTTTATATGTGTACTGTTGTGACTGTTTTGGGGGGAGAGAATTTAAAGCTTTCATCTTGTTCTGAAGGAGTCCAAGAAAAAAATCAAGGCTCTCTGATATAGCAAAACAAGTCAGGCACTATAACTTCAGTATATACTGGGGTCAAAGGCGGGAGTGTGTAGAGCTAAAGCGTCTTCAGGAACATTCTTCCAACTGAAGAGAACAGCTACCTCTCAGCTGTAGGTCCCTGGAGAAAGTGCATGGGAACACGGGTCCAGTGCCCCTAGATCTTAATGTTTTTCAGAGAAATCTAGAAATCCATCAAATTTCAAGTGCTTATGACAATTTAAAGCTAAAAAGATAAATACTATATGGCACAAACGAGTTTAATGCTTTGTCCCTCAGCTGCTAAGCTTCAAAGAAACCAGACTTTTCAAAATTTGGCTGAACACATAAAAACAATTAAGTATTCTCCTTAGGTTTCTATAAGCCAAGAACACTAAGACTATTTAAAAATAATGTTTCCAGGCTGGAGGTATAGTTTAGTGCCAGAGTACTTATCTAGCATGTACAAGGCCCTGGGTCTAATTTTTTCAGCCCTACCAAAAACAACAGTAGCAGCAGCAGCAACAACAACAACAACAACAACAACAACAACAACAACAAAAAGGGCCAGCCAAAATAGCTCAGTGGATTAAAGCGCCTGCAGGCAGGTGCAGGGGCTGGGGGTT
>NW_004524663.1:10160138-10162137 GCF_000260255.1 Octodon degus | reverse complement strand
CACAAATGAAGACTTGAGCTATGGTAGATGGTGCTAGAACAAAAAGCAGGACAATGAAGCAACACTGCCTCAGTAATGAAACCTTTCCACCCAACCGTACACATTCCAGCCAAGCGCCTAGTGTGGGTGTGTATGTGGGGCTGGTGGGTGTGTGGGGATGATGCAGCTAGTGCTTTTCAATTTTCCCATATTAGGAAATAATAAAGGTTCTTCTGGACTCTATAATAATATAGAGAATATCAAGTTACCTGTAATCATGCTGGATACAATTAATGGCAAAATGATGAGCTTCAGCATTCTCATTAGAATTTCTCCAGGAAAAGCAAAGTAAAATTTGTCTAGATTTGAGAGTTGGCTGTGTTCTCGAACCAAGACTCCTGTGACAATGCCTAAGGAGAACAAGGAAAACACTGGTTAGGCTTTCTTTATATATTTTGCTGCATAACATAAAAAAATCTGTGCATTTTAATGGCAAGACAAACAGTTTAGATCATCTCCCATGAGTCTAAAAAATTCAGATTTCACCACCACAATTTAAAGGTTACACATGAATCAGTAAATTTGTTTTAAAGAAAGTATTCTTCACAGGAAAGCTTTTGTTATTATTTCCTCCCCATAATGTATTTATTTTTATTTATTTTTTTTGCCAGTGGAAGCCAATTTTTAATTAATTTTATTGAGAATCAAATAGCAATGAGACAGTTTCAAAACCAATTAGTAGGACAGTTTCAATAATTAACACATTGCATATTGTTGTCTTCATAGTGGTTATCCATAGTGCAAGATGCAGACATGATATCCTGTCCATTCACTATTAGTACAAATCTTTCTTCTCATTGAATTAAGTGTGGGGCCACAGAGGAAAGTGATCAATGATGTAGAGTGTGACTAAGGAGAGTCACATAATGTATTTATTGCAATGAAAAAAGAATCAAATAATGCTGGAAAATATTCATTCTCTTAGTCAACTGACTATAGTTATTTTATGTTGACACACCACATCAGTGAGCAACTCGGTTCTCAAATGCTTTGCGTTCCTTCCAGCTATTTCTAGCTAATAACAGGCTCAAGCATACCTGATCAAGAAACTTTTTATGAAGTTTCTGATCTTGTGTTCCTTGTACACAGTAGCTTATAATTACATAATTACAGGTATATGCTCACTCTTAAGAAATGTTATATCTTCTCTGAAATCTTGCTTTACAAGATCACTGTATGAACTCCTCCAGTTGTGTGGCGAACACAATTTAATGATGATTCTTATAACTAAAACTCATAAAGAATTAGTAATTCTTTTTTTATCCCATTCCAGATGATTCTAATAACATCCAGCTATGTCCCTTCCCTTATCCATAACATACATACTTAAAAAAAAAACAAGAAATAAGGGATTGAGAGGATTCACTCCTCTTTGTTCCTTGACCAGTCCCTGATGAGTGGCATGCTAACCGGAAGTAAAATGGTGTAATGGCAGGAAGATTCAAGGAGGGTATTACTGGATCTGCAAATTCACAAATAATTTGTGAAAATTCAGGATTGCTTCAATATTAAATATCATAAGGCAATGAAAAGAGATGTGAATTGCAAGCAATAGTAGAATAGTCATCTAAATTCAGGTTTCTCTCCTTTGCGGACTAGTAGAGCAAATAGATGGACCTTGCTTAACATATGTTATGTAACAAAGTTATCTTTAGCTTAATTTTATTTTCCTACATAGTCTACTTTGACTTCGATCACTTTATTTTATATCTATATTACTGAATGCACTCCTGGTCATAGACACTTCCCAAACAGTGGCTGGTACAAACATAAACAACTCTACTACCACTCCAATTTAGTTCTTTACTAAAACCTAGTATTTGAGACTCACAAATGGTTAAGATTCCAAGGATTCAAAATATTTTAAGTGAATTTAGAAGGCACAATGCACTCATTTTCTGCTTTATTAATTGCCTATTTTGGCTATATTATACCACAGGGATATCTATAATTCTCAGGG
>NW_004524663.1:10128880-10157764 GCF_000260255.1 Octodon degus | reverse complement strand
CCTCATTATGAATTGACAAAGAAAAATATTTACAGTTAACACTTTAGTCATCAAGCTTGCCATCCTGTGAGGCACTGATTGACATGCGCCATTTTTGCCCTTCTGGAGCTACCAGGATAACTTACGACAGTGTGTAGACACTGGATAAATGACAGGAGGGTTTCTCTACCCTGTTCCTATCCTGAAAGTCCTGTGTCCTTTCCTCATCCTCTTCTTGTGCCCCAGTGATCTAAATAGCTACAGTGATGCAAACGCTTCACAGGAATTTTGGCTCAAACCTCAGATGCCACAGCCTACAAAGCTTTTAGTATTTTTTTTTTTTTTTGGTTTTTTTTATCCTTAAAAAATATTTAACACGATTTTAGAGACAGCTCTATTAAACATAATTATAAAAGTTCATCCATAGGCTGGGCATGTGGTGCACTCTTCTAATCCCAGCACTCAGGAGGCTGAGTGAAGAGGACTGCTGTGAGTTCGAGGCCAGCCTGGGCCACATAGTTCAGGACCGGCCTGAAGTACTCAGGAAGACCCTGCCTCAAAACAGAGTTCATCCACAAACTCACCAACTCAAACAGGTGCAACACGAAATTGTTTTCATTCTTCAAGTACATTGCAGTTAAGAATAATACACTGGTTAAAAATAGTGAGCCCGTTACTATATATCAGATGGTGCCTTAAAAATTATCCCTTATAGAGGCCGGGAGATAACTCAGTAGAATAAGCGCTTGCCTGGCAAGCATAAGGGTCTGAGTTCAATCCCCAGTTCCACAAAAAAACAAAAAAACAAAAAAACAAAAAACTCTTATATACAAAGACGACAACAATATGCAATGTATTAACTGTCCTACTAATCAGTTTTGAAAAGATAAAAAGCAATTAGGAATATTCTGGCAAGTAACTGGCTCCAAGAATAATACAGTTTAGAATATATAAAAATAATTTCATTTAAAACTAAAGATGTGGGGCTGGGGAGATGGCTCAGTAGAATAAGCACTTGCCTGGCAAGTGCAAAGGCCTGAGTTCAATTCCTGGTTCCACCAAAAAAATGAAAACAAAACAAAACAAAACATAAATAAATAAAAAAAATAAAATAAAGATGAATTGTATACATATACCAATTCCATGAAATATGAAAATGTCATGTACTATAAACATGTACTAATAAAATTTTTTTAAAAAATTATCTCGTAAATAATGTCTTGTAATTTTTCTTAGTTTTTTGAGACAGGGTCTTGGTATGTACTTTAGGCTGGTCTTGAACTCACTCTGTGTCTCTGAAGGGCTCACACTCACAGTGATCTTCCTGTCTCAGCCTTTCAAGTGTTAGGATTATAGGCATGCACCACCATACCTGGATGTTTTGTAAATGTTAAGGCATAATTATATTTTCTATAATTTTTTATTCAGAAAAACTCACATATCACAATATTTACCATTTTGAGATATATAACTCAGTGGGGCTTGGGGGATTATATTCTTAATGTTATACACCCAGCACCATTATCTAACTCTATCACCCTCCTGCCCCTTGCAGAAAGTCCAGCATCTGGCAGCAGACATTCCTCATTTCCTTTGCCCTCTTGGGTTTTGGAAACCACTAATCTATTTTCTGTCTGTTCGGATTTGCCTACACTGGCAATTCATACAAATTGGCTCTTACAATAAATATGTGGTTGGTTGTGTCTGGCTTCTTTCAGTAGCATGATGTTTTCAAAAGTCACCCATGCAGTAGCATGTAGGTGAGTTTTTAAAAAGTATTTTTCATTTAATGTTATATCACAGATATTTTCTTGTATTTACCATCTTTATCTTCAAAGTGCTGAGTAATATTACTTTGGATATCTGGTAAACCTGCTCCTTAACCATCAACCATTAGAATTCCAATCCTATGAAATTTTCCTGAATATTCTTGACTTCCAAATAACCAAAGGTGATAGATAAACATCAAGTGTGCAAGGGCTTAATGTTATTGTACCTTTTCAGGTTTAAGGGAAGAATGTACATTGAACACATTTTGTGGAATACCTAAAAGCAGCAACAAATTAACATTTATTAATATCCAACTATGTGTCAAGCATAGTTCCTCTGGTGTAGAGATAAATGGCCATAGGAGAATGGGTTTTGATCTGGTTCCCCATTGAACTAAACTAGCCTCTCTGAGCCAGTAAAAGGGCTGACCTCCCTCCCAGCATGGATGGATCTTGAAGCAGCTCTTGAAGCAAAAGTTATACTTTATTTGGTGTCACTACTATATTGAGTACTCTTGGTTACTCTTTCAACACTTTAAAAATTAGTGGTCCATACTAAAGGAGTTTGATAATTGGTTGCCATCATTTTTGCTATGTGAACAGAGAAACAATTTTCAGGGACCTTTTGTGGGAATGTTGTCTAAAACAAGAGCCTACTGCAATGATCTCAACTGAAACTGTTTTTAAGAGAGGGAACAATAGGATAGAAAAATTTAATATGCAGTACTTTGTAATAGTATTGATCACAGAGGTTCAGAAAAATGTAATTAATATCATAACAAAACTAGCACCTTTCATGCAGCATGTGACATTCATACACTGCCTTTATAAACAGACTAGATACTGTTCTGGTGCACTAATTAGTGTCTATTGCCATGTAACAAATCACCACAAATTTAGCAGCTTAAAGTGACACATATTTATTATGTCACCATTCTGTGGATCAGGTGTCTGGGCTATGACAGGGCCTCTGGGCAGGCCACACCAGGCTTGCATTCCTCTCTGGAGCTCAAGGCTCCCTTCTGGGCTCATGTGGCTGTCTGCAGGAGTCATATCCTTGTGGTTGTAGGACTGAAGCTCCTGGCTTCCTGATGGCTGTCAGCCTTGTGCCATGCTCACTGCCCCATGTCCCCCCTTCCTCCTATCATGCGGAGCTCCTGTAACACACCACTTCCCTTTTCAGAGTCAGCAGGAGAACATGTTCAGAGATTTCACCTAATGAAGTCTGCCCTACCCTGGATAATCTTTTTGATTAATGTAAAATCAGCTGGTTAGGAATCTTAATTACCTGTAAAATCCTTTTCCTGGTAGGTAAACAACCTACTCTAATTATGAAAGTGGAATCCCATTGGTCACACTTAAGGGACTGGGATTACATGGGGCATATTTATCAAGGGGTGAAAACCTACAGATATTATTTTTAGCATTTTGTCTGTGTTTTTATATATATATATATATACTACATATTTGTGCTCTGTTATAATATATTATGTTGCTGGTGTTAAGAGAATTTGACTTATATAGTATCAGTCTGGAACTGTACTCATGCACTATGCCTGTTCATGTTAGAATTTTTTTACTTTTTTTTTTTTTTTTTTGATACAAGGTCTTGCTATAGGGCTCAGCTTCCCCAGCGCGGGGATTACAGGAGTGCACCATCATGCCTGGTTTCACGGTGTGCCTGGCGTACTAGCGCCCAGCACAGCGTGCGTTACCAGGGATTGAACTCAGGACCGTGCACTCAGCAAGCAGGAGCTTGTGCTGCTGAGCTACCTTCCCAGTCCTTTTACTATGTTTTGACATTTATTTCTATTAAGAAAAAGAAATCTAGTTCATTTAAAGTGCTATTCCGTATTCCATCACCACATCCCTGCTTTGTTTTATGTTTTCTGTATTTTTAAATTCTACCCTTGCCGGGTATGGTGGTCTATACTTGTAATCCCAGCACTCAGGAGGCTGAGGCAGGAAGACTGCAGTGAGTCTGAGCCAACCTACGGTCCAGTTAGTGTAGGACCACCCTGAGCAGCATGACTGTATTTCAAAAAAGAAAAAACCCAACAAACGAACCAACCAAAAATGCTGCCCTTATCTAGTGATTTCCTTCTAATTTTTAGATTTGCTTGTTCTGTGGTGTGTGTGTGTGTGTGTGTGTGTATTGAACCTGGGCTTTGCAGGTGATAAGTGAGAATTCTACCATGAGAATACATCCCAGGATCTTTTTTTTTTTTTTTTTTTTTTTGTGGCTGGCTCAGCCTACCCTGGGCTGGGGCTGGCGTTGGCGTAGGCAGGCACTTTAGACCTCTGAGCTATCTCGCCGGCCACCCCCTGGATCTTTTTTTATTGAGCTGTGAAACTAAATGCCCAGCCTGGCCTCAAACTTCCAACCCTCTGCTTCAGCCTCTCAGAGAGCTGGGATTTCAGGTGAACTCCGTTACACACAACTTGTTCTTTTTCTGACTTTTTTGAGTTGATTATTTAGATTATTAGTTTTTTTCCCTCATATCTAACACTATTCAATGCCTTCTAAATTCTGTGCTGATACCCCATGAGTGTGTAGCATTTTCACTTAGTCTTAAATGTCTTATAATTTCTACTATGACTTCTTATTTTAATTATGGGTTCTTTTAAAATATACTTTTCAGTTATTCAAATATCTAGCCTGTTTTTTTTTTTTAATTTCTTCTTTTTTATCTTTCTATGTTGTGTTTGGCTGAATTTCTCAGACCTATCTTCCAGCTTACCAATCCTTGCTTTTTATATTTATTGGACATTTAATACACTCACTAAGTTAATTCCACTGTTTTTAGTTTCAATTATAGAAGCTGTAGTATCCTTTTCATACTACGTTTGAATCACTGTTTTATTTTCCAGTTTTATGTCATCTGTTTTTCTTAGAACATTTTAATCATATTTAGTAATACTCTTTCAGATAGTTCTGTCATGTCCAGCTTTGTGGACACTTGCTTCCTCATGTCCCTTGCTGTTTGCAATTTTTATTGCAGGCTTCTGTGTGCAGAGGTAGAGGGGAGGTTCCTATGAGTTGTGAAAGTTTTGTTTCAGTTACTTGCTTCTGTTGAGAACTTAGGAGTTTTAAGCCTCCAGAACATTTTTCATGATAGCTTTTGAATTTAGGAAGCCAATATTTCATGGTGCTATTAGTTTAGGCTGGGCACGCAAGGAAGTTTAAATCTATCTGCCAAACTTTGATATGCATATGAGTCACATGTGGGATTTTATTAAAAAGTAGGTTCAGATTTGGGGGAATCACACTCGGAGTAGCAAAGGTGGAAATGAGCCTCGCAGGGAAACCCATAATGGGCAGGCTTGGTGCTACTGGCAGCAGCCAACGCCACAGAGCAGAGAGATCCTACACTCTGGTTTCTCTTCAGGTCGGATAAATCTTTTGCCGTTTACTAAAGAATAGAAAGATCCAGCTGCAACCTCAAGCACCAAGGCCAGGAGGATGGCTCAGTCCACGTGCGAAGAAGTCGAGCCGCTTCCTTCTTGAGGGGCTTGGCCTGCTCAGTCTCTCTCTCAGCTACTTCAACAGTGGCTCCTCTTTTCCTTGTCTGCCTCTGTGGGGGTTTCAGGCTTCTCTAGGGCACGCGGTGCAGAAGTCACAGCCGAGCCTGACTGAGGGGAGGTGAGGCTTCAACCCTGCAACCACACCGCCTCACACAGGCAAATACATCTGGATGAGAACAAGGGAACCGACATACTCCTTCCAGATGCTGATAGAGGCTTATCTGCTTCAGAAATTTTAAGAGAAATTCTGAAGCAAAAACAATTATCTCAGTTCTACCAGGTATAAAGAAGTATGATAAACAGAAGGTATTCAGTGTAACTCAGTGGCAGCCATCCTGAGTGCTAACGGAAAATACTGCTGCCCAGCGGCTCTGGCTGGTTTTCTCCACGCAGGTGCCCAGTATGCTAAAATAAACAGAAAACTATTAGAATGGGATGTGCAGCTTTATGAGTAAGTCTCACGCTGTCCGTCCCAGAATTGTACCTGACATGTTTGATATTAACTTGAACTAAATCAATACATTCAGCTTGAAGTCACTTTTGTCCTGACCACTTTATAGACTCCTTTCTTCTGACTAAAATGTGCAGATCCAATGGCTTTGTAAGTCCCCAACAAGCTACACTTTGAGAAATCCTGGATCTGCCTACCTCTCTTTGTCCTCCCAGCACCTTATGAAAACAGTCATGTGCTGGGAGCTGGTTTTTCTGTGATGTAAAGTCACAGCATCTGTCACACAACTGCAGCTTCCTTGACATTTTCCATCAAAGGAGAGGGTGACCATGTTTCCTTCAAGTTAGTAGTAAGGATTTCTGGAAGACCACAACAGTGAAACTCTGCAAGCAAAACACTTTCTTTTTGCCTCAACCCCTCCATTCAGACCTACCTTCAGGCCTTCCAAATACTAAATGCAAGGTATACTTAGTCCATTCTTGGTGTGTCAAGCTTCATGGCATGACAGAAACATTCAAACTGAAAAGATGTTACTTTGCAATTGACTCAAGAAAGGCATTTATGCAAAGCTTGTGTCTAACTGGTCAAGATTTAGAATATACTGTGTAAAGATCTTATGCAGTTCTGAGACTGGTCTTCCACCACTAATTAAGACTGGGGTGGCAGGTGTTTGCGATAATATCCATTTAGCCTTCTGAGCTTTCTGGGCAGACTTGGTGACCTTGCCAGCTCCAACAGCCTTCTTGCCTACAGCTCTGATGACAGCTTTGACGCTCTCAACACACATGGGCTTGCCTGGAACCATGGCAACAATGGTAGCATCACCAGATTTGAGAAACTTAGGCCCATCTTCCAGCTTTGTACCAGACCGGCAATCAATCTTTTCTTTTTTCATAATTTTATTGAGAAACAAATAGCACTGAGACAGTTTCAAACCAAATTGGTAGGACAGTTTCAATAATTAACACATTGCATACATTCTTCCTAGTGGTTAATTGCTGTACAAGATGCAGACATGATATCCTATTTACAAACACTATTAGAACAAATCCTTCTATTCATTAAGAGAATGAAACTATATATCTCTCCTAACCATTTTGAATACAGAGATACAAAATGGATATCCATCTGTATCCCTTTTTTTTTGTTAAGTTCCATTATTTGAATATTATAGGTGTGTTAACTCAGCAAAATATTCTAAAAGAGTCCAGTAGTCCATAATAGTATTGGGTCTTCAATCTTTTCTTTCAGCTCAGCAAACTAGCTGTTTCACCCAGTTGGCCATTTTAGTTTAGTAGTGAAAGACTGGTTAATAATAACAATGCATAATAAAACCTTCAGAAGGAAAGGAGAATGTTTTGTGGACCATTTCTTTGTGTGTGTGTGTGTGTGTGTGTGTGGTAGTTTTGAAGTTATTAGTTTTTAAAATCAATACTTTTTAATGGAAACAACTTGACCAAAAAAAAATCTGTCATAGAATTTTAAAACCCATTAAAACAAAGTTCAATGAGATAAAAGAGATCTTATGCAATTCAACAATAAAGAACTCAATTTTAAAAAATGATCAAAGGTTGTGAAGAAGACATTTCTCCAAATAACCTATACGAATGGTCAGTAGGCACAGGAAAAGGTGTTCAGCATCATCTTAGAAAATGTAAGTCAGAACTAACCATTTCACACTCCTCACGATGACCATCTGGAGTGATACCTTGGTTATCGAATGGCTCCAAGCTTGAACTTCCCATTCTTCAAACTCAAAGTTCAAAAAAAGGCTGCTCATAACTTTTTTCAATAGTTGAAACAAAGATCTGCCTTGGACAATATCTGCACAGTCTGCGAATGAGTTGTGTGCTGCATCTTGCCGTGCACACAAAGGATTGAGCCTCAGTCTGAGTGCTGCTCTGCCCAGACAACACACAGTGCTGTGTTAGTGTGTGAAAACAGTCATCACTGGTTTTTAATTTTTTCCCTTTATTTGCCAAAAATATAGTAAGCGTGACTCCAAAGAAAGTTAGTGATACCAAGAGAAAAGCTAAAAGGAAAACTGTGGAAACAGTGATCAAGTTAAAGAAAGAAATCATTGCAAAATTTGTTAAAGGCCTACAAAAATGGATTGATCAGTGTAATGTTTGGGCCTCAGTACCAATTATTTTTTTTTCTTATTTTTTATGGGAAAAATATCTCAATTTCTCAAAGTTTTGGTGTTCAACGTGAATTTTGAATGAACTAAGTTTGACAACTGAAGTATCACTAAATTTAAACAAACAGGAAATAACAAGCCCTGGTGAGGAGGTGGGAAACTACAATCCTCTTACTGTAGTTGGGAATGGAAAACTGCACAGACCATAGGGAAAGAAAGCCGTTTTTCATAAAGTTCAACTGCATTAACATGCAACTCATTGATTCCACTCCTAGATATTTTCCTAACAAAATAAAAAAACATAGCATCAAACAAAACCTTATATGAAAGATGCTCACAACAAAGTTATAGTCAAAAAAGGGAAAACAACCCAAAAGGCCCATGAACTTATTGTTCAGTAAACAAAATAAGATACATCCATGCAAGGGAATATTATTCAGTTATAAAAAGGTATACAGGGGCTGGGGAGATAGCTCAGTGGTCTAAGTGACTGCCTAGCAAGTGCAAGGTCCCAGGTTTGATTCATCCCTGGTACTACATACTGTGCCAGCCCCAAAACTGGGCACGGTGGTAAATACCTACAATCCCAGCCCTGGGGAGTTTGAGATAGGAGGATCACTATAGGTCCAAGCTGCATAGAGAGACCCTGTATCTCTCTGTATCTCTCTCTGTATATCTCTCTCTCTCTCTCTCTCTCTCTCTCTCTCTCTCTCTCTCTGGCATGAAGTACTTATAAACAGTAATACCTTGATTTATCAATGCCTCTGTTTGCAAGCAATTTGGTTTGCAAACAAAAGTGTTTGGCAAAATTTTATTCCATTTGTAGATTTCTCACTGGGTGACAAACATGGCCACAGCCATCTTTGACACACAAATACAAATGCAGCCATCCTACCCCCAAATCATAGAACAAATTAAGTTTGTAAATCCAAGTACCACTGTACATTACAGTGTGGTATATATTATGGTTATATGAAATGTCCAGAACAGACAAATCCATAAAGAAAGAATTGCTAGCTGCCATGAATGGGAGTGAGAGGTTGGAACTGACTGCTAATGTGTACAGGATCTCTTTTGGGGTTATGGTTGGAAATATTCTGAAGTTACATATGGGAATGTTAATACAACATGGTGAAATGCTGGACATGGTGGTGCATGCCTGTAAGCCCAGCACTGTGGAAGGCTGAGGCAGAAGGGTCACAAATGTGAGCCCCACCTAAGCATCATAGTGATTTAGTGAGACCCTGTCTCAAAATGAAAAATAAAAAGGAGATAGTAATGTAGCTAAGTGCAAAGGCCCTGGGTTCAATCCCCAGTATTCCCTCAAAGAACAAACAAACAAAAAACCAAACAGTGCATACAGTAAAAACCAATGAACCCTGTACTTCATAATTCACATAAGATTTACCATTTTAACCTCAATTTTTGAAAGCACACACACGTCTTTAATTTTTTTTTTTTAATTTTTATGCATTTGTTAGAGGGTCTCACTACACAGCCTGTACCTGTAGTGGTCTTGCAGTTTCAGCCTCCCTTACACTGGGATTACAGGTGTGCACCACCATGCCCAGACTTGGTGGCCCACTCAGCATGCCTGGGGGTGGGGCTGGTGCAGCATGTGGTGGTGGGGATCAAACCCTGGTTCCTGTGCTTGCCTAAGCAGGCACTTACTCCACTGAGCTATCTCGTGGGCCCTGCACACACACTCTTTATTTATTTTTCTTTTGTAATTTAGGGAAGGGTCTATAGGGTGTTTAGGATCTCACTGCTAGATCAGACTTGTACTGATCAGCCTGTTTATAACCTCCCAAGAGCTGGGATTACAGGCACAAGTGCTACCACACCCAGTCTCAATTGCTGTCTCAGGGTGCCGCAGGGACAGGGCCCGAGGATCGAACTCCCAGCCCCTGCTTTAATCTGCTGAGCTATTTGGCTGGCCTTGCACACATACTCTTAAATTAACTAAACTGATTAAAAATGGAGGAAATACCAGATAATAATGTCAAATATGATTCGTTCACATTTTTGATTGGTTGACAGTTTGATGGCTTTTCTGTGGGGCGAGAGAGATGACAACACAGCAGAAACTCCTGTCTTTAATCAGCATACTTACAACACCACAAAGACTGCAGAAGATGTGGCATTTTGTTCAAACTTGGTAGATATGTATGAACTTATCAAACCTTACCATCTGGAAATAATAATTTGAAAGCCCACATGGAGCCAGACATGTTTATTAACAGCTCAGAAAGATGAAACATTTAAAGAGAAGTTGTGATTACGGAGTGTGGCTCATAGCCTACTAAAGAGATGTTTAAGAACTTAATTTTCAATTGTAGAGTATAAAAATGAGTCAAAACAGCTAACAGAAAACCATTGTTATTCTCAGAATATGATCTGAAAATCCCCAGAGGAGAAGAAAAATGAAATCTAACACTGTAGAAAAAAAATCAATCATTTGCATCCCTGCCGCATACAACCCTTTAGCCAAGTTCTGAGGCTGAGGTCCCAGTCTCCATGCAATTCACAGCCCAGGTATCTTATTTCTTATAACTCATAGCAGCAATTTCATTTTTGGTTTGAGACAGGGATCTTGCTATGCTGCCCAGGCTGGGCTTGAACTTGCAGCCTCCAACACAAGCTTTCCAATCAGCTGGGATTACAGATGTGCAGCAGGCCACCCAACTTGCTGTGAGGGTTACATGAAATGAGTGTGGAGGACCAAATCCCACCCCTGGGCTACAGGAAGAAGTGTTAGTTATTGGCAAAAGGTAATAGAAACAAAAGTAGAGAAAGTAGCACTTTCAGAATTAACCTATATGTTCTTATAAGCAAAAACTATGCAGAATCAGATAGTGGAAAAAGGAGTTAAGAACCTAGATTCTGCTAGCCATGAAGGTGCATGTTAATAATTACAGCACTTGGGAGGTTGAGGCAGGTGAATCACTGAGTTTGAGTGACCTCAGTCTCTGTTACATAGTGAGTTCAAGACCAGCATACATTATAAAGCAAGAGCCTGTTTAAAAAAAAAAAAAAAAACAACCCAAAATAGAAATGTGTATCTTAATTACCTTCCTTCTTCCTTTCCTCCCTTCTTTCCTTCCTATTTGTTTTGAGACAGGCACTCACATGCCTAAGCTGGTCTCCACCAATGGTCCCTGCCTTAGCCTCCCAAGTGCTGGGATTATAAGCATGTGCCACTATTCTCATCTTTTAATTCCATTTCTATCACATTGCTAGCTGTGTCACTTAATCCTTTTGCTTTGTGGTTGCTGCATCTAAAAGCCTCAGTGAAAGTACCTCAGAAATATTATAAAGACTAAATGAGAAGATATATGTATGAAGTACTGTATGATCTAAACCAACGGTATGCATTATTCCTACCTCAGAATCTATAGACCTATTCTTATTTCTACTTCCTTAAGAAAACTTTCAAAATATAGAGATTTTTATGTTGTATAGTTAAGAGAACTCAAGACACATTCCCTTAGTCTAATCTGATGGCAACCCTTATAAAGCCTTAAATCCGGGAGGCTAAAGCGGGAGGATCACAAGTTCAAATCTAGCCTAGTACATTTAGCAAGTTAGAGATCCTGTCTCAAAATTAAAATAAAAAGAAAGGTCTGAGGATATAGCTCAGCAGGAAGGACATGCATTTAATCCCCAGTACTGGGGTGGGGAGGTTGGAAAAGACACAGTGCCAGCGTGTGTGGGATACACATTCCTAGTGAAGTGCTGAACAAAAGCTCCTATAAAGAGCAGGCAGAAACCTAAATTTTGTTGAATTCAGTTCAGCTTGGTGTTGTCTTCAAACTAATAAACATTATGCAAATTCCATTTTTTGAAACATGGCAGAGAGATGTTGAAGACTCTAAAGCAGATAAAAACAGTGGGAAAATATGATACGTTAGACATAATTGGGCTCAAACACTGCCCATCACTTCCTTAAATTAGGACAGAGGATAAAAGACAGCCTGTTTGCGCTTAATCTTGTCATCAGTAAGGTAGGGATGATACCTGACTTAGAATCTGAGTTCTGAAGTCGCTAAAGCCTAAAGTCAGAAATCTCTTATTTCTTCCCCTTTGCCATGTCTGCTTTCTGCTTGGGGATTGTAGGACAGGGGCAGAAAGGGGAGAGTGGAACCAAAGGACCCCGTAGTTCTCACTCTGCTATAGGGACAGCATGATCAATGGATCCTTCACCTGAAAACAGCCAGGGACACTGCACGGACAGGGGCTGGAGCTGGAACATGGTACGGGCCTCCACCAGGGATGATTCTAAGCAACTGAGAAAGCCTACGGATGGTGGTCACAGAGATGTTTAAAAACACCAGAACCGCCACAGAAGAACCTCTTCACCACTCTGAGAGGTAAGACTTTCTTGGCCCTCTGTCCTAAAATCAGAAAGAACAACTCTATTCTTAAAGACAGAATTTAAGTGCAGTTGAATAATCCACGCATCTGGCACCAAAGGCTGCAAACGCACCACACCCAGGTCAGGGAGGCAGTGAGGGACGTGGCCTGGGGGTATCAGAGGCAGTTTTGCCAGCTCTGCCACTCAAAAGTGAAGGCTCAGGTGGCTCTGCCACTTCAAAAGTGAAGGCTCACCTTCTACAGTTTTCAAAAGATACCAGGAATCTGGGTCTTTGTGTAAAACCACACAATTCTTAAATGTTAGCACAGATTTGTCAACAATTGTAGAATTCTGTGATGTCATGCCAGACACCTCTGTAACCCCATGTTCCCTGGGCTGTGGTCTTTCCCGCCAGTTCTCTCACAGCCTAGGGTACAGGAGCACAGTAATAGAACGGGGAAAGAGACCAACGTTCTGGTAAAAACTAGTATCGCAGTATCCGGAAATGAGCACAAAGAATGCATGGAGCCTCCTGTGGTCTCAACCCAAAGTGACAAACGTTATCTAAGTGACTTCTTTGTACTACACTGTAACAGAAAATGCCACCCTCCCAGCCAGTATACTTCAGTTTCTTAGTTTTCCAGGTAAAATTACTGTCCCAGTTCCAGTTGCTTCTGGTCTCTTGGAAATGGCGGGTCACTGTGATGCGCATTATGTAACCAGTCCCTAACTGACAAGTCTTTCTGCTTCTGGACTTCCTGCTTGCTTATCCAATACAAGCTCTAGATCACCAGAGATTGGGGCCTGATATTCTGAGAATGATCCTGATCAGGGCTTGTCAGTGTAAATAAATCTGCTTCTAAATCCTGGGTATTGTTTTGGTGTTTCTGCTTGTCACTGCCGCACCACAAGAAGTGCTGCAGGCTCAGAACTGAATGCAGCAGTCAGGACAGGACCAGCACATGATCATAGACAAGTTGCTAATCTACAGGAAAGGCCACCAAGTGACAGGAGCTCAAGGGCACTCTTCAAAATCTTATTGGGTGGGGTTAGGAAAGGCAGATTTTCATATGTGCCTTTAATGTGAAAATAGAATTCAGTAACAGAGGCTATAGAGGAGGAAGAGCAGGGAGAGCAAGGAAAAGGGTCAAGAAAAGAAAAGCTAGCATGCACCAAGAGTCTTCTGTTATAATGCCTTCAGACTGAGTACCCAAAATGCTAAGGATCAGAAGTATTTTTGGATTTCCATTATTTTTGGAATAGTTGGGGATGCATGAGATAAACGGGATGGGATGTATATCTAAGCATGAAATTCACTAACTCTTTACAGACCTTACACAAATAGCTTGAAGGTATTTTCATATTCTTAATAACTTTGTGCAGGAAACAGTGCCATAGAATTTTCCACTTATGTTGTTATGCCAGCACTTTTGGGCAGATTAGGGATGTTCATTCTGCATTTTGATTCTCTAACCAAAAAGTCTGTATTGTATTTATAGGTAAAATATGTAAAAGAGAATAGGAAACTTTCCTAGAGTCAAGTGGCTAGCCTTGAGATCCAGTCTGTCTGACTCCTAAATCCAGTTCCTTTTATATAGAAGCAGTAAGCATTTGACTTGAGTGGAGGCTCAGGGAACTGAGATTAGAAACACAGTTTGGTGCTTTCCATGAAAGAATTTCAATCCCAGGACAGAATTTCAAAACCAGGCTGACATTCCCCTGGCCCTTAGTTCTTCTCCCTACTATAGCAGGTCATCTGAGGATTAATGAGAAAAACTTCATGTTGAAATAGAAAGATCAGCTATTGAAAGTATTAATGAGTAGTCATTGAACATTTATTTGCATAATGGCAGGCATATCTTGGAGATTAAGCCAGTTGAGATATGTGGCAGGAATGGGGAGAATGAAGGTAGTAGCAGAATGAAGATCCCGGGCCCAAGAAGGAGATATTAAAAGATTTTGGGAGATGAAAGTTGGTTAATTTCAGAGCTTAGGTGAGAGGGAGGACAAACCAGTTTATTAATTCATTTTATTTGAAGAGAGACTTGGAGGATGAGTGAAGCCATTCTGACTCTGCCATGTCCTCCTGCAATCTCTTTTGTTTTACCTGCTTGTTGCAACTAAACCCTCCACACAAGAGCTCAATCTGTCAAGAGGCAGCTGCTATGTCTTATATTCCCTTGTTCACACATGCCCACGCTGGTGTCTTCGCACAGATTTTCAGAGTGAAGGACTCAGGCCCACCTGAGGTCAGGCACATCTGTTTTGGAACTTAGCTCTTTCACAGAACCGCAGGTCACTTCCTCCTTCCTTGTGGCAACTCATCAAAGAGGAGCTAGGACAGCCCTTGCACCAACGTGGTTCTCTAGAGCGGAAAGCTAATTGTTGGGATATGGCTTGAGCTCAGAATGACATTTTGAAATGGCTAGAGAGGAGGAACTTCCCCAACAATTGTTCAAAGACTCTTTGAATACTTCAGGGAAAGTACTTAACTGGGAATAGGGCAGAGCAGTTAATTCTTTGTACCATCCTGGATCTGTACAGGACAGAAGCAATCAGAGCTACACACCCCTTGAAAAACATCTCCTGGCCCTGTGGAAAAGGTGGATTCTGTTAGCAGCCTCAGGGTAGAAGTGGGGGCAGACATTTTCATCATCACCCTCAAAATTAGAAACACAGGGTGGCCTTATACAATTCAAAACAATTCCCTCATTCATAACTCACACCTTCCCCTCCTTTGTAGTCATCAGCAATCACTGATCAGCTTTTCCTCTGTTTTTGTCTTTTTGAGACTATTACGTAGATGGATTGATATTCTGATATAAAATCTTGAGACTGAGTCTTCTGCTTTGCGCAATGCCTTTGAAATCCATCCAGGTTCTGTGCATGTCAACGTTCTGTTTCTTCTTCTTGAATGGATCACATTTTGCGATCAGAGTACAGTTTGTTTATTCATTCACTTCTTGAGGGATAGTTTGGTGGTTTCCTACTTAGAGTGATTATGAATAGGGCAGTTATCAACAGTCACATTCATGTTTTGTCCAAATGTAAGTTTTTCTTTCTCTAGGATCTGTACCCAAAAGTGGAACTCCTGGGCCATATACTAATGATATATTTAAGTTTGTAAGAAACTGTTAAACTGTTTTCAGAGTGCCTGTACCATTTTGTATTCCTATCACCAACATCTAAGAATTGCTGCACATCCTCATCAGCACTTGGTGTTACATCTTTTTCTTTAAAGTTCAGCCCTTCTAATAGGTATTTAGTGGTAGTAATTGTAATTTCTAATGGATAATGATGCTGAACATCTTTTCATGTGTTTGCCATTGGTATATTCTCCTGGCTGAAGTGTTTGTACATTTTTAAAGGTAGTCTGTTTCCTTATTCAGTTTAAAATATCTGGTACTATGCAACTGGTTGGAAGACAACATTATGTATTACAACAAATACTTTGAAATTCGTATTACTTTGTTAAGTAAAATTCTATGTCACTTGTAATTTTTTTGTTTTAATTCTAATTTGCACTCTCTTTAAAAAGATTCTTTCGAGATTCTGTACAGAAGTTCGAATATGTTGACTATGTGAGCGCAATTTTCTTCTTTCAGTTAGTAGCTTATTTACTCATTCTATATCTTCTGTAGAGGAAAAGGCTTTTATTTTTATAAAACACAATTCACCAATTTTTTTCTTTGACAAATTGTACTTTGGTGTCAAAGTCTCTTTGATTAACTCCATCAGGAAGACTTCTAAAAGTTTCATTTCACTCTTTTCCTTTAGATCTATGATCCATTTGGAGTTAGTATTTTTAAATAAAGTGTGGCATTTAGGTTTAGATGGAGTCTTTTTATATGCTATCCAGTTGTTCCAACACCATTTGTTAAATGAAGTCACCTTTCTTCTTTGAATAGTTTTCGTACTTCTGGCAAAACCCAGCTGGGCACATTTCTGTGGGTCTGCTTAGGGCATCACTTTTCTGCATTGTTGATCTGTGTGTCTATCCTTCCACAAATCTATACTGTTTTACTGTATTAAAAAAGTTCATTCCTTTAATTTTCTCTCACTTTCTCCATAACTGTTTAGTTACTCTAATTCCTCTATCTTTCCAGATAAATTTTTAAGTCACTTTATCTGATATATCCATGGTGAGGTTTCCATCATTTTATTAAATCTAGAAATCAATTATGGGATAAATGATATCATTACTATACTGAGTCTTCCAAGGCATGAGCCAAGTATATTTTTCAATTTATTGACATACTGCTTAATTTCTTTCATCAATTTTAAAAAATATTTTCCAACCTATCTGTCCTTGTAGTTGCATACCTAATTTTCTGTATAGAGATATTCTATACTGTGGCAGCAGATGAAAGCAAAGATAACCCCTCACGAAAAAGGACCAAGTGCACAGGAACAAGGACGTTTTTATTGCAAGCTTGCAACTGACCATCCGCTGACTTTAGGTCAGGGCTGCCGAAGTTGTCAGAACCCATCTGAACTTTGCTTTCAGGTTATATACATTTCAGGTTTTCATAGTAACCACATTATCTCATTTTCAAGAATTTTACAAAAATGTCACACAATTGCCACAAAGTTTACATTTCCCAGACATTGGCAGCCATTTCTCTGTCCTGGAACATTTTAATTTGTTATTTGCCCTATTCCTTAAGTTGTTCTAACTATTTATTCCTATTTTATGACCCTGGTTTTCTCTAAGTGGGTTGGTGGCTAGCTACATAAAAGGGGATGAGGGAGTGAGTTTTTCTATAATTTAAGTGAACTTAAGTGATCTTCCTTTAAAATGGAGACTCTTTTGCCCCATCAATACAAGTTAACCGTTCTATTTCTAGCTGTACTTTGCTACAATAGAGAAGAAAAATGATTCTTGTGTTGACCGTTGTAACTGTTAATCGTGACATGCTGACTTCACTGGTTTAATAGCTGCTAGCAGACTAGCTCAGGATGCCTCTGCGTGTGCCTGGGCGGGTCATGGAGGCGTGGCCCTGCGTACTATGCCTGACCCCTCGCCCCTTCCTCTTTCATGCTGTGTTCTGCGGCTTTGCTTCCTGGCAGCCATGAAAGAAACTGCTTCACTCTACTGTGCCCTTGTACCTTCAGTTACTGCCTTGGAGCCAGCTGACTGCAAACTGAATTTTCTCAAACTTTACAGTGCATTAAACCCTTCTGCCTTTAAGGTATTTTTTTTAATTTAGAATTTTTATTAGTACATTTTTGTAGTACACAACCTTATTGAAGTTCTAGTATCAGGTGTATATTGTGTCCAGCAGCGGGAGAGCTGACTCGTACAACCTCTACCCTGCGACCCTGCTAATAGCACTGTTTATTAGTTGCAGGAATTATTTTATAATTTTTTTGGGATATCCTATGCAGAAAATCATGTCATCTGTGAATAGAGACACTTTTCTTTTCTTTCTTCCTTCCCTCCTTTCTTTTATTAAATCTCTAGTCTGTGCCTTTTCTTTTTTTCTTGTCCTACTGCATTGGCTAAGGCTTCCAGTGAGATACTGATTAGAAGTGGTGAGAAGACACTTTTTCTTTATACCTGGTCTTAGAAAAAAAGTATTTAAGCTTTCACCAAATATATGATATTATCAGTGGGTTCTTAAGAGAGCGAATGTGTGTGCACACCTGTGTAGCTCTTCGGAGTTTAAAGTAAAACTTCAGTTATGGCCTTACTTTTTTCTTCTCTGCAATGATCTGAATGCTTTTGTCACACTTCCAACTCTAAATTCTTAGGGTGGAAACTGAATCACTTATGTGACAACACTGAGAAGGATGGCCCTTGGGACCTTGATCTTGGACTTTCCAGCCTTGAAGAATTCTGAGAAACAGATTTTGGTTCACAAGCTACTCAGTTTATGGTAATTAATTATTGCAGTCTGAGTAGACCAAGATACCCTCCCTCAGCGTGCAAGGTGGTTTTGTCTAAATTCAATTCATTTCAAACTGTGCTATGCTATTGTTTGAATGTCCCTCTCAAACTCATGAAATTTAATCCTCATTGTGAGGTAGGACCTTTAAAAGGCAGTTGGGCAGAGTGCTTACTAAATGATCAATCCCATCTTAAAAAAAATGGATTATCTCGGGAGTAGGTCTATTATAAAAGCCAGGTTGACCCTGTCTCTTGTACACTCTTCTTGTCACGTGATGCCCTGCACCACACTGAGGCTGTAGAGTTTCCACGGGCAGGAAGGCCTTTGCTGGTGTGGGGCCTTGGATCTTCCAGCCTCCAGAACCATGAGCAGAATAAACCTTTATTCTTTATAAATTATCCACTCTCTGGTAGAAAATGGACTAAGACACATGGTTAATAATTAAACAAAAACTTCAGTGGTATTTGTAATGCTGCAAATTCAATAAAATTTAACCCACAAGTATATAATGATTGCTGCCAGGAAACATCTCAGGAATGCATTAAAAGGCAAGACGTTTGTTGACACTGTCACCTAAGAGCCATTGTTCCTCCTGTTAACAGCATAATTTTCAGCTGACCCCATAACTAGTTTGGAAGTTTGAGAAAACAACCTAGGATGAGGGAGTGATTTGAGTCTGGTCAATCAGATCTTCGTTTTTCTTTTGTCTTAATACATTCCTGAAGAATCAGCCTATGTCCCAATTAGGGCAGAAGGAGTCTCAGGCTAAGATCAAAGTGTCTTGCTGATAAGAATCTTTCTCCTTTTCTAGGTGTGCAATTGAGAAAAGGGAACCTTGAGTTATGGTGTCTGCTCTCTCCCTATCCGCAGGAGTATCGCTAGGAGTGGAAGCATCACAGGAATACAAGGACTAGAAGTAAAGGAAGAACAGGTCCAGAGGATAGTGTTTGAAACTTTGAATCCAGCTGTTTCTGCAGCCAAGTACTATTTCTGAACTCTTAAGCTATAAATTGTGTACTGTTCTTCCCCTCCCATATTTCTGGTTTAAACTTGTTTGAACTGCATCTTCTGGCACTTCCAATTAGAAGATGCCTAAATTATAGGTGGGAAGAGAGAGAGAGATGTTGGTATTCTGGGGACCCCCTTTATTAAATACACCCACCCTCCTGCGGAGAAGAAAAGCTGGTAAATGTAGGGGCAAGACCCCTTGGACACGGGGGCCAAGGGCATAGGATTTTACAGCACAAAAGCGCAGCGGAGTAGTCAGGCTAGAGCAGAGGTGCAGAGGCTGCGGGAGCCATTATTACCTCTGACCCACCTCATGCTTACTAGTGGCGGCCACCAGGTATAATTAGAGTGGGACAGTGGCTATGCATTGCTCACGGAACCTCTATCTTTTCAATGTTTTTTAAAGGTAATGGCATGCTGAAAAATTTCTAATGTGGCACTCAATGCTATGTGCTCTGTGCTGTTTATTCTCCACTTGCCTCTTACCCTCGTTTGCCCTGCCTTGTGAGCAACCAGCTCACCCAGGGGTCCATGCCCTTGGGTTTAACCATGGAGAGGCACTAACTGTAAGCCTCATGGGAGTGGAGGATGAGGGGAAGGAGACTGGGGTACTTTTTTCTACTGTCTCTCTGGACTTCCAGCACTGACTCTATTCCTCAGTAGCCCAGTGGGTCCTGTCATTTGGTCCCTCTACAACAGCCTCAGCCCTCATGGGACTGTGGTAGCATTCTCCCCTTCTTTCTTTGTTCAGGGCCAGGGGCGATAACAGCATCCCTTGCTGGTTCCCTTGACCCTGCCTAATTCCATAAACAGTTGTGTGATTAAATTCTGCTCAGTGGAACCCTTTCAAATGAGTGTACCATCTGCTTCCTGCCAGGTCTCTAACTGACGCAGGACCGCATGTCCTTCCCGCCCTCAGTCACAGCACAACCAGTCACCACAAACGCCTTGCTATTTATTAACAATGCTTCACATGGTTTTGCTTTTATGCCCTTGTTCACATAATTCCCCTTGTTTGGAAAACCTTTTGCTACAAAGCCTAGTTAAAATGCCACCTCTTCTGGAGATGGAAGGCGATACAGGGATGGAGGAAGAAAGGGAGAAGGGAGGGATGCAAGGAAGAGGAAATGAAAAGGATTAAGATATGTGTGTGTGTGTTTTCAATAGTATCACAAAAATGTACTAATAAAAATAAGTTTAAAAAATAAAAGATGCCATCTTCTCCAGAAAGCCTTTCCAAGCTCTGCCCCAGGGAGGAATGGGTCTCCTCTCAGGACCCTACTGAGCTTTATTTACATCTTCATTATCACTCGATGTTCCCTCTTTTCCTTCTTGCCCCTCACCCTAGCTTGAGGCAGAAGCACCATCTGCTCACATGTGTACCCTCCTCTCCACTTTCCTACCACAAAGCTTGTCACACCGTAGGTGTC
Source organism: Octodon degus (assembly GCF_000260255.1). Lineage (NCBI taxonomy): Eukaryota > Metazoa > Chordata > Mammalia > Rodentia > Octodontidae > Octodon > Octodon degus. Next base: position 10,137,217 of record NW_004524663.1, on the reverse strand, counting down.
TGAATTCTGCTGCACTGAACTAGAAATACATTATAATTACTATTTAGTGTGCCCAAGAAGCCACTGAATTTTCTAGCCATCGCTCATTGAACCTGACTATGAAAACCAAGAGAAAATAGCTGATGAAGAAGGCTATCAGCACAGCATGAAACCCAGCTTCTTTGGTAACTCCTGACTTAGGGGCTTGTTCTCCTTTGACAACAGCTGGGGTGCTGTGTGCATCACTACATCTGGGAACTTCTCTCAAGCTTCCAAGGCCCCTGGAGACTGAGGCACCTTCTGGGTTCAGCTGAAGATAAGACTGGATGGGAAAAGTGAGGCTCCATCCCAAGGAATAGTGAGCAAGATCCATCCACTCAGAGGCCAACTATGTCACCCAGTGAATCTTTTAGCCTAAGAACAGCCAGGCTCTCATCCTCCTTCACAGGTGTATCAGCCACACAAGTATCAAGCTACTTCCAAGATACCTATCCATGACTTATCCCATTTTGTACCTGTGGTTGTCTCTTTTAATTCTATTTTTTTTCCTCTTAAAATGGTTCCTATCTTAGAATCTCAAGGGTGATTCTACCTATCAACTCATTTTATACACCCTTATGAAATATATTCATCCTCGTGTGGCCATATTCCACATGGTCCTCAGTAAGATTTAGCTTCTAACCACATGCATCTGCACTGTTTGGGAGACCCTCGAATCCTGGGCTTAGAGGACAGCACTTTGCCTCATGTCAAACACCTGACGTTCTGCATCACTACCTTTTACAATAGTCAGTTTCACAACTGCTACAAAAACACCTTCTTGATTCAGTGCACAATCTTTGAAAGCCTTCTTTCTGCTTATAAGCAAAATCTGACCCTCTCTCCTGCAAGAGCAACTTGAAATAAGACTGACCTGGGAGGATGGTGGCTGGTCATCTTGGGTGTTCTAGACCTGCCATAAGCCTGCACTTTCCACAGATAGACTTACAGCACAGAATCTGAGTCTAAAAGGACTCTCTAACTTTTCGGCTTGTTCCTTACCTCTTTGTAGAAACCTTGTGTCCCTTTGAACTCTGTCCCACACAATTGCTAAGCATGTAATCTGCCTGCCAAGTATGTACTGTATATCCTTCTCTTCTTAACTTATGTGAAATTATAACTCTTACATCTTCTGCACACCCAGAAGTACTGCAGAAACATTTTTGTCTTTAAATGAACTAAAGGTAAATAAAATAGGTAAACATTTAAAAAGCATCATAGCAAGAAGGTTTTGCTATCACCATATACTGTACTTCTTAAACTGAAGGCAGCCAGGGCTGGCAAGATAGCTCAGTGGTCTAAGCACCTGCTTAGGCAAGCACAGGGAACTGGGGTTTGATCCCTGGCACCACATGTCATGCCAGTCCTGCCCCCTGGTGCACTGAACTGGTAACCAAGTCTGGGCATGGTGGTACACACCTGTAATCCCAGCACTGGGAGGCTTGAAAACAGGAGGATCACTACAAGTCTGAGCTGCATAGTGAGGCCCTGCACAAAACGAATAAAAATGAATAAATAAATAAAAATAAAGTGAAGGCAACCTCCACATCAAAAGGCTCAATCAGGAATTTCTGTCTATAACAACACTATAAATGCTTATTTTAATCTTCACTAGAAGAAGGCACAGACAGGCCAGCTCCTTTGGCTATCACTTGTGAGAGGAGAGAAAACTTGTGTGTGGAATATTAAATGTGTCACACAGCCACCAAAAGAGGCCCACATGCCTTTCCACACAGGATGAGAATAGGCCCCAAGAAAGCACACAAAGAGGACATCTTAGGCCAGGGCCTTCAAGAAATAACATCGTGCCTACCATCCAAGTTTTACTGTTTACAAACCCCAAGTCCACTTTTTTTTCTTTCTGGGAAATAGTCACAGACGTTTATAAGGTACTTTGTGATTTTATAAAGTATTTCTACATTTACCAGCTCACTGAATGACAACAACAGATTAGACTTAAGGCCTGGGAATGCAGGTAAATATATCCAAGATCAAGAAGTCAAACATGGAAAGGATCATGTTTTCACAGAAATACTTAGGAATTCTGTTTATTCTTAAAATGCCATGTATTTCTGAGGCCCTTCCATCTCATTTTTTCAGATTGTCTGCATGGGCCACTTCCCCCTTGGGTAAGAGGGGGAAGTGATAAGAGATGAAAGAAAAGTAGAATTTAAGCTGAAGTCATAGCTGAACACCCCAGGCTTTGAGACCTACAAACCCTTCCCCTAATGCACAGGGCATACAGGTAACACCAGCCGGGCTTGCTGGTGAGCATAGCTTCACATTGACTTCAGGGTGCTAGAGCTCAGATGCAATCGGTCTAGTGTTCTGTGGTTACTGACTTGAGCTTAAAAAAGCAACAAGATTTTCCTCAATCACTTTCAATTAAACAAAAATAGACACAAATTTCTATTTTTTTTTCAAAATAACCAAGCTTATTGAACATTAATGGAAAATAATAACATTCAACACGAATGAAAGCAATTACACAGGAGACCTGGACATCATACTCAGGTTCTTTGTTTTCTGATTGGTCCAAAGATCTCAAACTTTCATAGTCTAATGGAATCTCAGTCAACTCTCCAGGTACAAGAAAGAAATCCATGGAGAGGAAGCCAAAATGGAGAAAACTTGTCACATTTCCTAGTTGGCAATTAACTTCTACTAATAAAAAAGAAGAAATACTACCTTCAGAGTCGTGTGCATGCATGTGTGTGCATGTATGTGTATGTGTCTGGAGATTGAACCCAAGCCCACACTGAGATATATCCCCAGTCCTTTGTATTCTTTGAGACAAGGTCTCATTAAATTCCTCAGACTGTGCTTGAACTTGCAATCCTCCCGCCTCAGCTTCCCAGATTGCTGTGATTACAGAAAGGTAATCATGCCTGGATTCTTCAGAGTTGTTAATGGATAATCCTAGTATTTATACGGGCAGTCACTCAACGTCTCCTGGACCAGACAACAGAGACAAGCAAACCAATTCCTTATCATATAAATAAGAGATGAGATAGAAATGGGAAGAATATGAACAAAAGAGGTAAAAGGATAACACAGAGGGAAACCTACAAATAAATTCAGTAAAATGTATAGGAGTATTTGCAGAGGTATTTGCAAAAGCTCTATCTTTCATGGTTGATTCAGCTCCAGTCAACCATGATTGGAGCTTCAGTAGCTCAATTACTGAAAACAAGAGGCATACAAATTTTTCTAATTGTTCTATCGACTTCCTTAAGGAAGTCAGATGCCTTCTTATCTGGAAATGTCAGGGCCAGGGTGAGCTCACACCAAATTGGCCAAGAACTGTTCAAAACCAGACTTGATCTTTTTCTGAGACCTTCCCCCACCCCCAAGCTAGGAATTATAATGTTCAGGTAGACTCAGGCTTAGATATAAAGTATTCTATGGTCTCTAAAGACCCATATAAGTGTGTGAGTAACTAGAAGGACAACACAGCAGACCCATCAAGGATTTGTGCCTTTTAGGTCTCAATGAAGAGAGTTTTGTAATGAGTCAGAATATTTTGGGACATCTCTTATGAAGTCAGTCAAGGCTAGATACTAGAGAATGTGACAGGCTCACATAAAACTACACCGCTACCCTCAGAAATCTGAGGCAAGAAAGAGAAGGATGAAGAAATAACAATATATTGCTATGGATTGATCTAAATTTGCTTGCCACTGGAGCAGTGTTGGGAAGTGGGGCCTTTAGGACATGATGAGGTCGTTAGGAACATTAATGACTCTACATTCTTGCTTTCATAGGACTGGGTTAGTAACTGCAAGAGCAAGTTGTTATGAAGTCATACTTTGTGTTTTGTCTGCTTCACATGCACTCGTGTGTCCTGATTTCCACCCTGAACAGCACCATGCTTTCAGACTTTCTGTTCTCCAGAATCATGAGCTCAAATAAACCTCTTTCTTCATGAATTACCTAATCTTAAGTGTTTTATTATAGCAACAGAAAATGGACTAAGATACTTACACTGAATAGTACTTTCTTAAAATACCAAAAGGGGACATGCAAGGGTAAACATTTCTTTGGTTTTTACATCACTATTCTCTGGACTTGACCTTTCTAATCTTTAAACCTGGAAATCCTACCACATCTTCTTAAAGCCACTCAAACTTTCGCATTTTACAGAAGCCCTTTCTCCATTGCAACATTCTTTTTCAGAACCCAAGACATGTTGCAGCTTTCTTCTAGCCCTTGCCATACTTAGGCTCGTATTAAGGATATTTTGTCTGTATCGCTGCCAACAATTGGAGAAGACAAAACACAGACTCTGAGTCTACATCTCTTGCCAGTAGCATCCATGCTTGTTCAATTTAAATGGAGTTCCTAATTGATTGCCAAATGAATAGATTTTCCTAGCAACAGACAATGCTTTTCATCTAAGATGCCAATTCTGTTTGATTAACAGTTGGTTGCCTAGAGTACAGTTTTAAGGATTCTGAGGCCATGACAGAACATAGTAGTAAAGGCTGCTGTAATCAATTCATGATTCCTATTACATGGGAGGATTGGGAATGGTGGCACAAATGCTGATGATTTGACAATATAAGAAAGGCTTATAAAAATATAGAGGAAGAAGACTGCCTCTGATTGTACAGAAAGGTCCTCAGAGTCCATGTATACATGTACATATATAAAATCAAAAGAAAAACTTGTACAAATATTTTAATAGTGAAAGTATTAAGATAGCATAAGATTAATACAAGTTACCTTTGGCTTCTACAATTACAAGCAGTGTTCAAAGTTCTGGCCATTAACTTCCAGACACTTATTAGTGTGACAAACTGATGAAGTGTGTATACTTTTTTCTTTTTGGCAGACTCTTTATATGATGAAAGTAGGATACAGTTTTTAGAATAGGCAGATACGATTTTCAGGATTGGCAGGAAAGAACAGGCGACACTGTTCTGAGCAAAAGTATCAGTGCAGGAAAGTACCACCTGTGCTAGGAAAGCCACCATCAGACAAGCCCAAAGCTGGACAAAGCTGACACACCTGTAATTGCAGCATTCTGGCAGACTGAGGAAGGAAGGCTGCAAATTTAGCCAGCCTAGGCAACTCTCCAAAGGCTGGGGATGTAGCTCAATGTGATGGCCCTCGTACCACAGAAATAAACAAATCAATAAAGAAAATAAAGTACACGTGCAAGTAGAAAGTTTATGCAAGAAAAAGTGCTAATTACTGTGTCAAGCTGCAGGGTAAGGAAGAGCACTGAGACAGAGAAAAGATGGCATAAGGGGCAGGATAATAGCTTTGACTTTGCCTTCTTGCAAGAATAAAGTCTGCAAGAAAGCTTTTAACTACTAAATTACATGTATCAAGATTTGCTGGGAATGAAGAAACCTCACTTCATGATTAATAACCTGAGCTTTGGAATTAAAGCAGTCCCTAGTACAAATCCTGTTTCTGTACTATGCTCACATGACCTGAGCCTTTTAGCTTTCAACTTCCAATCTACAAAATGGGCAACTTCCCAACTCACTCATTGTGTTGGGGTCAAATGCGACATAAATGTGCACAAACCTCCTAAGAATGCAGATCTTTTTGTTTATGTTCTGCGATCTGCGCATTTGTCCACAGGGAGTGGGGTAACACCTTACTAGCCAAATGATTTCATTTTTAGTAAAAGTAAAATAACCCAAGAGATTTGGGGGAATAACTCAAATCTCTGGTACTAATCTTTCAATGGAGTTTTACTGTGATAAGAAAGCTATGAATGAAAAACTTTGAATCCATTTTTGCTTTCAATAAAAGTCCTGTTTAACAGAAAAAAAAACTTATAGAAATCTCTTCATATGTATTAGTATCAGGCTCGGTTAGCCATAAAAGAAAGAACTTTTAAAGGAAGAAAACTTTCTCATTGTCTCATAACGTAGGGAATCCTATAGGAAATCTCTAGAGGAGCTAAGTGGCTTAGAAAACAATTGAATATATGTGATATCCACAGAAATTGAGAAAAATCAGTTTTTTCTCTAACACTAGAAATTAGAGAGATTAGGCTTTCTGCAGTTAGCCATTTGTGGTAACGGTGCAAATTTATTTTACTATTGACTTTATTGTTTAATGAGTTATAAGTAACCAGATAATTCTCAAGGAATAGATCACTGGTAGAGAAATCATTGTAAAATCTCACCTAAGCTTTGTCCCCCAAGGAATTTCCCCTTGGTTGAGTGCATGCTGTAGTTTTAACCATCTGAGCACTGAGCCCAAAGTTTCCTCAAGTGCTTAAAGCTCAGACCTTCTCTGGGGCAGTTTCTGAGTCAAAGTTTCACTCCCAAAGGCTACCACTTCATTTTAACATGCAGACCAAGCAGGGCTCACAGGATCAAGACCCCTGCTAGACATGTGGATGTGCACTGACAAGTGAAGCAGCTGAAGTCAAGAAGCAGTCTAGCAACCAAATGCTCAGCCTAAGCAGAAGGCTTGGTGGAGGGCCTTACTCCTCAGTGCTAGTTCTGGTCTCCAGTGGCGAAGAATGACGTGGATTGGGTCATTTCCACATCCCTGCTCCACATCTTGACTGCAAGGAGTCCACTGCTTGGACTTCATACAGCTGGGGTCTGACCCAGGAGCTCAACCACCCAGGACATGCTATATGAAATATCTGTGACCTAGCACAAACTCCAACCCTCTCAGGAAATACATGAGCATTGGCTGGAAAGGAAGTATCTCACCTGTGGTAATGGAGCTAGCAGTCAGAAGATATTTTCCAGAGTAAGGTAGCAACATTTCCGGCAAGGAGTGAGTCACTGAAACACTTCCTGTTCATTAACAGAGGTGCTACTGTGGAGTGTGCTAATTACAACAGAGAGCTCTTTGTTGCAGTTTAAGGCTGCTCGTTGAACAAGTATAATGCATCAACTCCTTCTAAAACTACTGTCTAGCCGAATTCTAGCTTCTATGTGAATTATGGTCTTCACAGCAACTGTCTCCAATAGTGTCTTCTATTAGGCGTATTTTTAACATGCATAATAGGAAAAGCCACTTAAAAATATTGGCCAATTGAACAGATGCTACAGGGGGGCTTAAATGGGCCACTCAATTTAATCTAAAAGGAGAGCATTTTCTTCGAGAGTGCTTGAGTCCCCACAGTGTAAGTGACCCCAGATCTCCAGCGACACAGGAGATCTGCAGGTCCTCAGGCAAACACAGCTTTCCTGGCACCTGGCCAGCATGCCGCTGACTCTCCACAACCATTATTTTCAGTCTCAGCTCTGCAAAAGGTAATCACAATTTCCCACAAGTAATTAACGTGGAAAGCTCTCGCTCTCTTCATAAGCCTTAAGAGCTTCTGCGTGCATTCACACACTGTCCAGCAGCAGATTCCCCACCCCACTTGTTTACTTGCTGTCTGACTTAACCCTTCTGAGGTACTCCATGAACCCTACCACCCCCAGAACCAGCACACAAACTTCTATAGCATACAGCACCTTCACTGAAGCCCTTTATTTCTTACACTACTCCATTTCTTTTTTGTTATCATCTTCTTTTGCAGGCTTCACGCATGCCAGGGATGAGATGGAACCCAGGCCTCATCCATGCTAGGCAAGTGCTCTACTGCTGAGATACACTGCTCAGCTCTGGTGCTCAAAGTTTTGACAGGTGGGTAAATTTGATTCCTTTTTTTTTTTTTTTTGCGGAACCAGGGATTGAACTCAAGTCCTTGCGCTTGCCAGGGAAGCGCTTATTCCACTGAGCCATCATCCCCGGCCCCGGTAATTTTGATTCTGAAGTTTACTAACCAAAACACTGTATCTAAGAGTAAGCAACATTTAATGAGATATTTAATATGCATCAACCATTAGCAATTTATATTCAAAGTCCTTCAAACAGGTTGCATATATAATTGTGTATTATATGTGTGTACATATATACATTATGTATGCTTTATGTGTATACATATATATACATACCAACCCTATTATGCATAATATAAGATGAAATATCACTTCTAAGGTTAATTTCATAATACTGTTTTTAGATAATTCAGTTTGACGTCCTTTGGTAGATTTAGGTATCTATCTTGCATAAAAGAACTCCAAATTAGAATATTTTTAGTGACTCTTCTAATCTGGTAGGTTTTAGTTTCAAGATGAAAGCAAGTACTAGCATCCAAAACCCAACCTTCTCAATTCAATATGTGGAAAGTGTGCAAAGCCAGCTAAAGGAACTTTGCTGAAAGGCATTTAGACAGATGTGTGTGACTGATAGGTAGGTAAGTTCAAGTAGACAGGACAGATTTAAGTAACACCACATAGACACATACCTAAGTACATATATATGTATATATCTATATCTATAATA
>NW_004524663.1:10125779-10128780 GCF_000260255.1 Octodon degus | reverse complement strand
TACATAGAAATACTCTTGATCTTAGGGCACTTATGTTCTTTTTTTTTTTTTTTTTTTCTTTTGGTGGAACCGGGGATTGAACTCAGGCCCGTGCACTTGCCAGGGAAGCGCTTATTCCACTGAGCCATCTCCCCGGCCCTTAAACACTTATGTTCTTAAGAACACAGAGGCAAAGGTTCTTTATTATCAACTTCAAAATGCCTAGAAAATAGCATGGAAACCAATTTGTAGTAATCATTTTTCCAATAACATTTGTCATGTCTGTGACATGCTGTAGATGAAACACACCAATACAAATAAAATATAGATGAATATCTGGTTTACTTCTTTTTACAAAATTGCCTTTAGTCCAAAGTCACTGTCAGCCCTTGCACCTGCCTTCAGTGTCACCGTGACAGGTATTCTTGTGCTCATTTCAGAAAACAAAACCCAACCTTTCTCTCAATGGAACAGTTTTATCACACACACATATATATATATATATATATATATATATATGAATAACTTCACAACTTTGTGTGTTATCCTCTTTCAAAATAATATAAATATAAATTTATATTCTTTAAAAGTCCCTATTACCTATGCCATTTTGACAACTATGCCATTTTTGTATTCCCTCTAACAAATTATTTGTTATATATGATAGAAATGACTGAAGATACAGGAATTAGGCCACTCTTATTATTTTAAAGTTTTTGAAAAATACTATTTTTAATTTTGTGATTTTGAATATTTTGTGCCTTATGAATATTTTAAGTGAGAAATATACAAAATACATAAATATACATTAGACCTCTTTTTACTCATAATAAATAATCCTATACTGACATGGAACATTACCTTGCTAATGGACCCATATATGATTTATATTATTATCTGTAAGTCATAGAAGAGATAACTCAACATCAAGGTCATTTCTTCATTTAAAACTCTACCCACCCCCTTAGTTCCCTATAGAAGAGCTCCTCTGGTTCCTACCAGTGAACTGAGGAACGTCAGCATACTCACAGAAGCAAAGATTCTTAAACTAGAAGCAACCTCCAAGATTTTCTAACCCTGGGTCAGCCAGTGTGTAGCACACACGCCACTATGACCTGAGCCTGAGCCCTTGGCAGACCTCAGCCATCACTTTCAGAAGATATTTTTCCAATTTTTTCTTAGCAAACTTTGTACCACACAGTCTACGACCCATAAGGGGGATCTGGCACAGGAATGGGATTCCTTTTGCTCTGGCAGTTAATTCAAATCCCTTTCTTTCTGATAGAAAAAACAAAACAATCAGAGCTCTAAAGAGTGTAAGTAGCAGATACATTTTTTTTTTGTTCATATAGCTTTTTAAGAGTCATTTGCATTATTTTAAAGTTTCATTTTATTTTTAAGTGCCTGGCAAGTTTAGTGGGAGAAGGAAGATCTTTTTGAGGAAGATGAACATGCTTGATAGGTCGATGAATTAAATGTCAATCTATATTATTTATATAGATCAGAGAGGGCTGAAGTAAGTGGTGAAGAATCTATGGAGGAAATAAACCATTCAAGATCACATCTCAAAAGCTCAGACTTAGGTGATTTGATCTGACTTAAGAAAAATCACTTGGACAGCAGTTTCAACTCTCAACTGTTAAACTGAAATTCAAAAGGATCTTCGGCCTCACAGGCCCATACTCTACTCTCTGGAACCTGTGACTAGTATCTTATATGGCAGAAGAAAGACTATTACCTCATAGAGCAATATGTTAATTCCTTAAGGATCTCCAGAGAGAACGATCATTGTGGACTCTAAATGCCACAAAACCCAAAGCTAAAAAGAGACCACAAACATAGGTGAAAGTGATAAGATGACATGACGTGACCACATCATGTGGACAACCACCGGAGAGTGCAGAAGCTATTTCTTTGTAGAGGTCCCAGTGGAAGTGTGATCTTGCCAGATTTCCAACTTCTGACTTCCAGCACTGGGTGACAATGAATTTCTGTTGTTTGTAGGCCATCTGGTTTGTGGTAACTTGTCACAGCCACCCCAGGAAATGAAGACAACCTTAATCCTTAAAGAGTTCATGAAGACTAGTCCACTGATGAACATCACAACTCCATGGTCTAATCACCTCCTAATACCCCCACTTATGAGTATGTGAGGCGTTAGGGGAACATCTAGATATAAACCACAACTGATGATTGCCAGGGCTACTTCAGAAAGTGGCAAGGATGGTAAGTGCAGCAAAATGAGGATGAATACTTGAAGGTAGTTAGTTAACGGCACTTTTACTCTAATACATTTTTACAAAACTTTAAACACTTCACTGTATTTTTCAATGTGTGACAGATATATTTATAATCACGTGTCATGGTGCAATTCACTGTGGACATGCAGAGGTTGTGGAGACTCCAGGGTATTGGTGCCCAGCATACCTTTGCTGGATACCCAGATGCTGAAAGTGTTGGCTCCTGCAGGCACATTCCCAAATACTGCTGAGCCAAAGGCAGGGAAGATGGGGCTAGGCCTGGAACCACAGCTTGGGCTGCTCGCCTGGTCTATGCTCAGGGGGCTTCACAGACTGACACAGAAGCAGCCAGAGGGAGAAGGAAGGCACCAAGTCTCAAATGAACACTGGAGGTATATGGAACAGAGCACCAGGGTAAGAAACACAAGGCCGAGCCTGAGCAGTACTAAGAACAAGAAAGACTTCAGCTGTCAGATAATGGAACTGGAATCTACCACTGATTGTTTCCTTCACACTTCAAAGGAAATTAATTCAAATGAGGAAGCAGCCCAGCTCCCCTGAATAAACAATACCTACTACCTTTTTCTAAAGATCCTAAACTTAAAATCATAGGCTTTTAAAATGACTGAAACTTCTGGATGGTTAACAACCTAAGTTTGCAGACCAAAATTAGAGAAAAAGGAGGGGTACAAGGAAAGCCAATATTTTGGCCCTACCCTTCTAAGGTCAATTAAGACTCAGGACATATGAGAACTTGTACTGTAACGTCATGTACCTCGGTA
>NW_004524663.1:10107376-10124966 GCF_000260255.1 Octodon degus | reverse complement strand
TAAATTACCTTAAATCTAAAATTAGATATTTTGATAAAATGTAGTATTATGGTTGTTATTTTCTAACTATTCCCAAATGCATAACCTTGGACAAATTTTCATATCCTCTTCATGAATTTATCCTAATTGACTTATTAAACATGAAATTGTTAAATGTGAAAAAAAAATGACTGAAACAATATATAAGCAAACAAAAGAAGAAAGTGAGGCTGTAAGTTGTAAGTGGGGTGAGGACACAAGTCATTCCTCAATACTGCAGCCCATAAGATCACTGTTTATAACTTGAGTCAGGATGCTCACAGAACTGTCACACTCAGAAATTCTGCTTCGGGGGTGGGGAGATAGCTCAGTGGCATAAGCGCCTGGTAAACTCAAGGTTCCATGTTCAATCCCAGGTACTGGGAAAAAAAAGAAAACAGAAACAAAGAAATTCTGCTTCAACAGAAATCCCATTTAGAGCCCAAAATTTCTTCCCATTGAACAAAAGAAAAACCTTTCTGCCTCTTCTGAATTGAGAGTTATTCTGTAGGGTACATACAGAACAAAATGATTAACTCTTTCCATTTCAAAAAAATAAGAATGTTTCAGAGGCTACAGAAGGCTGGCTTAGAAAGAACATGTCACCAAAACATTTGAATCACCCTGAGCTCTAAATTACAGACTGGACATTGAAGAAGAAGCGATACAGCAGCAGACTTTACTTCATAAAACAATTTTCTCACAATCAAGTAAGTCAGGTTTCCTTTAAAATGACATTTCTTGGGCACCTATCTTATGCCAACCACAGAACTGGGCATGTTTACATCACCATAATGAACCCTAATAACAAATATTCCCATGTTTCAGATGGGGGCCCCAGAGAATAAACAACTTGCCTAGAGTACCAGAGGCTGGTAGTGGCAGGATTCAAGTCTAGGACTGCAAACTGCAGGCTTCATGCTACAGGAACAGGGAGCACCTCGGCCACTTATAACGAAACCAACAGAAATGATCCTTGTAGTATTTCAGGACCAACTTCTTTTGTGAAAACCCAAGCTACTATCTTTAGGATCTTGCAGGGCTTCATGGAAATAAACAATGATGACAACTTAATTTCAATCCCTTTACTTGAGAGCAAGAATTTGAGAAATGTTTAGTTTATAGCATCTTCTGGTCCATGAGAAAAGTCCTCTTGCATTTTCCCCTCAGATGCTGTATCTTGGAAAATCAGAGACTTTACATGGGATCACAGAAGTCCTCTACTCTTTCCTTCAGTTAAATGAAATATTTTGTAGGGACTGAACCTTTCAATGGCTCTGATCAGAAGATGACATTTCACCAGGGTATTTAATAAATTTAACAGTTTTTTCTTCTTTAAGATCTACACACTGGAAAATCCAGAAAGGAGGTTAAATGTGAGCTTCTGCAATTTTTCTGGATCAATTAAGGCAGCTATAAGATCATCCCTCACTATAATGACTTAGCAGGGGCTTGTAAATACTCAGTGCCTGTCAAAGGTGGAGTTTCACTGCTTGTTAAACAAGTGGGCCAGAGCAGACTATACAAAAGTGCTAAGATTCTTTTTACTCAGGCCAGAGTGTGTCAAGGAGAAAGAAAAAGAGGGGTGTGAGAGGGATGGATGTCCAGGGAGTGGTCTAGGTTTAAGAGTTCTCAGCCTAGAAGCAGAAACACACAGAGGAACTTCCCTGCATTGTGGTCTGGACAAACAAACGCACAGCAACACTTCAGCCAACCTCTCTCAGATTTAGAATGTAGCATGTCCTTTATGGAGAAAACAAAACAAACACCAGCAAGAAACCAAAACAGTCAGGCTCCTGGAGCTCACCTGTATTAGAACTGGGAAAAGGCACCTCTGAGACCAAAGGCTGTGTTTAACCAAATGCCTAGGGAAGGTTTATCCTGTCCCACCACATATAAATCTGAACATAAAATTTAAGATGTATTTATGTAAGTGGTTCCAATTGCCAGGGAACAGTTGCTCAAAGTCCTTTGCAAACCAGCCTCTAATGAGTGGGTACACTGTCCCTGGTGCCTAGAACTTAGTCAACAGATGAGCAGCTCTGTAGAGCCCAGGGCTGAAAAGTCGGGACCTCTGCATCACCACTGGGAATGGGGAGTGAGACATTCTTTAGGTCATCCCTCAAGAGTCTTGACACAAGGATTTAATAATTACTACCATACTTATCACTTGGAAAACAACAAACAAGGTCATTGCTTCTTTGGGCCAAAAGGAAATCAAATCACTCTTTGTAGACTCTGCTATTTGTATGTGGTGGGACAGGATAAACCTTCCCTAAAATTGCCTCCTAACATTTGGCACTTCTTCAGGGGGAAAAGTCAGCACTTGCTTTTCTATTCCTTTCCTCCCACAGGAATGTCCTCTGAAGGCAATTGCAGGATGTTATTTATTTACTAAAAACCCGACTTTCCTTTGCATAAAGTTCTGGAGGAGTCAATCAGACCACACCATGAGGATCCCATGAACTTCCGAAGAAATTTTTCTTTTGGTGGGGAGGGCATTGCAAGGGGAGCAGGCAACTGCCACATATTCAGCAACTCAGAAGCCTCCCTGGAGAAGAAAGTGCCGGTCAGGAGGGGAACAACCCACTGCTACAGCTGCATTCTGGAAAGAGGTGGAGCGTGCCAAGGAATCCACTTTCCCCAGAGGGTGCACCAGCCTTCACCTCCTGGGTGTCCCCACCGGTGCAAGCTCTTAGAGCAAGGAGACTAGACAGAAATGACTCCAAAGAAGTGCATTCTGGAGCCCAATTTAGAAGCAGGTAATCCTGGCGCAAACGTAGAATCTAACTACGAGTAACTCATATTCCTGAGCTATGGCTCACACATGCACCTGATCCAGTGATCTGTCAGGAGTGAACCACTTAAATATACCTTTGTTTAAAAACAAGTAAAAAAGCTTGCAATTATCTTTAATAAGGGACACGTGGAGAGCAAGGTAGCCCAGGAAAGAGGCGGGGGTAGGTTCTCCTCCTTTTTGACCTCTTTCAGGCCACAGCTACACATTCTTGATTTTCTGCAGAAATCTGGCAATTTAACGGGATTCAGGTAGGGCAGGAAGGCACCTTTCCAACCTGGGCGAGGGAAAGCAACGTTTCCGGGCTTCATCCACTGGGGGGCCCAGCCATCCCGGAGGCCAAGGTGCCTGCGCTTCATCCCACTTTCTAAACCGTGGTTCAGGGGCAAAAAGGGAGAAAAGGGAACAGGTGGCGTTAAATAAAAATTAAACCCTGCGTGTTTCCAAAGGGTCACCTCCGAGAGCGCCACTTGGTTCCCTTCCCAGCCACCAAGCTCTAGGATTGCGCGGGGCAAAGCAGCACAGACGGCTTGCGGAGCAGCCACATGGGAGTCCCTGAGGAGCTTTGTTCTGCGTTCGCAGAAACCAGGGGCTCGCGGGTGCGAGGGTGGGCGCCGTGCGCGTGGGATCCGAGTCCGAAGCCGGGCGCACACCGAGTGCCGTGCCCACCCTCGCCTAGCACGCGGCCTGGCTGGGGCGCGCGTCGTCCACCCGCGGAGGCTCACCTAGCACCACGGCGGCCACGGTGGACAGCAGCAGCCAGTTGTTCCTCACGAAGCGCTTCCAGTCGGACCCCTTCCTCGCTGGCTTCCCCATGGCTCCTGGCTAGGGCGGCCGCAGCGATGCTGCGCGGAGCTCGGGCGTCGCGCGGGGGCCGGGGCGGCGGGCGCGGGGGCCCCAGGCGGAGGGTGCGCGCCGAACACCGGCGTAGCTGCTGTTGCTGTCACTGACGGCCGCCTCTGGGATCGCGCGGCCAGCCCGCAGCCCAGCTAGCGCTGTGGTTTTGCGTGGCGGCCGCGCCCGGCTCCTCCTGCTGCCGCGTTCCGCCGCGCCCCGGCCAACCAGCGAGGGAGAGGGAGGAGCGGCGGGCCGGGCGCGCTGGGGGCGCGTGGGGCCCTGATGGGGCGCGGGCCCTGCGGCTGCGGACACCTGCGTCCCGCCCACCGCCTTGGGGTCCTGCCACCCACCCGGAGCACTGGGCTCCAGATTGCGGTTCCTGCTCCCCTCAATCAGAGAGGCGGAGCCACTGCGCCTCCCGCGCGAGCGAGGCCACCTTCCCCGGCAGTAAGGCGCAAGCCGAGGCCCTGCAAGCTGGGAGAGGCTTTGAGCCGGGGAAGCAGTCCCTTGCTGCCCTGCCAGAGCCCGGGATTTGCCAGCATCCACGACAGCCTGAAGGGTCTGAAGAAGGACGAGGCAGATGGGCACGGAGGGGTGGGGGCCCGAATTCCCCTGCAGGGGTTATTTATTCTTCTTTTTGGTCGCAGTAGCTGAAATTCCAACAGGATTTGCCTGTGGACATAGGCTCGGAAGCGCTCCCAGGACAGGGGGATGGTCCCTCTCACAACTTTGCATCTGCTCTTGGGTACTCGTTCTGCGGTGCCAGTAATCAGGACTGAGAACCAGACCGGCTGTGCTGGGAACGTGGGCGCCCCATTCCCCCCACACCAAATACGTTAGAGAACAGAGGTAGGAAAATTAACTTGGTGCCAAATACACTTCATGCTGCGGAGTGAATTTTTTAATTTCTCTATCCATTTTTTTTTCACCTTCACATAAACTCTTTCCATTCCTGAGCGCTATATCTATTGTACAATTTCATGTTGTGTTCTCACCAGTTTTCCTAAAATTACCTTAGCCTTTTAACTTTTTACCCTTTCGTTATTTTATTTATTTATTTATTTATTTATGTATTTGGTACAAGTTCTCTTTATGCAACTTGGACTCATAGTGATCCTCCTGTCTCAGTTTCCCCAGAGCTGGGGTTACAGGCATGTGCCACCACGCCCGGTTTTGGTGGCCTGCAGGGCATGTGGCACGGGGGATTGAGCTCAGGTCCTTATGAATGCCAACCAGGTGTTTAGACTGCTGAGTTTTCTCCCCAGCTCTTTTTGCCCCTTGGTAGACTGCTCTGTAATAGGGATTGTCACAGTGTCCAGGACTAGATTAGCTGATGCCTGACAGACTGCCGTTCAGACGTCATTCCCTTGCTTTTAAATGATAAACATGCCCTTAAAAAGATAATAGATTAAGCTTTATCAAACAGATGCTCTTAATACAAATGAGCTGATCAGAAAGTAAGGAGATAAGCTTTGAAAGAAGGAAGCATAGAAGGTATTAAGGTCTTCCGATGTATGAGGGAGCGCTGAAGACATGTCAGGAGAAACTATCAAGAAAGAGAAAGATTCCATAGAAAAGCTGACAGAACTCACTAGCCAAATCGAGAGAGTTAGTAAATACATTATAAAATTATTGCGCAGCTGGACATTATACAGTCTACGTAAAGAGAACTCATGCAGTTTTTAATCAGTTGGGATAGGAACCAAAAAACAAAGATTAAAATTGTATATCTAATTTGATCATAGGTACATTAGCATATGTACTGAACCACGGACTTAAAGACAGAAATACACACAGGTTTAAATAAATAATGGTTATCTTTGGGTGAGAACATCTTATTTAAATCCTTTTTCCTTTCTAGCTTTCTGTGGTTTTTTTTTTTCTTTTCCATTTATATATGTGGTACAAGGTCTCACTATGCAGCTCAGATTCATAGTGATTCTCCTGTTTTCAGCCTCCCTAGCACTGGAGTTACAGGCATGCACCACCATGCCTGGATTCTGTTACTGGCTCAGCACACCCTGGGGGTGGGGCCAGCATGGCATGTGGGATAGAGTGGAACCCTGGTCTCTGCACTTGCCAAAGCAGGCACTTAATCCACTGAGCTATCTCACCAGCCCTTCCAGCTTTCTGTGTTTTCAAGGTGTCTACTGTAAACATGATCATTGTAGCTGCTGATGGGATTATATATATAAAATAAGTTCTTAAGAGAGGAGAAAAGTGCAAGAGCATAAGAGGACCTTTGCACAACTCATAACTTTTTCAGTTGTAGTATGATGACTACAGCTGAGTTTTAGAGTTGGTACTTAGGTTTAAATTCCAGTACCAACACTTTCCAGCTAAGTGACCTTAGACACGTTGCATACTGTTTTTGCATCTTAGTTTCTCCAACTGTAAAATGGGACACATGTAATCTTTACCACACGAGGCATTATGATAATTGATACAATAATGTGCATGGAAGGCATAGAATGCTGTCTGGCACCCAAGTCTTATCACTGGTCTTACCTGGTATCTATCTGGATGAGCATCTTCTAAATCCCTGTGGCTTGTTCCGCACGTGTCCTGAACTCAGCCTGCACAATGGCTGGGCAGCTGGAGTCTTTGCACTTTGGCCAAGAGTATATGCTGTTCAGAAGTGCTTACACTTTCACACCTATGGTCTGTTAGAGTACACATTCATTTGCTATTTGTATTATGCAAGTTTGAAGCGCTGCAATATAAAAGATTAGTGAAGTCCCAATATATGGACATATTTTGAAGTAACAAAAATTTCCCAGAACCAAGTTGTAGACTGTTTATACCACTGCAACGTGGAAGGTCTGCTTTGGATAATATATTTAAAAAAGAATAAGCAAGCACAAAGCATTTATTTGCTAGCACAGTTACTTTAAGCAGTAATGGAAATTCATTTATTCATTTATCTTTTTTTAGCACATGTTTGCAATACACAATAAATACATTTGTTGTGGTGCATAATTCACTGCCTTACATCTCTTTCCTCTCCTTCTTGTTCTCTAGTCCCCATATCCCCTTCCCATCTCTACAAAGTCTGTCTTCCTGTTTCCTGTCATTTATCTTTTATTTTGGTTCCATGTTATTTATAGTTTGGGTTTCTCCTTTAGGAGGAGACATACAGTAGTTTCTGTGTCTCATTTATTTTACTTAATGTTACAGTCTCAAGGTGCATCCATTTGCCTACAAATGATCCCAATTTGTCTTTCGCTTTGGCCAGGTGGTACTTCTTGTGTCCACTTGTCACACTGTCTTTATCTGTTCATCTGTTGGTGGGCAAGTGGGCTGCTTCCACGATTTCATGGTTTTGAGTTGTGCTGCTACACACTAGCGCAGTGACAGCAAACCTATGGTATGGGTGTTGCTTTGGGTTGCTCAATACATTGAAAGTTCCAGAAGGTTCACCATCACTGACTAGGGTATGTGTGTATCTCTGCAATATGATGTCCTTTGACTCTTTTGGAAAGATGCCCAGAAGATACATGGTTGGGTCAACTGGAATCTCTACTTGTAGTTTTCTGAGGAATTTCCCTACTTCTTAGCACTTCACACACATTAAATTTTTTGGTCAGTTCAACAACTCACTGAAGTAGAAATAATAGCTACCTCATAAGGCTTCTAGAAAAATCAACAGATATTGTGTTTCATCATCCTCATCATACAGCTGAGGAATCTGAGGCCTAAAGAGGTAAAGTGACTTGTGTATATTGCTTGTGTTAGTAGAAGGAGGACCATGGTCTAAACTAAGAGGCCTGTTTCCACAATTTGTTCATTTAATTAAAATCTCTTACATGAGGAACAGAGTTGTAACAGAAAAGTTACCCTTGAGTTGCATAGTTTCCTTTGTGCAAGGTCTTTAAGCATCTGTCCACCCATCTTTGCCATCTAAATGCTCAGGTAGACTCTGAATATAATGTATGAGGCTGTGATTCAACTAATGCTTGAATGTTTGTCACTATCGCTGTCACTGGCTCCTGTAGGATTTTTCCACTTCTCAGTATGAAGCATTTCTTCGGGGAGAGAGGAGGTTGCAGGCCATAAGGACTATATTCTCTTTTACTTTTCTGACCTAAAATAGTCATAGACACAATTAATCTCAGATTGAACAAGAGTTAAAAGGCAGTTCCAGTTCCCTCTAAAGCTCTACCTAATGGGCACTTGACTGCCTGCTCTTAAAAGGAAAATATCATTCTTGGAATAAGAACTTGGATCCCACAGGAAGAAATACAAAGTTTATTTTTCTCTAACAAATGTTAATGTCTTCCTTTTTTCTCAGGCTCTTCATATTTCTTTGAGCTAATACCTATTGATTCCATTCTGCTGATGTTATTAGTCCCCCTCTTCCACCTCTTTCTCAACATTTATGAAACTCTTTGTTATTGAAGCTCTTTTTGAGAATGTTGACTCATGGACCTTCCAGTTAGTTATTAAAGAAAGGAGACTTTGACTTTGTCACACAAGGTTAAACTAGCAGGTGACAGACATCCTGGCCTTATATAATTTTTTCAAAAGGCATTGGAAATGAAGCATCAACTTCTGAGTGTCTCTTGAAATAATTTACTGCTAGTGGTACATCATCCTCAAGCAGATGCAGCTGTCTGCTTCCTCCTGTGCTGGGGCTGTGAGGGAGATCATGGGCAGGAGAGGCTCCTTCAGTTTTTTAGCTGTGTGGATGCCCATGACCAGTAGTGGTGAGAAGGGTGCTGTTATGGTTTGTGTCTAATTGTCCCCCCAAAGCCTCATGCAGACACTGGGGCAGCTTCTAGGATTTGTGATTAATTCATGATCCAATGTGGGGATTATGGGTGTGAGTATTACACTTGCCCTGGACCAGATAGTCTGCAGACAAATGTAAAGAGGAGAGAGAAGCTAGCTAGAAGGCACAGCAGCTGCTGCCCCTTCCTTTGCTCTTTGCTGTTTTCTGCTTCCATGTACTGCTGCCCTCTGCAATGTGCCGCTGTGACTTGGAGCCAGGTGACTATGGACTAAAACCTCCACTAACTGTGAGCTAAATAAATCTTTCCTTCCTTAATTTGGGGTGTTGGATATATTGTCCTAGTAACAAGAGAAAAGTAACTAAGACAGATGCTGTCAGCATATCCAGACATCTGCTTTATTTTATTTTTTTGTGGTACCAGAGATTAAATAGACATCTGCTTTAACAATTTCCTCTTTATCTTCTGATCTCAGCCTGGACCTACTCTATATTGGAATTATGAATCAAAGACAAGAAATACTGTTAATAATTAAACCTTCTGGATACTTCTCCAAACAATATTTCATAATGATGATTTGGCTGAAAGAAGCTTACTGCTAGTTAGATGTCCTTGAACTATTGGACTCCACCAAAGTTCGCTTCATAGGCTTTGCTGACATAGAAAACTGAAGGGCAATTCCAGTTCATTTTAGAATATATTGTGGTGGGTTGACAACTAGTGGCCAACTTGTAACACCCAGTTGAACTGAACCAGTGTGGTGCTGGGTGTTGGAGGCCCACCTGAGGGTTGCTGCCAGCAGCATAAGAGAAAAAAATGGAGAAGAGAAGCTGTAAGAGCAGTTGGTTTTTCTGGAGGAGCTTGCCATACTGACTTTCTTGATGAATTTGACTGTTCTTATCACTGAAGAATCTCAGCATCTTACTGTCACTGAGAATGGCTGCAGTTCACTTTGGGGGAGCTCTGGTTTGCATCTTGAGCATTACTTTCTTGCTCCAGAGGGGAAGATGGTGCACAGCTCAGCCTTCTGGAGAAGCTTGTCACACTGGCTTTCCTGATGGGAATTTGGCTTTCCTCATCACTGAAGGAGCTCAGAACCTCACTGTTGCTGATGATGGCTGAGGTAATTTTCAAGGGATCTCTGGTTCTTACCTTGAGCACTGCTTCCTGGCTCCAGTGCAGATCCCTCAGCCTGCTGGCACAGATCCCCCATCCCACCAGCATAGACTTTCTAGCTTCTACCCCTGACCTTTGGGCCTTCCCAGCCCAGATCCACAGAATAGGCCTGCATGAAGCATTGTCATTGGCTCTGGGTCTCCAGTTGGACTCGTGGGAGGCACTGTCATGGGCTCTCGGGCTCTAGGTGGACCTGTGTGGGCACTGTCATGGGCTCTCGGGCTCTAGGTGGACCTGTGTGGGCACTGTCATGGGCTCTCGATCTTCGGCTGGACACATGAAGAGCATTATTGTGGGATCCAGGCCCTCAGCTGGATTCTTTGGGATTTTAGTATGTGGACAGATTTCTGGCACTCTTTTTGTATGTGACTCTTTGGGTGACTTCTATAAAATAATCTTATAAAATATGTGCCCTGGCTTGTTTTTCTTTGCAAATCCCAAGCTATAATATATATATATTTTCCATCTGCTTTACACGAGCTGTGTGTCCTTGACCAATTCATATAGCCTCTCTGAGCCTCAGTATCCTCATCTGAAGATACCAGTTATAAATGTAGTGGTCAGTATATATTTGTGGGGTTTTTTTTTTGTTTGTTTGTTTTGCAGTACTGCAGACCAAACTCCAGACCTTGCACTTGCCAGGCAGTAGCAGGCGGTGTGCTACTGAGCTATATCCCCAGCCTAGTCAGTCAATATTTGAAACATGAAAAAGTTTTAGTCTCACTAGAACTCAATGAAATACAAATTCAAACCAATGTTAGTTTACCACCTGGACAAAGGTATTTTAACATGAAATATTTAAAATATATAATTAAAATGTATAATTTTAAGTATTATACATTTTATATTTTAGAAGATACAGAGAAATGAGTATGAGATTTACCTGCTGATCTTGAAAATACTGAGGACAAGTAGGCAAATTTTAAAACACTCTTTGTCAAATCTACTTGTATTTTTTAACTCAGCCATTTCACTTCTAGAAATGTATTTTCTCAAAATGCCCTATGATGTGCCCACTGGCTGTTCATCCCAGGTCAGTTGGAAACCACTAGCTAGTAAAGTAGAATGGGTAAAATTAAATGTGCAAATATACACTAAACA
Organism: Octodon degus; assembly: GCF_000260255.1. Classification (NCBI taxonomy): domain Eukaryota; kingdom Metazoa; phylum Chordata; class Mammalia; order Rodentia; family Octodontidae; genus Octodon; species Octodon degus. The sequence goes on along the minus strand of NW_004524663.1, from coordinate 10,114,307 downwards.
AAGGAGTACCATGCAGGAAATGAAAAACATATTTTATTAGAATACTGGGTTGCATGGATTACATGGGAATTATAAGAGAAATTATATTACATTGAAACATGGTAAATACATACAATAGTACGTTTTGAAATGGCAAATTAAGTTATAAAAGGACAGGCAGGGTGTTTTTTAAAAATGAAAATCTAATCATTACTTACCTATAGTTTTGAAAATAAAAAATATGTCCTAGAATTCTATTTAACTATGTATCAAGAGTAATGATACAAAAATTATTAGTGTGGTTTTTTCTGTTGTCTCTCTAAATATATATTCTTTTTCTGCTAGGCAAGGATATTCATAACCATGAATAAGACTTGTTACATAAGCAATTTTTTTTATGTGGTAACAATCCCTTTTTGCTAATGTATAGAATTATGTGGCAAGAGAGACTACTTTTGTGAGGAGTGTGCCATAATCCTTCATCTTCCCATAAGAATATCAATAGAAGATCTTGCCTAGAAGATCCTTCTCAAAGGATTCTCCTGTGGTACAAGAAAGACTTCTCCATCCAAAACAGTCATCAGTCTGTCACAGTAGCCATTACCAGAGGACATAGGGAAAAGCTTAGTGTGATGTCACATACCCATAACACCAGCACTTAGGATGCTGAGGCAGGAGGATCACCATGAGTTCAAGGCCAGCCTGAACTGCTTAGAACCCTGGGTGCATGCTGGCCACTGAAAGTGGGCCTGGTGGCACACACCTGTAATCCCAGCGCTTGGGAGACTGAGGAGGATCACTCTGAGTCCAAGCTGTGTAAGGAGAACCTGTACCAAATAAAGAAATAAAAGATTTAAAAAATATACACAGGGAGGAATGCATTTTAAGTCTTTATTACCTTTATATATAGATTATTTAGGTTTATGTTCATATAATTTTATTTATTTATTTTATATTTAATTTTATTTTGAAAAATAAAAGCCAAGTAAGAACAGAAATCAGAAACAAAGAAATAAATAAGGCAACATACAACAATACATATGTTACAGATTTTCAAACCAAGAATAGCTGACTAACAATGGTTGATATATTATGTTTTATTGGCAAACTTGTTGCTCAGATTAGCAGATGTAATTATGTAAGATTGGACATGTAGTTGGATATTACCCCTTGCTTTTAAGAAACCTTAAATTTTTGTTCTTGTCTCTTTTTCTTTAACTTTTTAAAAAAGTTAACTATAAGAATTATATTTTTTGTTATATAGCTCTTGCTCTATCCTGGTCTTAAACATCCAGCAGAAAAATATAAACACGAGGTATAAAAAGTAAAGCCATATTAATATGCTGAGCTGTAAAGGCTCAAGTCAACAACTTCTGACATTGCCAGTTCCGTGGATAACCTACTACTATCATGGACTATTGGACTAGATTGTATTATTTTGCTGAATTCACACATCTACAATATTTGAATGGCAATGGAACACCCATCTCTGACAAAACTAAATGATAAAAGGGGATACAAATGAAGGTCCATTTTGTATCTGTATATACAAAATAGGAAAGATATACAGCTACTTTCTCTTACTTCAATGAGAATAAAGATTTATACTAATAGTGTTTAGACAAGATATCATGTCTGCATCTTGTACTCTGAATATCTACTATGAAGACAACAATATGCAGTGTATTAATTATTGTAACTGTCCTAACCAGTTTTGAAACTGTCTCATTGCTATTTCTTTCTCAATAAAATTAATTAAAAAATAAAATATAAAAAAGCTTGTTTTAAAGAGGGTGTAGTACTAATTGATATGACATTATAAATGGTACATATTCAGAAGACCAAGATATTAGGTATTCAAGCATGTTCTTTGTCTTATACATTGCTGTCCTCAATGTAGTTACTTAAATTACAGCTATCAGCATATAGAGTTAGTCAAGGTGAAAATTCTACACATTAACTGCTATTTTGAAAAGACTGATGGAAATTTTCAGAACAGTCACCTCAGCAATCCTGTGTATATACTTGCATGTTTTCCCCGTACCTTTTTTCTTATCTTTTTTAACCTCTTCATCGTTTAATCCTTAAGTTCCATTTCTTTCTGTTTTACTGTATCTGATATACTTTTCATGTTTTATTTCTTCTTTCAGTTTCTTACACTAGGGAGACAATGTGATATTTACACATGAGGGTCTGGTTTATTTCAAGCCCAAAGCCAAAAGATAGGAGGAAATCATAAAGATAAGAGTATAAATTAATGCAGTTGAGATGAAGACAACAATACTAAGAATTAATGAATCAAAAAGCTGGTTCTTTGGAAGATTAAATAAAATTGATAAACCCATAGATAACCTCATCAAAAAGAGGAAAGAAAAAGCTCAAATTGAAGCAATAAGGAATAAAAGGGCGAAATTACTATAGATCCTCTGGAAATTCAGAAGATCATCAATAGCTACTTTGAAAATCTTTACTCTCACAGAATCAGACACAGAAAAACTGGACAAATTCCTAGATAGGTACAAATTGCCAAAACTGAATCAAGAAGATATAAACACTGAATAATCCAGTATCAGTCAATGAAGTTGAAAATGTAATAAAAAACTTACCGACAAAGAAAAGCCCATGTCTTGATGGAGTCACAGATCAATTCCAAAGAAATTTAGACTTTAATCCCAATACTCCTTAAACTCCTCAAGGAAATTAATTTTATTTTGTTTTCTAAATTTTATTTTAAAAATGGAAATGTGTAATAACCAACTCATAGATATTTCTGAACAATTGACAATTGACTCTTGAGCTGGCTCATGGACAAGACACCACTGTTGTTTTAATACCTGCCGAGGAATTCCTTCGCTCTGTCTAAGATAGCACCAACTCATCTGAATATTAGGGGCTGCATAAAGATCAGTGCTTTTCTTAGGAAAGCAAGTGCACAGGTAGGCAGCCCCTGCGGATGATCTCTGCCAGCAGCCTAGGATCCTAACTTCCTTTCTGCTCCCCTATCTGAGTGAGCCATGTGGTGCAAAGAGCACCAAGCATCATGCCCCTCTGCCAGAGAGCAGGAAGGAAGAAGACAGAAAAGGCAAGCTGGTAGAATGTTCAGGTGAGTCTTTAACCTTTTGGTATTTCCTGAAGGCTTAGAGAGCACCTGATCATGATTTGGCAGAAAGCACATGCTATCTAGCTGTAAGGTTGGATGGAATAGCTTTAGAAATGAAAAATGAGTTTTAGCTAAGCAAATAGTTCTGTCTAATTAAATCTTAAACAATCTCATCCTCTCCAAAAAGCTGTCTCTGACCACATCCTCTTCTCTAAACTCTACTGCTGCTGGGTCTCTGATCCAACAATTGTTTTACCTACAGTATTACTTAGCTTCCCATTGCATTATTTTGGTGTTTCGTGTGTATGCCAGGGTTCCATTTCCTGATTCACTTATCCTTGTTTACAATTATGAAATACTGGGAAGGGGCTATGTTTTTACATTTATTATTTTTGAATGTAACATAAAGTTAGTAACACCTTATTATGAAAAGTAATACACATGAAAGGTGAAAAATATAAAGTGTATTCTGTATTCATGACAGATAGTTGAGCTGTTTCCAGTTGTTGGTCATAAATGGTCCTATCACAGACATTCTTGTACCAGTCTGTTACTACATACATGTATTTGTTGGGAATATACCTTCATGTGGGAATGCTGGGTGATAAGCCATATTTTCAGCTATTGCTAGAAACTTCCAGTTTTCTAACGTGCGTGTACCACACTACACTCCTACCAGCAGTGCAGAACTTCATTTAACCCATCTTCATCAATACTTGATGTTTGGAGAATGTTTTATAATACTTCACCCAGAGCCTTCTTGGGAAGGAAGCATTGAGTCACTTAGCTTTTAGGTGAAAGCCTCCACCCAAGCTGCCCTGAGGAAGACAGTGATTCTATGCCCGAAGTCATACTCCTTCTTCTGGAGCAGCCACCTGCCGTGTGTCCTCTGTAGTCATGGTGATGCTGGTGTCAGGGGTAGTGATGGTGGCATCCATCATGGCAGGAATATCGAGAGGCAGCCTCTGTGCTCTGCACTCCAGTGCTCCTTCCAAGATGAGCTGGGTTTCTGTAGAAGAATTTTCTCCTCTGTGCCATTCTGCCCTCTTCATATCCGTGAATGTCCTCCCAAAAGCATTTCCCAAATACTTCCCATATATATATATCTGATGCTGCCAGAGGACATTTCCAGGAGAAACTGGTCTAGGACTGTGTCATTGGAATTTAATAATAATAATAATAGTAATTTTAGGCCATTCTGGTAGGTGCATAATGGTATTTCATTATAGATTTAATATAGAAATTTCCCCAAAGACTCTTGAGTGCCTCTTCACATATACTTTTAACTGTCTTCTTTTCTATTAAGTGTCAGGTAAAGTCTCTTCTTACTATTCAATGAGCTCCTTTTATTTTTTTCTCAATATATGAGCCTTTTGCTGGATATATATATATATATATATATATATATATGTATTCTGGGGTGGTTTTTTTTTGTATTTTAGGCAAGGGTCTACAGGGTGTTCAGGGTTTCACTACTAGATTGAACTCGTAGCGATCTGCTTGTTTACAGCCTCCCAAGAGCTGGGATTACAGGTGCATGCTACCATGCCCAGTGTCAATTGCCATCTCAGCACACCCTGGGGGCGGGGCCAGCATGGCAGAATCGGGGATTGAATCCCCAGCTTTTTTTTTTTTAATGTACATTTTCTCATTATGGCTTGCCTTGTTACTCTCTATATGATTTCTTTTTAGATATTCTGAATTTAAGTTTCTTAGTATGGTCTAGTTTCTCAAAAAAATCCTTTAAGTTTGGAAAATTTAAGATTCCGTTTGAGAAATTCTGACCTAGCCAACGGCCTGGAGATACTTTGTACTTTATTTTACATCTCTCATTTTGATCTAAAGATTTGTTTTATTCATTTTCTTCCACATGAATATACAGTTATGCCACCAGCACTTAATGAAAAGATCACTCTTTTTCTACCTCCTTACAAACTCATTGGTCTGTGTGTGGACATGTACTAATTTGTTTTGTTTCATTGTTCTATTTCTATTCTTCCACTAATTCCAACTCAGGATGTTTACTATAATTTTCTAATGAGCTCCAGAAAAATCTCCTAATTTTTCCTTTCTTGCTTAAGGGCCGGCCAAATAGCTCAGTGGATTAAAGCACCTGCAAGCAGGTGCAGGGCCAGGGTTTGATCCCAGGGCCTGCTGTGCCAGCCCCACCCCCAAGGCACACTGAGATGGCAGTTGAGACTCGGTGTGGTAGTTTGAGCCTGTAACTCCTGCTGTTGGGAAGCTGTGAACAGGCAGATCACTACGAGTCCGATTTAGTAGTGAGGCCCTAGAGATCCTTCCCTAAAAAACAAAAAAAAATTTTTTTTCTTGCTTAGCAATGATCCTTTAAACTTCTATATAAAATTTAAATAGTTTGTGAATGGACACAGTAAAATTTTCTGAGATTTTGCTTTGGAGTGATTTGAGGGGAATCCGCATCTTTACAATATATCAGGTTCCTGGTGTTTGACACTTCTAATACATTAACCTGCTCTATTTCTGGATTTACTTAGATCTTTAGCTTTTCTAAATATTTTACATTTTTGGGGGGCTGTCTTGACCAACCCTCAATAGACTTATCCCTCAGTGTCTGATTTGTTTTGATATTATTTTAATGCCATGTGTGTTTTACTGAGCTACATCTCACCCTCTTTTTAAAGATCTACTTTATTTTACACAAGATCTCACTAGGTCACTAAGTTCCCAGGCTGGGCTCAAACTCTCACTCCTCCTGCCTCCCCTCCCCGCCGTATACACATGTGCCAGTCGCAGGTTTGTCTATTTCTTCTTTAGGGCTTATTTACTTTATATACTTTAGACCTATGCTGTTAAGTACATGTAGCTTTACAACAACTGTAATTTTGTGTTGTATTGACAAAGTTCAATGTTTATGAAACACAAGTCTTAGCATCACTTAATATCACATGTAATCTTAATATCACTTTTAGCTACTCTACATATTTTTATTTCAAAGTTCTCTTTGTTTAATATTATTATAGTCATACCAGTTTTATTGATTGATTAATTAATTTTTTTTGAGACAGGGTCTTACTATGTCATTGAGACTGGCTTGAACTCACTTTAGCCCAGGCTGGCCTTGAATTCAAGATGATCAAGGTGATCCTCCTGCCTCAGCCTCCTAATTGCTAAGATTACAGTCATGCACTAATGAATTAGGAGAAGTGAAACTCTTGACCTGACCTGGACAAGTTTGTGTTCTTTAAAACCAAAAAATGAATTTTAGTAACAAACAGAAGTTAAGTGCAGAATATATTTATTGGGGGAGAGAAAGCTCCTGCTCCTGTTGGAGAGAGGGACAGAAGGGGAGCCCCTGAGCGGGTGGTCCCCAGGAAGCTTTCTCTTCCAGGGACTTTTATAGTGTAAAATCATGGGGGGCTAAGGTGGAGAAAATGGGAACTCACTTAGGTGGATGTGGGGGTGGGACAAAACTCTAGTCAACCAATGGGATTACAAGCACCATTGCTTAGGTAAAACTGATTAAGTCTAGGACCAAAGAGGGAAGGGAGTCATGTAGCAAACTGGCATGGATGTAGAATAGGACCTTATCTGGTAGCCATCCAGTAGTAGTTGGCTTAATGATTTTTTCTGGCATTCTCAGGATGATCAATCCTGGATGCTAATCTTTAGGGAGATTAGCATTTGTTTGATCTTTGGTCTTTAGGTCTGGCTCACAGTAGGAGCATTAGTTCCTCCCACAGTTGTAAGATACCTTCTTCTGTGTTATATCCTTCAAGGGCTTGGCCCTATTTGTCTGCCTATAATATTTCTATCTAATTTGGCTGCCTGCAACACTATCATGCCTGGCAAATTATACCAGATTTATTTTAAATT
>NW_004524663.1:10098849-10107276 GCF_000260255.1 Octodon degus | reverse complement strand
TAAATCTTGTATGCCATTATTTAAAACCTGTATCTTAAAAGAAAATAACAGTTGGCTTTTGATTTTATTTTCAGGGTAAAAATATTAGTTTTTATGTTGGAATATTTAATTTGTTGTGTTCAATATTTGAATTTATTTCAATCTATTTCTCACTCATTTTACGGTCTCCACTATCCTTTAGGATTATTATAATATTTTTATTTATACTAGTTTGTTGATTGCATATTTTTAAATTATTCCTTTATTGCTTACATTGGAAGTTACTACATTCATTTTTGATTTATTGGTGTCTAATGTACTTCAGTATTTATCTCCTGGTGATAGGATCTTAGAACTTATAAACTCCATTTACCTTTGAGTCATGCATTTAAATTTTATGTAAATCTAAACCCCCACAAGACAAGTAATAATAGTAAATGTAGTTTACTTGTTTGTATATACAATAGTCTTACCTTTTCTGGGACTCAATTCCTTTCTACATTTTATAGTTCTGCCTGGGATCATTGTTCTTTTTCCTGAAGAATTTCTTCTATTATTTCTTTTTATTTTATTTTATTTTTTTCTTCTATTATTTCTTGTAGTGTAGGTCTCATGCTGATGAATTTCCTTTATCAGAAAATGTCTTTAAATTTTTTTTTAAATTTTATTTTAAAAAGTAAAAACAAAAGCAAAAGCAAAAACAAATGGCAAAAACAAAGAAACAGAGTAATATACAACAATACATATGATATAGAATTTCAGAACAAGAATGAAAAATTAACAATGATTGTTATATTACATATTTTTATTGTCAAACCTTTTGCTCAGATTAATAGATACAAGTATGCAAGATTGGTCAAATAATTAAACATTAACACTTGCTTTCAATAAACTTTATTTTTTTCTTGCCCTTTTTACTTTTTATTTTTAATTTATCTTAAAGAGTAAATAATAACTGATAAGACATTAGAAATGGTAGACATTTAGAAAAACAAGATGAGAGGTATTCAACTGTGGCTTTTGTATTACACATTTCTGTCTTTGATATAGATGCTCAGCTTATAGATATTAGCATATAGAGTTAGTCAAAGTGAAACTTTTAACCATTAGCAGTTACTTTTTAAAAACTGATAGAAATTGGTATTACAATCATTGCAGCTATCCTGTGTATCTATATCTATATCTATATCTATATCTATATCTATGTCCATAACCTGAGGAATAGATAAAAAAGATGTGGTATCTTTATACAATGGAGTATTATTCAGCTATAAAGAAAGACAAACTTGGGGCTGGTGAGATGGCTCAGTGGTCTAAAGCACCTGCTTAGAACAAGCTTAGCAAAGCATCAGGGACCGCGGTTCAATCCCCCAGCACCACATGCCAGCCAGCCCCGCCCGCTGGTGGGCTGAGCTGGCCACACACACAAAAATAAATAAATAAAATTAAAAAAAAAAAAGAAAGAAAGACAAACTTGAGGGCTTTATAGGTAAATGGATGCACCTAGAGGCTATACTCATAAGTGAAAGAAATAAGACCAACTTGTATAAATATCAGATTGTCTCCCTAGAGCAAGAACCTGAAAGAATAAATAAAATCTGAAAGGTATATTAGATATAGTGAAACAGAAAGAAGCTGAACATAAGGAAATGTCTTTATTTTTTTCCTATTTTTTTATTTTATGGGAAAAAAGTAAAACAAAATTTCATAACAAAATAGGAGAATTACAACAGTTAATACATTACATGTTATATTTAAGAAAGTCACTCAAGGTACAAGATATGGGCTTAAAAATTTCTCCAGTTGATATCAGCACAACCTCCTCTTTAATGAACTAAGAGACACTAATAGTATAACTGCCTTACATTTTTTCCTTTTCCCTATGGTCCTTGCCTCTTTCTCCCATCCTATTTCCTTTTTCCCTTTGAACAATTTCTTCCCATTTCACAGTATCTATTCTACATTTTAGACCTTATTCACTCTTGCAGTTTCTCACACCAGGAAGACAATATGATGTTTACACATGTGAGTCTGATTCAGTTCACTTTGAGTGTGATCTCAAGTTGCATTCATTTATCTGTAAAAGTCTCAAGCTTATCCTCTGTATGGCTGCTTTTGAGGAATGTGTTTGCTCTGCTCTGGTCCTCCTATCATAGATACTTGGTAGCCAGGCCTTGGGCTGCCTTGAGGGTGACTGGGTTCCCAGTGTCTGACTCCTCCGTGTGTCCACCTACCAGCTTTGGCTCATTTGAATTTCAGAAGAGGGTTTCTTGCTTTCCTTGCAAATGTGGACAGATTCTCACCTGTTGAACTCTGAGCTTTTCATCACCCATGTGCTATGCCCATATTTTCTCCAGTTGAGCCTGAATCTCAGCCTTGGGGGGAGTATCTTCTAAGTTTGTCCACGGCTGGGCACTTTCATCAGAGCTAGTGTATTCTCTGCCAGTGTCTACAGGTGTGTAGGTACTTCTTTACATTGAACTTCCTTTGTTTAAATTTTTATATGGTTTCTCTCTATTGCTTGGGTCCTGATTGATAGACTGACCTGCATTCCCAGGATAAACTTCATTGGTGAGCACATCTTCTTTTATATTGTTCAATTAAATTTACTAATTTAATATTGGGTTAAATTATAAATCTGTATCATAGGGAATAATGTTCTGTAATTCTACTTTTTCTTACAATGATTTTATTTGTTTTTTTTTTCAATCAAAGTAGTATCTTCTCAAATGATTTGATGTTTTCTCTGAAAAAAATGTGTAAGATTACTAACATCTCTCTAAATATTCAGTGTTATTCAATGATACTATCTGGGCCTTCTTTGTGGGAAATTGTTAAATATGAATTAAATTTCTTTAATTGGTATAGAGCTACTCAAACTGTCTATGTTTTCTCAGATCAGTTTTGATCATTGAAATGGATAATAAGAAACAGAGATAGACTTTTGCTAACTGGAAGGAGCCAAGAGATGGAAGGAAGGGGAATGGAGGGGGGAAGAAGCAGACATTAAGTGATTCAGATGTACTATGTACAGTTCCCCACTCTTTGAGATGAATGCGATCATTATGTACTACAGCTGGGTACCAATAAAAATAGAAAATAAAAGTGAGATCAGGAACTACAAAAACAATTTTTGGTAATTTATCTTTCAATGAATTTGTCTATTTTATCTACGTTGGCAAGTTTACTGGCATGTACTTGTTTATAAGATATTCTTATGTTCTTAGTGCCTTTTAGATCTGCAATGAGATCTTACTTTTACTGTTAACATTTCTAACTTGTGTCTTCTCTTTATTTTTCATTTAATCAGTCTTGGTAGGATGTGAATTTGTGCCTCACTACCCGCTTTTGGGCTCACCAATTTTTCCTATTTGGTAGCCTACATTTTTTAAGTTCTCTTACCACAGTTATCCTATACTCTCAAATGCAGGCATTAGATCAAACTCTGAATAGATCTGATGCTTTCACATGTATTTATGTCATTGTATTTTCTTGTTGTTGTTGCTTGGCTTTTATTGATACAAGACCTCACCATGTAGCCCAGGTTGGTTTTGAACTTGCTGAAATCTTCCCGCCTCAACCTCTCAGGGGGTAAGATTACAAGCATGCATATTTTCCAGTTTTGGAGTTGTTCTCAGTAGAGCACTAGCCTGCCACATGTTATTTTGTTAGAGCCAGGGGCAGAAATCCAAAAGAAGTAGTTCTGAATACTTTTCTCTGTAGTTTGATACTGGTATTAATCACTTTGGGCAAGTCATACAATTTGAATAAATTTTAGTTTCTTTGTCTGTAAAGTAAGAATAATAATACTTTACATCATAACATTTCTGTAAGAATTATGTAACTCAAAGTGAATCTTCTATGAATTATGACCAATTTTATAATTATAGTATGATTTATACTTAATTTCCACAGCATGTGAGTACCTTATGAAAGAGACTGTCCTGTTTATTTTTTCATAATACCTAGCACAGTTCTTAGAATGTATTTTGCTATGTAAAAAAAATTTGTTGATCTCAAAGCTTTATAAATTATTGGTTATAATTCACACATACTGATTCCAGAATAAAGGCAAACTGTATGCCACAGTTATTGACAGACATCTGAAATAATACATTAACAATTAATGTGGAGATTTTCATTATGGTAAGTCAGACTAAAAATGTATGTAGTGTTCTATACAAATTTCCTTCATTCTTACAGGATTATTCTCTTTTTAGTCGCAAATAGAAAATTGTGCCAAATTCTAGAGGTATCAACACATCTGATTTTAAAACTGTTACACAGTCATAGTAACAAAAAAAGCATGGTTCTGGCATAAAAGCAGACACAGAGGCCAATAGAATAAAACAGAGGATACAGAAACGAATCTATGCAACTACAGCTACCTGATTCCTGTCAAAGAGGCCATCAGCACATGGTATAGAAGAGACAACCTCTTTAATAAATGGGGCTGAGAAAACTGGATATTTATATGTGAGGATGGAAAGTAGATACCTGTCTCTCATCCTGTACAAAAATCACTTCAAAGTAGATCAAAGACATAAATAGAAGATCAGAAACTTTGAAAGTGGTACAAGAAAACATAGAGGAAACACTAGAGGCAGAGGCAAAGGCTTCCTGAGTGGGACCCTAACAGCACAGGAAACAATAGCAAGAATGGACAAGCGAGATCAGATCAAATTAAAAAGCTCCTGTGCAGCAAAGAACGTAAGTGACAGTTTCCAGAATGGGGGAAAAATCTTTGCTCAAATTTTTCTTGTGACAAAGGATTAATATCCCGGCTATATGAGATACAAAGGAGTCAATAATATATGAAAAAGTGTTCAACTTCTTTAGTCATCAGGGAAATGCAAATCAAAGCTATATAAAGAGTCTATTTACCCCATTCAGCATGGCCATAATCAAGACTGCAAAACATAAAAAATGAAATAAGAATAAATTCTGGCATGGATGTGAGGGAAAAGAACACTTTTATACTGTTGGTGGGAATATAAATCAATGCAGCCACTATAGAAACTTTTATTGTGCCCGGCCCAACATAACTAAGGTATGGAATCAACCCAGCTGCCTGTCAACAGGTAAAGGAATCAAAATGTATACACAATGCAACCATAAAGAGGAATGAAATTGTGTTATTTGCAGGAAAAATGAATGAAACTAGAGGTCAACTTGTAAAACAAAGTAAGCCAGACTCATGAAGACAAATATCACATGCTTTCTCTCATTTGTGGAATCTAAAGCAAAAGCCAAAACCAAAGAGAGAAAGAGATGACATAAAAGTGGAGGTGGCTGTCAGAGGAGAAGAGGGGAGCACAGAGGGAGAAAAGAAAGGGTCAGGGGGTAATAGAAGGTGGGAAATAATGGAGGATGTTGCTTGTAAGCATGACTCTGTCAAAATAACTAATATAGATTAATATGCTAATATGACTAATATACTAATTAAAAATAAATGTTTTAGAATGTATTTTGCTTATTTGTCTTTTTAAAAATTATTTATTTGTTTATGTATTTATTTGGTACAGGGTCTCACTATGCAGCTCAGACTCATAGTGGTCCTCCTGTCTCAGCCTGCCCAGTGCTGGGATTATAGGCATGTGCCACCATACCCAGGTTCAGGGCTGGCACAGTGCACCCAAGGTTCTGGGGAATTGAACTCTGGACCTTACAGTTGCTAGGCAGGTGCTTAGACCACCGAGCTATCTCCCCAGCCCATTTATTTGTTTTTCTGATGCAAGGTCTTAACATGTAGTTAGAGCTGGCTTCAAACTCACTATGGAGCTTAAGCTACCTTTGGACTTGTGGTGCTTCTCCTGCCTTAGCCTCATGGGTGCTGGGATAGCAGACATGTGCCATCATGCCTTTCAAAAGCTCTTTAAAGCCCAGGAAATCCCCATTTTCTGTCTTGTTGGAGAAAGCTAGGAGAAAATACTCTGATTTTGACAGTGCTATAGGTTGGATGATATGCAAATGTAAACAGTTTCCTAAAAACTGCATCACTGAAGTTTGTCAACTCTTAACTCTGTGATCACATCCTTTGAGCGCATGCAAATCTGTCTGCTCAAAGGAATTAACCACACTAGTCACAGATGATGGGTTAGGGCCTTGTCATCACCCTATCTCTGAATTTTTCTTCCCACATACATGGTTATGTTGCACATCTTATGTATTTATTTATTCATTCTGTATTTTAGGGAAGGGTCTACAGGGTGTTCAGGGTCTTACTACTAGATTGGACTCATAGTGCTCTGCCTGTTTACAACCTCCCAAGAGCTGAGATTACAGACACATGCCACCATGCCCAGTCTCAATGCTGTCTCAGTGTGCCCTGGGGGCAGGACCAGCACAGAAGGCCTGGGGATCGAACCTCTGGCCCCTGTGCCTGCTTGCAGGTGCTTTAATCCGCTGAACTATTATTTGGCCAGCCCCCCACATCATATTTAAGTCAAAATTCATTCAGTTTAGTTCAGATATATATATATATATATATATATATATATATATCATACAATATTGTATTTACCTAAGATTTTCTTTAAACTCATTTTCTTTTTCTTAAAGGAATTAATTTAAAGGAAAGTAATATCACCATCACAAATTAAAGATCAGTACCACTTTTCAGGGTCACAGTGAAAATGAAACAGTTTTATTAAATGCTAAAGAGCGTTTTCAATACCTAGGAAAGACTCTGAAGCACAAACCTGACTTTCTCTTAAAATAAGCAATTATTAGAGATGTTCTAAAAACTGTAAGCTGAGTTGTTATATTTAATAAACTAAAAGAACTCAACAGATAATTTCAGATGGGGTGAACTTAATTTTATTTAAAGATCTGCCCTCACGTCATCCAGAGGCACCTCATATCCCAAACTTTGGGATATACTGGGTTGGATCATCCCTCAATTTCTTTTCATCTTGCAGCATCTTTAGTGTTCTAAATATCTTCTCTTCCAAGCATTTGATATTTTCTTCTTCAGTTCTCATTCATGTAAGTAAGTGTCCTTGAATTGTATCTTATGTACAAACAACTCCTTTTTACCAGTGACCACCTCCTCTTTCTGCTAAATGTTATTATGAAGAAATTGTGGGAATTTTATGTAAGAAATACTAACAGGGAAAGCTGGGAAGCCAGAAATGGCTGGGAGACAGTGACTCAAACAGAAGTCATTCAGCCTTCTTGGAGTGGAATATTTTCCCAAACATTTTCCTTTCACTTCCTTGTACTTTACCTTGAAATTTACTCATATAAAAAAATAAGCATGTTCTAAAAAAGTTCAAGAGAGGGCAGCTTCAGGGCTTTTGAAAGAAGAAGTCATGACAATCTGTCCCTTTAGAGAACCACACTGGAACAAAGCAGCTATGAAAAGAATTTAGAGACAACTGGCAAGGTTGAAATAGAGTCCATGAATTACCTAAGGAGTTGTAAGCTGGGGAGATAGCTCAGAGCATAAGTGCCTACTTTGCAAGTGCAAGGTCTTGAGTTCAATCCTCAGTAAGGAAAAAAAGAATCTATCAAACCTAAGGAGTTGTAGAAATATTAGTTATCTAATTTTGATAATTTATTTGTAGGTATGTAAGAGAATACCTTGGGGTTTTGCCTTTATTTTTTATTTATTTAATTTTTTTGGCATTGTAAATCGAATTTTCTACCTATGCTTGCCAGGCTGATAGCCGGGAGAATGCCTTGATTTAAGAAGTATGTACTAAATATTTAGAGTTCGTCTTTCTATCAAGCACTTTAAAAAAAAAGTAGATAGATGACAATTAATAGGTGATATCCAACTGGATAGGTAGTAGAGAAAGAGAGAAAGACAATGAAAGAGAAGGGTAAATGTTAACATTTAGAGAATGTGGGGGAAGAGTACATGAGATTTTTTTGGCCTATTATAATTTTTAGTCTCTGATTATTTCAAAATAAAATACTAAAAAAATTGCTCACACTGCATCATAAAAAAGAAGGAATTAGCTACAACTAATTTTGCAAGCTTCTGTTGCTCAAGACCACATTTTCTAGAAAGTTTTCGCTAGCTGGGGCAGGAAAGGGGCTGATGGCATGGTTTGAATGTGTTCTTCGAAGTCCATGTGGTGGAAACTTAATGCTCAGTGCTGTGGTGTTGTTGGAAGATGGGAGCTTCCACGAGGTAATTAGGTCCTGGGGGCTCTGGTTTCATGAATGGGTTAATGGTGTTATTTCAGGAGTAGGTTGATTATTGTTTGAGTAGGTGGTGAAAGGTCAGCTGAGGTGGTGATACATGGCTATAATCCCAACACCTTGGAGGCTGAGAGAGAGTTGCCGTGGGTTGGAGGCAGCCTGGGATACCCAGTGAATTCTAGATCAGCCTACATAACAGACGTGCTTGAAAACCAAACAAAAAACCTAATTCAGTCCCCTCTCCCCCTTTCTCTTTGTTCTTGTTCTCTCTCTCTCTCTCTCTCTCTCTCTCTCTCT
>NW_004524663.1:10095143-10098749 GCF_000260255.1 Octodon degus | reverse complement strand
CCTCTCCTCCTCCTCCTTCTCCTCCTCTTCCTCCTCCCTCCCTCCCTTTTGCCTTCCACCATGTGATAACACAGAACAGATGCTCTTTCTAAGTGCTGACACTTTGATATCAGGTTTAGCAGCTTTGAAAACTACGATACTTACATTTATTTTCCTTATAAATTATCTGGATTGTGTTATGCTTACATCAATACAAAATGGACAAAGACAATGAAATACCTTGGTTTACAATCTTACCAAGGATGTGTGCTTTGGGATGCAAGTAGTTTCCCAAAGGAAAAAAGTAAAGTATTGCCCTAGAAAGAAGGAATGTGGGGTCCTGGATGGGAACAATTTCATAGAAATCTAAATTCATGAGTACCTGAGCACACAGTGGAAGATTATGAATGTCTGAAAGGCAATGATTCCTAATTTCACCTTATTTAAATTCTTGTTGCAGACTGGAGAAATTTTCAGGTTCAAAGATTTCCCCAGTGTTGGTACATGAACTTTTACCCTAAGGATAACATCTTTGTATTCCTCAATAGAATCTCTGAAAAAACAAAAAAACAAGTCAAAAAAGTCTACAAATAGAAAGAAAAAGGTGAGTCCATGGCAAGAGAACTTTTGACCTTGCATGGTGACACATACCTACAATCCTAGCACTCAGGACACTGAGCCAAGAGAATTGCTGCAAGTTTGAGGCCAGCCTGGGCTACATAGTGATTAAAGGCCAACCTGAATTACATACTGAGATCCTATCTCAAAATAAACCCAAACACACACACACACACACACACACACACACACACACACACAATGAAAGAGAAGTCATGTTGATTCAATGAAGAACTAAATAATTGCTGAATTGCTTAGTTTACCCAACTATTTTTTAGATGAGTGAATAAAGCTCATGGTGGGCCAGGGAGACAGCTCAGTGGCATAAGTGCCTGCCTGGCAAGCATGAGGTCCTGAGTTTGATGGCCTGTACCAAAAAATTCACAAAAAGCAAAAAATAGAAGTTCGAACATGGTAAATAATGTGGGGCTACTGTATCTGGGTCACTAGTCTATACATATTTTTGTCAAGATTATGTTTTTAAAAATGAAACAAAATTTAGATTGAATCAAGAAAATAAGAGCAGTAAAGGTGAGAGGAGAAGAGAACAAGGTCCGGGGAGATAAAATTATTATTTAATGATTCATTCAACTGAAGTATCCAAGTATAGATTAAGGGTTCAAGCTGAAGTTGATCCAGGTTCTCAAAGACAGATGAGTTTCCATTTCTCAGGCTTGTGTTCTTCTTCATTGTCTTCATTCTTAGATTTCTTCCAAAGTAGGTCTAAGGTAATATTCTATTAGTTATTGGCCTCAGTTGAAATAGTGCTTTAAAGATAATTCTGGCTGAAATCGCAGGCCTGACTTCTGTTAGGTTTGGTCATCTGATTTGGAATCTCATACAGAGTAATGACTCTGCAGCAGTGAGTGACAAAAAAGGGGCAAAAAGTGGCAAAGGGTCAGCCTGACCTGGACTGCATGGACTGATGGCAGATGATTGCCCAAAGGAACATTGTGGTGCTACAAAGTGAATAGAGGGAAAGGAATGTTAGACAAAAACTCAGAGGAACACTGGACTACGTCTCCTAATTCCTGGACCAAGATCTCTGCTCAGAGATCCTGGCCACCCCAGTGTGAGTGGCCACTTGAGTCCCTGCCTTCACAATCTTACTGTTTAACCAACCAACCAACTAAACAAACAACCCTCCAAAGTCTTTGAACTAGTTATTTACATTTTGTTCTGAATTGTTAGAACCATGGACAGCACCTATCTGGCAGGATAAATTCTTATCATCTGAAGCAGGAAGAAATCTTTGCAATAATATGTTAGGTCTGTTAATCTTACAGATGAGAAAAATAAAACCTACACCATGGTATGTATGAATTTCCTAAGGTTATAGAGAGCTTAAAGTCAAATTCAAGTCTTTAAATCCAAGTCAATTTCCTTTGTCCTTCACTTTAATATTTTCCTAACAAAGTAAGATAGAATGCCAGAGAGCATGGAAGAGTTCAGGGAACAGTAGAGGACATGAGTTATTTCTCCTTTCAGACCTGCATTTCCTCTTATTTTGGCAAATGCATTTCTATTTCTCATTAAGGAAGCATCTTTCCCTTGTTGCAGGGAATATACATTGCCTCCTCTGGTCAGGGGTATGATGTGTTCCACGTGAAGTCAATTAGGTTCTATCTCCCATAACAATAAAACATGTGTAGTTATTCAAGAAAGGACTTTGGCTGTAAGGCATACATTCCTTTCCTGGAAACCTGAAGTAGCACATGTCACAAATTTGAAAATTTTTGATTTTGTATATTCTGGTACTGTACATATGTGAGTCTATCTATCTATCTATCTATCTATCTATCTATCTATCTATCAATCAATCGTCTATCCACCATCCATACACAGATATTTATATACACACAAACTGCTTGATTACTATATATTTTTGTGGTAACTATTTTTTATTCTTAAACTATTCACCTTCTCAAAGCTATCAATAATTAAGAAGTCCTTAGTCTTTTCTACTCGGCTAGGTAGTTTCTTTACACACTTTCCTAGAGTTCTGGACAGATAGTACAAAGTAGAACCTAGACTCAAGAAAATAATAAATTTCTCTTTCTAAAATGGAAATATAAAATGTCTGCTCCTAATGGGCCTTAAACCTGCCTTTGTGGCATATTCTAAAGTTATTAGTCTTTCACATGGATGAGCCCATAAATTGCTGAGCTTCGACTGATTTATATTTAATTCACAGTAAGTATGTTATTATCTTCCATCTTATAGTCTTCAGTTATGCTGAATTCATTTAAAATGTATAACCACATTCTGTATAGACAACTAAATAGCATTAACCACAATTTATTAATGGTGAAATTATTAATAGAATATATGTGGCTATGACCTCAGAAACTAGGACAAGAGTGAAAGGACAAGGAAGAAGGAAAAAAAAATTAGGCATCATGAGTTGTAAAAAGAGTTTGTATTGAGGGTCAACTAGGCTTCTTGTTCCAGTGTTGCTATTAACCAAGTTAGCCTGGGGGGATCATAAAATTTCTCTGGGAAGGTCAAGCATGGTGGCTCATGCCTTCAATCCTAGCACTTGGGAGGTTGAGGCAGGAGGATTGCTGCATGTTAGAGGCTAGCTGGTCTACATAGTGAGTTCAAGGCCAGTGTGAACTACATAGCAAAAACCTACCTAAAAAAATTTTTCTACAGACAGCTAAGGTAGCCTTTAATATTCCTTTCAATTCTAACATCACAAAGTTTCTTCACTATTTATGTAATACATTTTTCAAAAACTCTACTTTTTGGAATCTTCATGAAGTAATCAGTAATGAAAACTCAAAGGTAATGTGTTAGTTGCTCTTTTTTATACTGAATATGCTGTACATTTTTTGCCATAATTTTATTGATAAACAAATAGCAATGAGACAGTTTCAAATCAAATTGGTAGGACAGTTTCAATAATTAACACACTGCATGCATTCTTCTTAGTGGTTAATTGCTGTACAAGATGTGGACTTGATATCCTATTTACAAACACCATTAGAACAAATCATTCTATTCAGT
>NW_004524663.1:10052384-10077009 GCF_000260255.1 Octodon degus | reverse complement strand
TTTACACACCTATAATATTCAAATAATGGAACTTAACAAAAGAAGGGGTTACAGATGAATGTCCATTTTGTATCTGTATATTCAAAGTGGTTAGGATAGATATATAGTTACATTCTCTTAACGTATAGAGGCATTTGTTCTAATGGTGTTTGTAAATAGGATATCAAGTCTGCATCTTGTATAGCAATTAACCACTAGGAAGAATGTATGCTGTGTTCTACTTATTGAAACTATCCTAACAATTTGGTTTGGAACTGTCTCATTGCTATTTGTTTCTCAATAAAATTATGGGCAAAAAGAATACATATTCTTTTCAGGCTTTTACAATATATATATTCCTGGAAAAGGAGTAGGGGAAAGACAAAATGGTTAGAGGTAAGAACAGAAGTGTAGCCATAGACCTACTATATAGACCCAGGATAATTGGTAGGAACCAGACTTTTGCTTCAAGGTGACATGTCATTGGAATATACTGAGTTGAAAAATGACAGTATCTAATAGCACTCTGGCTTCTAAGTGCAGGATGGCAAGAGTGAAGGCAGGCAGACTATAGATAATGATGTTAGACTATGTCCGTTATAAGAGATAATGGGGTTTGGGGTTTGGGGTTTGGACCATGCGATAAAGTTGATGTAAAGCTGCCGTATACCCAATGTATTTTGAAAGTCTTTTTATATGGTGAAGTATTCCATATGCAGGTGGAAGAAGGAAGCAGAATCAAAGATAGTCTAAGATAAGTACAGGATAGAGGAGATCTAGAGGCTGAGCTCAGGAGCTCTCCAAACTTTAGAGATTAGGAGTTTCAGAAGAAATCTCCAAGGAGATTGAAAAGGACTAGCAGCAAGACAGGAAGGGAACTAGGAAATAGTAGAATGCCACAAGCCACCTGGAGAAAGTGGAGGACAAATTGATCAGTCATGTCAAATGCTGCTGAATAAAGAAAATGAAGCTTGAAGATTGACCATGGCACACACCCACAGTGGGACATGTGACCTTGACAGGAATCCTTTTAGTGAAACAGTGGAGGCAAATACTCTAGAAGCTTGTGTCATTGAAGATGTACTCAATTCTCATTTCCAGTTTTAAAAATACCAAAGCATGACTGTAATTAATGTGTTTCTGTCCAGGAACCCATCTTTAGACCAAACAGTTATGGCCCCATCGAAGGGTAATTGAATGCTCAGTAGCAAATCCATGCACAGTGGGGGATTTCAGGATGTCAAACACTATGGACATTACTGAGATACATACATAAATGGGGAAAAAGATAGTTCTTAGGCAGAAGACAAGACCCCCATGGATCTCCCCTACACTGGCTCTGTCACCTAATTTTCAATTATTAAAGGGGTTGAAGGTCCCAGTGTCACAATCAGATCAAATGGAAGAATGCGATCCATGAACTCTTCACAATGTAGCCTAGGAGGTTATCAGACCAAAAACAAAGGATTGCTACCATGTTTCTAAGGTGGAAGTCTATGCCTATGTGGCACCTCACCAGCTGCTGGCTGTATCCTCTGGCTGTACTGTACTCTATGAAGAAACTATAGGCATTAATACATGAACAAGTGAGTCTGGATTTTTTTTCCAATACCAGGAATTGAACTCAGGACACTGTGCTTGCCAGGCAGGCACTTATTCTACTGAGCTATCTCCCTGGCCCCTGGATCTGGATATTCTGACCAGTATAAGAACAACACATTTTTATCCCAAAAGTTGTTGATAATATCTCATAAAACAAAGTAGAAAATGTGTCCTACGAGACACTAAAAGAGGATAGCAATATGTAGCTTAAAAGAAAAATAAAAAATTCATTGCCAAGGAGAAAAAGGAAAGTACAAAAGTTTCCTTTGGTTTTTTTCTTCTGTATATCTGTTTGCCTTGGGGATTTAAACTTGTTCTTTCTTACTAGCTCTAACAAACCATTTCAAAATTGAAGTGTTTCAAAAATAAAAATAGATCTGGGAGAACGCTAACCTCAAATGAGTGCAGTTATTCTTTGGCTGCTTGTTATATATTTAAGAAGGCTTATTAACTCTTTGACACAAATAAGAACTATTTGAAGAAGGGTCTGAGGGAATTTTGTTCCTATGCACAAAAAATGAAGAATTTTTAGGACCATTCCGACTTGATTGAAGATGTGCTAACTTATTTTCTATTAATGAGGAATTCTTTGATAATAGTCAGATCCTGAGTATATTACTCAGGATAAGATAGCCTTATCTTTGTGATAGCCTTATCCTTGAAGTGAACCAGGCAAATCAATATAATAGATGGCGAAGGTTTGAACCTTGAGCAAAGGTTGAGTTTGTATTAAATTGAACTTTATTATCACTTGTGTTTACTCTGTAATGATGACTACTTCTTTATAAGAAATGCTTATTACAGGAAAGATGGGTAAATTCTATAACCCTTATCTGTAATTCTTACATAAGAAGATACAGTTTCCCCTTAGGACACTCAAAGAACCAGTTTATCTCACAATATATGCCCTGATGACTCAACATTTCTTTGCAACTCTAGGTAACACAATCTTGAAAACATAGTTGTGTTTATAAAACCTGCTATATGCGCTACTACACTTCCCAGGCTCCTTATATTTAGGTAAGGCGATGTTACTAGTTTTTGTCAATGGACTGTCAGTAAAAGTAGCGTGGGACTTTGGAGTGGGCATAGAATCTCTGGCTTATTCTACTTCGAAAATCTTGAATCTCTAAAGCAGGAGGATTTTTCTAAAGAATTGTCAACACAGTCTCATATATTACAAAAATAGAAACAGTTGTCATCTTAACACATGAGATTACAGGGGTAGATTTATTTATTATCATAACATATTTAGTTAATATGGACCAAAACACACAAGATGTCCTTTCAACATTTTCCCTTTGGTAGAAGTGCGGGTGTCCTTTTTGTTTTGCTTTGGTTTTGGATCATGCAGTTAGAGAAACTTAAGAACATACACCAAGGTTACTGGATTGGTCCTATAACTGGCTTTCTTGCTATCTCTAGCCTCTGCCCACTCCAATCCAAACTTCAAACTTCTGCTGGGGCAACCTTCTTATACTTGGAGTTAAATGTTCATTTACCTGTTCTCCAATGTGGACTGTGTGAAGTGAACTTGGCAGCTTTCCTAACTCCACTGGCTGTAGCTCCCTTACCATCGTTTCTCTAGGGACACACTGCTACTCTCAATTTCCCCAGCATATTCTATGTTTGTACATGATCTGAGGATCTGGCCATGCTGTTATACCAGGAGAGACATTCTCCTTTCCTATTTCTGCCCTTTAGTGCCCTGTTTCCTGTAAAATCAGTCTCCAATGACAGCTGAGTCTTTTCTCTATTTCCCTCACCTGTGATTTGTTTTCTTTGTATTATCTCCTGTAGTAGGAGGGGGCAAAGGGCAAGAGTGTGCCCTCTCACCCCTTTTATAATGGCACTATTATTCATGAATTTTTTTTTGTGTGTGATACCAGGGATTGAACTCAGGACCCTGTGCTTGCCAAGCAGGCACTTATTCTCTGAGCTATCTCCCTGGCTCTCTATTCATGGATTTAGAACCTCCAGGATTTAACTTCCTTCCTAAAAGCCCCCCATCTTAATGCCCTACCCTGGGGATTCAATTTCAGTGAGTACTTTGAAGGGATATGTTCAAACCATAGCACCTGTAGCTCTGAGGTGCAAACAGGTAAATCTTCGATAGATTACTTGGCCAACACATTTCATTTTTAAAAATTAAAAAAAAAAGTTTTCAAAGTTGGAGGTTTCACATATTTTAAAAATCTAGATTTATGATCTTTATAGAAAAAAATGAGAAGATCTAGCAATTCTGGATCTATACTCAAGTGTGGAAAAAAGTTACCTGGAGGCAAACATTAGCTGTCTTCCCTGGAAAGAGCAGATCCATTTTCAGTTGCCACAACCTCCACTGACTTGCAGCTTTTCTTTCTCTGTATTTGTTTGTGTAACCCTTGCTCTGGAGATAGTAGCTGCAAAGGATCTGGATATCTGCATTCAAAGTTTGAGCTGCCCAACATGCTCTGTAACCATGAGTAGGTTATTTTGTTCTTCTTGTCTTCAGTTACCTCCTCTTTTACATCTACATCGGTTCATTGTAAGGTCTCTTTCTGCTTCATCATGTTATCATTCTATGATAAGTGAAACAGTGATTAAAACTGCCATGTCAATTTGTAGTTTAAATTTTTTAATGTATATTTTTCACAATCCATTTGAGAGAAATACTATGTCCTTGATTGAGTTGGTGAATAAATGCCAAATAAGCTAAGAAATAACTCCTTTGCTCTTTTCCACATAGTATTCCATGATGATGTGCCATGTACTTCAATTTTCTTGCTAATGTTCCTCAAGCCTGGTGCCTGATGATTAGAATAGTGAAATGCATCTAAGTAGTATTTATGAGATAAAAGGCATGAAACAGATTCTGTATTTGAAAAGTTGGCCTCACACAGTTTTAATCCTCATGCTTCTTTTTTATTATTAGCACATATTAACTATACAAAAGAATGGGTTTCACTGTGACATTTTCATGTATGCACAACCATACTTTGATCATGCACATGGCATTTTGGCATTCTGAGCAAAGAAGGAAACAAACAGCATTCATAATGTTTCAACTCACTCATTCTGAGGCAATTTATTCAAGCATGAAATCTTTGAAGCTACTTCGTAGTCAAGTCTGTAAACAAATTCTTTTTTTTTCATGTGTTTTAGGGAAGGATCTACAGAATGTTCAGGGTCTTACTACTAGATCGGACTCACAGTGATTCTTCTGTTTACAGTCTCCCAAGAGCTGGGATTATAGGCACGCATCACCATGCTCAGTCTCAATTGCCATCTCAGCACTCCTGGGGACAGGACTGGCATGACAGGCCTGGGGTTCAAACCCCTGATCCCTGTACCTGCTTGCAGGTGCTTTAATCCACTGAGCTATTTGTCTGGCCCTTGTAAACAGATTCTTAATCCCCAGATTCAATAAGTCCCAGGGTAGTTAGAGCATGCATATGCAGAGAATGCAAATGTCAGTGGATATGAACATGCCAAGGACTTTGACTCTTCTCTTATACCCATGTGAAGGAAGGGTGAGCCAAAATGATGACTGCTTTCTTTTGTGTAACCAACAGAGTGGTCAATGTCAGCATCACAAAGTCATATCCAACAATCAGATGTGCAGTCAGATGTTTTGCACTATGTACAGGTGAATTGGAAATTGTTGGAAAGAAAATGCTGCTCTCTAAAGAAATAGGAATCTGGCTTTATTCATTCATAGGTGGCAGAAAGAGCAGTGCCAAGAGCTTATCATTCTTGTTCATTGAAGAAAAGTATGTGAACTGAAAGATAATTGAGATAATGATGCTAACTAACCCTGAGGAAAGACTAAAGAAGAAATAAGATTAGAATGTGGTTACATGTTCCTCTATTAGGAAACAGAAGAATACTGCTTAGGTGTCTTTATTGCTGTGTATGAGAAGATTAGTAATTATTACAATTATCATGTGAATGAAGATACTTGGTATATATTTTAGAAAAGAGCCTTTGTATGTCTGAGCCACTGATTGCCAGAAGAGCATCCTGAACTGAATGAAAACCCAAGGTTACATTTCAGACAACTGGCCTCCATCACTTTCTCTCGGTTACTGCAGGGACTGACCACAGACCAACAACTCTCTCTGCTTTTAAACATCGTCTAAACCCTGCCTTCTCTCCAGAACTCATCTTCTGTGATGAGCCACCAACACATCACACAGCTTTGAGAACCTTTAACTTCACCGCAGAGAGGCTTAGGCTATAGCTTGTCTACAGGCAGAAAGTCGATAGGGACACACACAGCAAAGTTGTTGGATACAAGCCTGAGACAATTTAACACAATCTTTACTTCTATCTAAGCTCTTTGACTGGATGAAAGCTAAATAATCTCTTCTTGAATTTGGGGAAACCAGTGACCTTTCTGAATTCTGAGGGCAGTCTGGATTTTATGTCAAAGCTGCTTTCTTTGTGATCACTTGACATTTAAGCTTATTATTCCTTTGCCTGGGCCCCTCAGCTAATTCTTGATCTGGCCTCTGAAAACATGGTTCACAGGGATTTCTCTAACAGTGTGCTTTTCATTTCTTTAGCCTCAATTTCCTTTGTTTTTTAACTTTGTTTATTTTTCTTTTCCATCATTATTTCCCTTTATTTTAATCTTCTTGATTGGGTGATACTTCTTTCCCATAATCCTTTCCTCTGACCTTAAAGCCCTGTATCTTCATTGTGGTGTTGTCCCCCCACACAGGTCAATCTCTCTCTCTCTCTCTCTCTCTCTCTCTCTCTCTCTCTCTCTCAGAATTGAGATTTAAAAAATTTAAATTAAGTTTATTGGTGCATTTTGGGTAATGGTCACACTCATTGTAGGGACTTTGTACCTGTACATGATATGTCTTTATTCTATTCCTCCACCATCCTTTCAATCCCTATTCCCCTCCCTATTTACAAAAGCTTTGTTTCAATTTTTTCCTGGAGGTCAAATTTCAATCTTATTATGAATAAGAACTTTTTTAAGGGAGAAAAGAGACTTCTGATAAAATTAAAAAAGTAAATTCAGATTTTGACATATTTGTTGTGCTCTAAAATATAGATATGACATAAATATGGAAAAAGAGTGACTAGATTAAATTGAATTCTTTGAAGTTGTAATTTTTATAGGTTAAGGTGGTAAAATTTTAGGAAATTTTTATAGTGCATCTTAAAGTATAAAAAGATAGATAAAATTCGACAAACATCCTTCTATATTAGAAATAAAGTGGTAAATGGTTAGAGTTGCAAGATTGTTCATTTGAGTCTTGAGTCAGATAGTCACTAGCACCCAGAGATTCTAGAACATTCCATGGAAACTGTGGGACTAGAGGCCAGGAACTGGGATACAGTTCCACATATCAGTTATTGCCACAGTGCGCTTGTGTAGCTCTTTCTATATATGGCTTTCTAGCTAAATGTTTCCAGGTTCTGATTGTGTGCCTCTCCCTCTGGAGTTAGAGTCCAGGTTCTTCTCATCTCAAACAAATAATTGAGTAAAATGAGCAAACAAGCAATATACAAGTTTATTTCAGAAAGTGAAAGTGAAAGATGAAGGAGAAACTGGCTATGCAGTGAGCAAAGGGGAGTAAAAGGAGAAAAAGCAAGACATAGATACTCTGGAGAAAGCAGGACGGGCTACCGTGAAGTCACAAGAGCAAGTTCTTCCTGGCCTTCGTGCTTTCCATATAGACCAGTTCTCGAGGAATCCCAAGAGGACTTCCTCTTACAGGTCCTGAAAGGTGGTGCTACAATCTCTTGCCTCAGGCTGATGTCAGGTCCAGGCCATCCTACTGAAAAGCTGCTGGAGTTCTCATGAGGAGTCCGTGCGCAGGGCTTTGGGAACTGTTCTGCACTTGTGTTCCAGGATCATCAAGCCCCAATCTTCTATCTCATCAGAGGATTTCTTTTTCCTTTTTTGATTTAAAAGAGGTATAAAAGGGCTTATTAAGCCAAAGTTTAAAAATACAGAGAGAGAGAGAGAGAGAGAGAGAGAGAGAGAGAGAGAGAGAGAGAGAATGGAGGATGGAGATGGAGAGACAGAGAAGACAGCCAGACAGACTACAGCCTATAGTTGGGAGACAAAATATTTATGTGTTTTTGGCTGTGGAATTTGTGAGTCTACAGGAAGTTTCATCTTGGTCTTGGCTTATAGGGAGAAAAGGATGGTTCACCCACAGAAAGATAATGGGCCATTTTACAGATTAAAGATATGAGCTCCTCCAATTTTTATGATGAGTGATATAAGATATTTTGCCTTAAAAAATGCTTCGAGCTCTCTGTCAGTGTGTTCCTTTAAGGTCAAGTTTTTGCTCTTGACTTCATCAATTAAGGCAGTTTATGGACTAAGTATCTGTAAGGGGTTTGAAGTATAACAAGCCTAGAAGAGGTATAGACACACTGACGAGTATCCTGGAGGGCAGTCTTCTTCAAAGGATACCTTTGAAGTCATGATTTTGATTCCTTTCTAATTATCTATTTCTTCTATCCACCTGATTCCTGCTCCCCACCAAGACTTCCACCCTGCCACCCCCTTTTTGCTTTGAGTTTTTGAGACAGGGTCTCACTATGTAGTCCAGGCTGCCCTTGAACTTAGTCTGGGATTATAGAAGCATTTCACCACATTTGGCAGTGTCTCCTGTTCTTAAGAAGTGCAGAGGGGCTGAACGTCTACCTTCCCGTAAATGCTTCCAGCTGAGAAGGAACACAGATCTGCCTGGCTGTTGATCACAAAGCCCACCCTGACTGCCCTAAAGGAGACAAAGGAAGAGGGAGGGGTTTTGTTCAATAAACCATCATTCTATGATAGTGTGGAAAAGAAGATAAAAGCATTAGCAAGTTATTGATGCTTATGTTTCACTTTATAATCATGCTAAATAAACAGAGGCCAAAAGTTGAAAAGTAGAATCTTGGTGAATATTGGCTCTAACAATTTGTAGAAGTCAGACATTAGGTAGCATTTGACATAATCCTTTTATCTTTAATACTAACTTCAATTTGGATGTTAAGAGCATACAGACTCCAATGAAATCTAACATCCTCTTAATTATAATAGTAGTCAAAGACTGTACTAAAGGTTTCTATGTTTGGGTGACAATGGGTTATTAAAATTTTTACTCTGGAGCTGTAGTTTTTAGACTTGAAGACCTTTGGTAAAGACTGGCGCAGATAATATAATCATAAAAAAATCAGAATTGGACACTGAAAATTAGTTTGTACCACAAAGGTAGCAAAGCTTAGTAGCTGAAATACTTATGCTGGCATTTTTATCTTCTTGTTCCACCTACACAAGAAACCAAATCTTATACTTCAAAGTACATTAGAACAGCAATTGGAATATATTGAGAAGTGAGAGGACACAGTTTTGAAAGAGCTAGTGGGGCTGAGAATCGAATTTTTATGGCTTTAAGTTGTAAGTACAGGGCCGGCCAAATAACTCAATGGATTAAAGTGCCTGCAAGCAGAAGTAGGGGCCGGGGATTTGATCCCCGGGCCTGCTGTGCTGGCACAGCTCCTGGGGCACGCTGAGACAGCAATCGAGACTGGGCGTGGTGGCGTGTGCCTGTAATCCCAGCACTTGGGAGGCTGTAAATGGGCAGATCACTATGAGTCTGATCTAGTAGTGAGACCCTGAACACCCTGTAGACCCTTCCCTAAAATACAGAAGAAAAAAAAGTTGTAAGTTCAGCTGAAAAATGCCAGCAAGAGCTGATGTATTGTTGGAGCCCTTTTTAATATGTAACCTAGTCTGTTTTATTACTAATACTTTAATTAATTATTTCGTTATATTTTCGTGCTGGATATTTAAAACCAAGTCAAAGTAAGACCCGTGCCAATCAAAATTATCTCTTACAATTATGAGTGGGCCAAAAAATAGTCTAGGTTCTTCTGTACAATGGGGAAAGACTTGCCAAGTATACACCCCTAGCGAGTAGTAAGTAGTTGTGTTTACTAATGATCACGGGAGGGTAGCAGCAGGAATAGGCAGAAGGGAAGACAAGGAAATAGAGGGTTGAGAAGTCAGGTTTTCAGCACCGGAAAGGTCAGACGCCTCTGCCTCCAGGAGCCTCAAGCTGCTTCTCTCGCAGGTGTCAGTGGGGCACGGTGACCTCCTAGGCATTTGTTATTGTTATTTTATTTTGTACCTCTTTTAAGATAATGGATGCATTTATAACTATTAGGGTGGTTTGGTGTTTATAGCTGAATGGAGGGAAGGGAGTGACTCACTCAGCTCCTTTGTTTCATATATATATATATATATAATCAGAATTATATATCAGAAATATCTATAACAGAAATATCTGTATCAGAAATCTATCTATATATATATATATATCAGAAATCTATCTATCTATCTATCTATCTATCTATCTATCCATCTATCTATCTCAGAGACTGAGACAGAGACAAACAGAGAGGAGCTTTTGGGACTACATGAAGAGCTTCTTAGCTTCTCTTGTTCTTTCCTTTTCCAGGTGTGTCATTTGCCAGGATGAGTCACAGCCTCGCTCCACCACATGGTGTCTTTTAGAAGTATGGGCACCATTTCCTGTTTAGTGACCCTCTTGTTTGCACAGTGCATGTTAGTAGATTCTTGCCTGCTGAAGGGTGAAACCCTACGGCATTTCTAAACTGTTGTATAAGGCTGGGAGCTGCACGAGGGTCTAGAAGAGCAGGGGGATTCGACTCCAAACTTCTCAGAATGATGGGATACTGAAGAAAGAAGAAAGAGAAAATGGAAATAGAATCTAATAAATTTAAACTAAACATTCATGTTAATAGCAGTAAACATGAATGTTATCATAAGAAAGATGACTTCATTACAGATGAGATCAATTGATAATAAATCTCAGTGATGAGTGCTTAGGTCATCCTCCTGTCACCCTAATAATTTTTTTTATTTTTCCCATAATTTTATTGAGAAACAAATAACAATGAGACAGTTTCAAACCAAATCCGTAGGACAGTTTCAATAGTTAACACATTGCATACATTCTTCCTAGTGGTTAATTGCTGCACAAGATGCGGACATGATATCCTATTTACAAACACTATTAGAACAAATCCTTCCATTCATTAAGAGAATGTAACTATATATCTATCCTAACCATTTTGAATACACAGATACAAAATGAACATTCATCTGTATCCCCTGTTTTTTGTTAAGTTCTGTTATTTCAATATTATAGGTATGTTAACTCAGCAAAATATTCTAAAAGAGTCCAGTAGTCCATATAGTACTGGGTCTTCCACTTCACTGGCAATGTCAGAAATTGTTGACCTGAGTCCCCTACAGCTCAACATAATAGCATGGCTTTGCTTCTTATACTTCGACCCTAATAAATATTAACTGTTTGCTATATTTCCAGTAGCTATATAATATTAAAGGAAAAACACAGATACGGCCAAGATATTTGCTTTAGTAATGAAGACTGTATTAGTTCCAAACAATGAAAGACCTATTAACAAAGACAGAGGGATTTCCGGTGGGGCATGGAGGGATTTCCGGTGGGGCCCAGAGGGCAGGAGTTGACGCTTATGGCAAGCACCTGGAAACTGCTGTGCACTTCCTTATGGTGTGAGAGGTTCCACACTGCTGAAAGACACTATAAAGGCTGGACAGGCACTGAGCACCTGTGGCTGATGTGTCATCTGAAGGACCCCTATTTGATTTTTTTTTTTTTTTTTTTTTTTTGCGGATCCAGGGATTGAACTCAGGCCCTTGTGCTTGCCAGGGAAGCGCTTATTCTACTGAGACATCTCTCCGGCCCCAAGGACCCCTATTTGAAGGCTGCCAAGCTGGAGAGTGTTACTGCTGTCAGAGTGTCTTCAAGTCCCTGGAGATCAACAAGAAGATGGGATTCTGTGACCAGGCCTCAGGGTGTTGGACTGTGGGGCAGCTCCTGGGGCTTCGAGTCAGGAGGCAGTGCCAAGGGTCAATGCCACAGGCACAGACATGGCTTCAGACATCCTGCATTCTGAGGGAACACTGTTTTGTAAAACCTGGGCTGGAAGTCAGAGCCATCAGTTGCAAACGAGACTGACTGAGGAATTCCAGAACATGAGGAGTATAAAACCTGAAGCCAGCAGGAGAATCGGTGGAGGTCTACTTCCTGGCCACCCAGCACTGCAGAAGGAATGGCTCTGTGAAGCACTGAACTTTCCGGCCATTCTTTTAAATCTTCTGTCCTGATTCCCTGTCATTCTCACTGATTCTAGATCCTTTTGAACTGAGAGTAGAGTTTGGGTATTCTGAGGAGTAGCTGGGATCAGAGCTCTGTTGGAGAGATGAGCATGACCATGGGGAGCCAGTTTGGTTTTCAAAATGGAAAAGATAGGACAAAATACATCCACAGGAGATGAAAGATAATATAAAACACCAGCCTTTCATATGATTTTTGAGGAGAAAGTTATCAGGAGAAAATTAGGTGGAGATTGAAGGATGTAAAGAGGTAGACGGAAGAGAGGATTAAAACAGACTGAGGTAGTGATGGATATTCCCACATAGACCTTTATGCAGCTCTCCAGCTTATAGACCAGTGATGGTAAGCCTTCTAGAGCTTTCAGTGATACAAACAACACACTGTGGCATGCATACCATAGGTTTGCCACCACTTTTAAAAGTTAGCATGTTACAGAGGAACAGATGTTTATCTATTACTTTCAGCACATAATACATAGGTTTCCAGCTGTTATTGTGGCTAAACAGCATAAAGTAGAAAAACCTGCAGTTTACATCTAGGGATTAATAGCTATCTCTCTGGTGAGTAATCTAGAAATAACCCTTCAGCATTGAGAAAGAATCTACATTAGTAGATTCTTGGAGGGATGGATGCTTCTGCTATGAGCCAGACCTAAAGACCAAATGAATGCTAACCTCCCTAAAAACTGGCATCCAGAATTGATCATTACCCAGGAAGAATCACTGTCTGAAGGACACCAGAGAAGGTCCTGTTTCACATTCATACCCACTTGCTATGTGACTCGCTACACCATTTTGTCCTGGGACTAATCAATTTTACCTGAGCAATGGTGCTTGTAATTCCATTGGTTGACCATAGTTTTGTCCCACCCCACATCCACCTAAGCAAGTTCCAATTTTCTACACTATAAAAGTCCTGGGGAACTACCCACTTGGGACCCCCTCCTGTCCCTTTTTTGGACAGGAGCTTTCTTTCCCTCAATAAATATATTCTGCTCATAACCTCCATTTGTTCCTAAAATTCATTCTTCGGTTTTAGTGAACATGAATTCATCCAGGTCAGGTTGGGAGATCATTTTTCCCAATGTGATTTGGAGATATATCATTTGGCGTTCACCCACATGAGATCAGTTTTTCTCCCTGTTCATTTGGAGGTTCCACTGAGATCACTGGACAGAGGTATGAGTTTCCTTTTCTTTCATAGATTCTGGATGGCGACTTGCTTAGGTAACCAATTTTTATGCTTCAAATGTTGATGTCTTTGCCCATTGCTCATAATTGTTCATGCTTTGTCTCATACAGTTTTGTCTCATAGTACTGTTAAAAATTGCTTACAATTGCTTATGCTTTATCTTTTATATGGTTTTGTTAAAATGTTGGTCGAAATGTTGGTAAATCTAAGTTAAAACATGGAAATGTTATAAGCTTATGACATTTCCTTAATGGGTCATTTTATGACTGTTTTGTACTTATGTATGTTAAATTTGAGCTAAATGCTAAATGTTCTGGTAGTCCTTGCTTGGCTTTGGACAATACCACTAGAGAGAGTAATGTTAATAAGCCTCCTAGTGGACTTTATATAAACTTCTATAAAATGGGAATTTTAAAGCTACTCAGACTTAGAAAATCTACATGCCTGTGTATGAAACACAGACTCCTTTTACCAACTAAATATTAGGTTGGCAACCATTCTTAAAGACTTGAAGGACAGTTTTCACTGGGGTAGACTGGCTTATGCTTTATCTTTTATATGGTTTTGTTAAAATGTTGTTAAAATGTTGGTTGATCCCCTTCTACATGCTAGAGGAAATGTCAGGCCTGATCTGTTTTGGTTTCCTTTCTTTGACCTTACTTCTATTTTTCCCACCTATTTGTACTTTCCTTTGTAGAGGCATGTAAAATTAGGAAAACTCTATAGACTATTCCAACTAAGTGAAGCCCTTAGAAAATGAGTGTTTGTTAATGCCAAAGAGAGGGAAGTCATTTTAAAAAAGGACACACACCCATCTCTGGGTCAGATGAGACAAAGAGGAATTATGCCCATCCAGGAGGACACATATAAAAGCCATGTCCTGGCTTAGTGTTCCAGGAAGGTCTCCTTTGGGAGGCTAAACCTGAGACACAGTGGAGAGAACTGACTTCTGGGTGACACCAGAAGGAGCTATCTCCAAAAGCAGCACACTTATGGTCCCAAAACACATTTAGTGTGAGGGAGGATTCAACCTTTTCTCCTCAGTCTAGTTGTCATTTAGGTATGTAAGAGATAAGTTATGGACTTTAAAACCTTTAATATAAAGTGCTGGTAATCTTGTTCAGGCTTTTAACTATCCCTTATAGAATTTGGACAAACAGTGGTTACTCTGTTAGCTAGTAAATGCTCTTAGAGCAGCTGCCACTCTTTGAAGCAGAGGACAGGTTTCCCCAGCTGTTCTTTGGTGAATCCCCATTAAAGCCTATGGCTGATGGAATGTTGACCAGAGAAACTACTGAATTCTTTTCTGGAGACATTTCTGGTTGTGTGAGCCAAAAGAAACTAAACGCCTGAGCGGTCATGGCCAGGCTACTCTCTGGCAGACACCTAAAGGTGCCTGGTGGAAACTGGCTCTTGACCACTGAAAGATCTCCACTTACCTATTGTACTTTTTCCTCTCTTTTTGCTAGTAAAATAGAAATTCTACTTGAGCTTTTCAGTAGAATAACTTAATGAGTCACTCCTTCAAAAATAAGGCTGAGGCAGCTTGCAACAGTTTACATTCTACAATTGCTATTAGGGGAAAATGATTTACATCTGTGGTACCTAAGAGTAAGATTTTTTTGCCAGCTGTATTGTCTTTAGCAACATGTAAAATGTGATTGATAGATGGTAAATATAAGTTTCACTTGTGAGCTCCAGGGTTAAATCTTGTCTAGTTGCTAAAAATGATTACCTAAGTGATCTGATGGAGACTTGGCTCAGTGCACAGGGTCAAATCCCTCCAGTCAATTGTTTTATCTATCTCTAGAAGTGAACTTTGTAGCCTGAGAATTGCTCCCTTCCAATTGACCTTTTATGCCATCATTATGATTCCTTCTGTACACATTCCCATCACCAGACCAATTGTAGTTGTTAACTTACAAATAGTCAATAAGAGTAAGTAAAGGGTTTGTGAGATATTCAGGAGATAAGAATCATGCACCATTTTGAGGGTGGATAGGCTGGTGGGACCTTGTCTCCCTTCTCTCCAACAGTAGCATCCACCTGCTCTGGAGAGGGCTACTCAAGGATGCCTGGGTGGAGGAATTAATTAGAAAAAAGGTGGGAATGCCCAAAAAGGTAATTTCCATTGAATTCCAGGTTATTTCACAGCCAAAGTCTCTTACTGTCCTTTACAGTGCTTCATTAGGCATCAGAAGACATTTGATCCTTACATGCTGAAAAAGAGCCTTTTAATCCAAATGAAATACAGAGAAAAGTATCAATTATGATGCTATTTTATAACTAGAAAGATGATGTAAAAAGGAGAATGGTAGAAATGTCTTATGTTCAGATTTGGTTTGCATTAAGGTTATTGTTATTTAAGTTTTGAAATGTAGATGTGAGCAACAGAACCAGGCAGTTCAGCCTTGTGCACCATTACTCAAAGTAAGGTTTCCCCTTTTTGCTTTTCTAAAGGGTGGGCTTATAAAATAGCTGTAATTTGGCCCTCTACAGGGCTACACCCATTCTTAGTTAAGTTTATGCAAGCTTTTCAAGGACAGTACCTTTTAAAAAAGTAAATAGACAATTTGAAACTTCCAGAGTTCAGGCGCCTTAGATGACCCTGATAAGTACATTGATGTCTTTAGAAAATTTAGTCAGACTTATGAACTAGATTGAAAAGATGCAATGTTAATCTTAAACTAAGCTTTGACTTCTATAGAAATATGAACAGCATTACAAGCTGTTTTGCATTTGGAGAGAAATATTGTTAATTTTAAAGAGCCAAAAGATAGACAACCAATGGAACTTCCAGTTCCCAGTGGAGCCCAGATAGGCAGATCCCTGGTGACCTAATGGCTAGGCAAAAAAACTAGAAAAGACATTTTTCTTTCAAGTGTATATTCTTAAAGGCCTAAGAACTTAACTATTTATTTTAAATTTTAGCTACTTTCCAGGAGAAAGATGAACACCCCTCTGATTTCTTGCAATGTTTAATAGAAGCACCAGTAAGACATACTTTCTGAGATGCTAATTAAATAGAAGGAGACATTACTATTATAGATAAGTTCAAGAGCTACAAAAGATAGCTTTTGCTCCAGACAACTCACTTGATGCTTTAGTATAAACTGTTTAAATGTCCTATAATTGGAACTGGGAGAAAACTAGGGAGAGAAAGCAAAGAGATAAAAATGGCTGCTATTATTGTGGCCTCAAAACAGACCCTAAGTCTTATTCTCTTGGCTCCAAGAAGAGCTCAAGGACAATGAGGTTCATCTACTATCACCATCAGAAGCCAGGCCACTGTAGAGGGACTGCCTTAAGAGGCTCATAAGCCATGTCCTGACTGCCAAGACAGCCACTAGAAGTGAGACTGCACTCTGAGGTAGAGGCCCCAGAGCTCAGACTCAGCTTTCCAGATGGTCCAGTAGGACTGAAAAGCCCTGGGCCTGCCTCTTCCCTCTGGCCAGACTCTTATTTCTACCTGCTATCTCCGGAGGAGCCCTGAGGAATCATGGCTAGAGAAAAATCCAGCCTATTGCTGGACATTGGCACAGGTCTCTTTATCCTTCTCCAACACTGACCTTCCTTCCAGTAATCATACCTGAATAAAAATAGACTTTAGAAGATATATTGCTTTAGCTGTGACTGAGATATCACAATATATTCAGGTTGCTAACTAGTCAAAATTATGCTGACTAGTTTTTACAAATGTAATATATATCATTGTTCATGTACAAGGACTCAAAAGGTATTTCATCGATTTAATCTGACTGAATGCTGTTTAAGTGTATAAGTTAATCTGGTTGATTTCTGATGTAACTCAGGTATTTCATGCTCATAGTTAATACAGGTGTGATGTCTCTTAACTAAAGCTAGAGAGACTTATAGCAAACTGTCAGACTCCATGAATGAATGGGTTTAAGAGTTAGTGAGTTACTATTGCTAGGTCTCAAAAATGTTTATAAATGTACCTGTTAGCTCAAATGTTCATGCTTTGATTATATGCGCTCTAATTTCTCAGAAAATTTGTTTTTTCCTAGAAGATACCAACACCCCCAGGTAGTCATACAGGTAAAATCTATAACAAATATGCTAGATTCAGATTTCTTTTACTGGGATGCAGCAGGTTTTCTTATAGAGACACATATTAAGGCCTTAACTACCTTTCCACCTCATATAGCCCAGGTGAACTGACCCTTCTCTTGGTTCTCTGCTTTATTACAAGAGAAGTTGCTCTCATGTTCCTTGGGTAGGGTTGCCTACAGGAGGCCTTAAAACTAAAAAGTTATATATTGCTCAGTGAGCCCCTGGTATCTGATACAAGCTACAGAAGTTAAAAGGGTTTGCAGGAATAAATTTGTCTTAGTTGATAGGAATTGCTCAAAAAATGTTTCATAGTAAAAAGAATGCAAAAGAGAATTACACATGGAAAATAAAAATGGTGATACTAGCAGCCTACAGGAATAAAGGCCAGTCAGGAAACAGAAAAAAGTTATGCTTCCCTGGGATACAGACAGAGAAAAGGGACATTCCAAGGAAAAACATCCAAAGCTGCTAGAAAAGGAAAAAAAAAAGTGTTCATTATGGAATCAGAGAAAGTTTCAGGTTGATAAGATCATGGGTCTTTACTTCTCAGCCTAAAGGAACCCATGTTAAATGCCAATATAAGAAAAAAACCTGTTTGACATTTGATAGAAGCTCATGCAGATTTGTCAGTAGTTATATAGCCAGTAGCCCCACTTACAGACTGGAGAGTGCTTGGTGTTTTCCCTATTTATGGCAATTCATGTGCCACAAGTAATAATAGAATTGGTGAGACATAAAACTCCAGTTTGTTTGAGACAATACACAATGGCTATAAAAGATAAAAAAGATTAAACCTCACATTTAAGAGATATCTGCTAATGGGCCTACAAAAATTCCCAACTAGTGTTTTTATATGCTGAGGTCCCCTGGACCCTATCTTAATCATTTTAATGGTAAGTCATTACTGTCTCCTTGGTAAAAATCATTTTTGACTATATTCATGATTATCTTGTTGATCTTATTATTTGGCATACACATGTTTAATAGTTTCTTTGGCTTTGTCTCCTCCAGACTCAAAGCTGTACGTCCACCCAAGAAAAAAATGCCTGTTGTCTATTGAAGGCCTTTAGATAGAACCTCTGAAGAAAATATCTGACTGCTGGTCAACAACTATGACCCCTTTCAGCCTGAAGAAGTTAGAGTGGTCATTGCCCATGGTTCACTCATGGCAGTTCGGGTTACTTCTTCAGAGGGGGAATGTTGCAGGCAGTGAGTTAGATAGAAATATTATAGGCAATCAGAAAGGGTCAGGCCCTCGAAGGAGATAACAAAGATCAGACAACCTACAACTGTGGGAGGGACGGATGTTCCTGCTGTGAGCCAGACCTAAAGACCAAACAAATGCTAGCCTCCCTAAATATAAACCTGCCAGGATTGATCATTACCCAGGAAGAATCATTGTCTGAAGGACACCCAATAAAGTCCTGTTTTACATTCATGCCCATTTGCTATGTGACTCACTACCTCATTTGATCCTGAGCCTAATCAATTTTACCTGAGCAATGGTGCTTGTAATTCCATTGGTTGACCATAGTTTTGTCCCACCCCACATCCACCTAAGTGAGTTCCCATTTTCTACACTATAAAAGTCCCTGGAAGAGAAAGCTTCCCAGGGAACTACCCGCTCAAGCCCCCCTCCTGTCCCTTTTTCAGACAGGAGCTTTCTTTCTCTCAATAAATATATTCTGCTCATAACCTCCATTTATTCCTAAAATTCATTCTTTGGTTTTAGAGAACATGAACTCATCCAGGTCAGGTCACGAGATCATTTTTTCCTAATATCATTTGGAGATTCCCTATATCATTTGGAGGTCACCCACCCTAGATCAGTTTTTCTTCCTTTATCAATATTAGACATATTTTAAAATATATATCTAAAATAAGGCAAATATTAAGATTTATAGAGGGGTAACTGTACATCTATTATTCTATTAGTCTCATTAGACTCACTGTAGAATGGAAATATTTCATTTGGAAGAGATTATAAAATAAAGAATGAGAAGCCCAGATCCTTATCTTTAATAAATTTAATTTTGTTAACTGAGTCTAACAAAAATTTGAGTAGTGTATGTAGATAGCATGAATGTTCAGGGCATTAGACCTGGAGTTAAATTCCTAGGGGTCTTTTCCTAACATCTCAGCTCTCAGCTGTGTGGCAGTGGGAAAGCTGTCAAATCTCTCTATGCTCTGAGGTTGTATGGATAGATGGTGGCCTCACCTGCACCATAGGTCATCAGGGGAGTTGGAGCAAGGTGGAGGCTGAGTAAGGGCCGATGGTATCCACCTCGTTATAGACTTACGTGGAAGAGGTGTTCATGCACCAAACCCATCTCATAGGAGATAGGGGAATAAGGTCAAACAGTGCCTGCGTCCAGTGTAACAAAGTGAAAAGCTATACTGAAGAAGGCAGAGAGTCATGTGTAGTGATACAGGTCTGTATTCCCAACATTTCAGAGGCTGAGATGGGGGGAATCACCATAAATTCAAGGCCATCCTGATGTATATAGTGAGACTCTGCCTCAAAAACAAAACAAAACAAAGACAGGAAGAAAAGAGTTGAGTCCATCAACCCATTCCCAGCTGCAAGAAGTCCAACATGGAGAGACAATTCCTATTTGGGGAAGGAAAAGAGAATCCAGGTTTTAGTCATGAAACCCAGTACCAGGCTGCCATTGTAAAACCTTCTAGACTGAACTACTGGAAATACTTTGGGACAAGTGACCTGCAGCCTATACCACTCTGCCCCAACCCTCTAACCTTTAGTGGCTTTTGCTTTAGTCTGGAAGCCTAGGGGCAGGCCCATCATGGCAAAACCAAGCACCTGGTAGAAAGTGAAGTTTCCATGCACAGTTTAGGCCTCGCTGATGGAACGTTTGGGTTGACTCTGGCATTAGGGAGACCTGTATGCCAGTGGGAGACAGATTTTGGTATGCATAATTTCTCATTTTTGAGTGTGTTCTAGGTACACCTGCTCTCCTACTGAGGCAGTACTAGTCCCTGTAGCTATGAGACACAGGTAGACCCAAGTTAACATCAACCTTGATGACCAAGGGATGATCTACATCACTCATCCACCAATTGTGGGTAGTGCATCTATCACTATCCCAGTTCTTACAG
This sequence comes from Octodon degus, assembly GCF_000260255.1. NCBI lineage: Eukaryota > Metazoa > Chordata > Mammalia > Rodentia > Octodontidae > Octodon > Octodon degus. Next base: position 10,056,859 of record NW_004524663.1, on the reverse strand, counting down.
GCAGGTGTAAGGAGGTTGCATAGATCCTTATGACTGTGAGATGCAGGCATGACACAGTTGGCATTACCCTGGGTGGCTAAGGCAATGCCTTCATCACCACTATCCCAATCTTATGCAGTATAGGATGGTATGAGACCCATTTTCTGGGAGTAGGACAGGGTAATAAGTACAAAACTTTGCCCTGGCACTTAGTAAAAGTAAAACCTAACCCTGGGTAGATTATAACTTTCCCCATCCCAGGCCTTTCTGTGAAAGGGGCCCCTAGAATAGTTCCAGTAGCAGGGAAAGACGTGCAGCCACAGTGTATCAGGCTTGTATTCCAGATAGCATCACACATAGCTGACTGAAGGAGTCTTGGCCTTAAGTTTACCTTTGTGATAGGCCACTCACAGCAGTGTGGGCTTTTTCTTAACTCAGTGTTGCACTGATCCTGGCAAGCTATGTACACAACTTGGTGACACTGGTAACCATAGGTGTGACGGGGGATGAGCTCTCCATAGTGACTTTGAGCCAGGTAAAATTCTTCAGGGTCTGACCACCGGCCAGTAACTTCAGCCAAGACATCTGGGCCTGCTCTGGTCCCAGAGAGAAGCTTGTGGGCACAGACTATTCTGTCTAGGTGCTCTCATATTTTATTTTGGATTTCTTTCTGAATAATACACCAATCTTACATTTGAGACAAACATGGATTTAAATTACACTCCCAACCTGAAAAAGTCGTAGAACACCATCAGCACACTCCCAGCAAATCTGAAACTAGGCACCATTGGGTACTGAAATAGTAGAAGTGACTATCATCTCTAAGAAAAATAAGCAGGCTTCTCAGTTCTGTATATTCAGAAACAAACAAAGCCAGATTAGAAAGACTAGAACATTGATAATTCAAAGTTCAGATGATATCTCACATGAGTAAACATCAAGATCTTTTAGGAAACCATGATCTCATCTAGTTCAAAATAATGTCAGAAACTGACAAAGTAGTAATCTACTTTCTCAGATAGAGTTTAAAACAGTTGCTTTAAGGAAACTCAATGAGTTGGAAGAAAACAAAGAAGTGTTTAAATTCTTTAATAGAGAAACTTAAAGAGATAGAAGCAAGTTTTAAAAATCAAACAGACATTCTTCAACTGGAAAGCATACTCAGCAAAATTTTAAAATGCAAACAAAAGCATCAAGAGCAGGATAGATCAAATAGAAGCAAGAATTAATAAAAATGTACAATTGGAGGAGAAAAAAGGAAAATAACAAAGTAATCAAGATAGTTTAGGGAAATTTGAGATAATACCAAAGGAATGAATATTTGTGTTATAAGAATTTAAGGAAGAATTGAGATTGCCAAAGAAGTGAAAGAGTTCACGCAAAAAAGTAGCAGAACATTCCCAAATCTAGAGAATGTATTTATACCTTCGCACAGGAAAGTCAAAGGTCACCAGCAAAATTAGACTTAACCACTTCTACTTCAGGAGAGCTTATAATTAATCTCTCAAAGGTGAAAATAAAGAGAAAAATTTGAAGTGTGCAAGAGCAAAGAAACACATAGCATATAGGGGTACCTCAATTCATCTGATGGATGACCTCTCAGCAGAAATCTTAGAGGGCAGGGTCTGGAGAGATAGCTCAGCAGACTAAAGTGCCTTCTTAGGCAATCTTGGGCAAGCACGGGTACCATGGTTTAATCCCTGGCACCACATGCCACGCCAACCCTGTCCCCATAATAGGTTGAGCCAGCCAGAGTCCTGGTGTGGTGGTGAACACCTGTAATCGCAGTGCTAGGGAGTCTGAAAACAGGAGGGTCACTATGAGTCTAAGCTGCATAGTGAGACCCTGTAACAACCAAATACATTAAAAAAAAAGAAAAAAAAGAAATCTTAGAAGACAGAAAAGAGTGGCATGAAATTTTTAGTACTGAAGTAAAAGTACTAGTTTTAGTTTAGCTGCCAACTAAAAATACTATACCCAGCAAAGATATCCATTAGGAATGAAGGAGAGGACTATGACATTCCCAGACAAAAGGTGAGAGAATATATGAGCACCAGAACTATTTTATTAAAAAATGCTAAAGGGTATTCTTCAAACTGAAAGAAAGCAACATTAATGAATAAGAAGAAAACATAGGAAGGCATCAAACTCACAGGTAAGAGTAATATCATGAGTTCAGAATGCTGTAAACATTATGTGTAAACTATTCATATGTTAAATATATGAATATATATTTTAACAAATTAAAAATAATAATTTGCACTAATGTGTTAAGAAATGACATAGAGAAGTACAAAGTGAGATATCAAAAATTCAAAATGAGAAATAGAGGACAAGTGGAAAGTTTCTTTAGTTTTTTTTCCTTTTATTTGTTTTTCCTTTTATTTGTTATAATAATCTTAAATTGCTACCATGTCAAAATAGACGTTCTTTGTAAACCTTATGGTAACAACCAAGTAAGACTTTGTAATAGACAAAGCCAAAAATAGTAAGCATTAAATCAAACCACACTATCCCCAGTATCACAAAAACCAAAACAAAACACTACTAGAATAATTCACTTGATGATCCTGAAGATCACAAAAGAGGAGAAAGGAAAGGATTACAACAAAACTAGATAAGTTAAATAATGACTGTACTAACACCTTAGCTGCCAATAATTATCTTGAATGTAAATAAATTAAATTCTCCAATTGTTTTATTTTATTTATTGATACAGGGACTCACTACACAGTTCCGACTCATGGTGATCCTCCTGTCTCAGCCTCTCTAGTGTTGGGATTACAGGTATGCACCACCATGCCCAGTTCTGGGGCTGGCATGGTGTGCCCAGAGTTTTGGGTTGGCTGACATGCAGTATGCAAAGTCAAACTTGGGATCTTGCACTTGCCTGGCAGGTGCTTATGCCATTGAGCTATCTTCCTAACCCAAATTCTCCAATTAAAAGTGACTGCCTGGATAAAATAAGCTTCTACAAATTCTAGTACCAGGTTGATATTTTACATAGAGTTGGTGTTCACAAAAATATGTGTAGCATGTGAATGGATACACATTAAATATCTGAATGGGGTGCTGGCATTGGATCCCCCAATTCTGAGGCATTCTATTTGTGTTGGATTGACAACTGGTGGTCAGCATGTAACACCCAGCTGAACTGAGCCAGCGTGGTGCTGGGTATGGGAGGTCCACCTGAGGGCTGCTACTGGAAGAATAAGAGGAAATATTGGGAGGGAGAATTTGAAAAGCTGTTGGAAAGATGTTGGGAGGCTGTAGGGAGCTGTTGGTTCTCTTGGAGGAGTTTGTCATGCTGGATTTCCTGATGAATTCAATTGTTCTCATGATAGAAGGAACACAAGACCTTGTTGTCACTAACAATGGCTACAGTTCACTTTGGGGGAGCTCTGGTCCTTACTTCATGCATCACTTCCTGCCTCCGGATGGGAAGATGGTGCACAGCTCAGACTCCTGGAGAAGCTTGTCACATTGGCTTTCCTGTTGGGAACTTGGCTTTCCTCATCTTTGGGAAGAGCTCAGAACCTCACTGTTGATGAGGATGGCTGCAATACTTTTCACAGCCTTGGTGCTGGTTCTTACCTTGAGCATTGCTTCCTGGTTTCAGTGAAGATCCCTCAACCTGCTAGCACAGATCCTTCACCCTGCTGGAGTAGACTTTCTAGCTCCCACCACTGACCCTTGGGCCTTCCCAGTGCAGATCCATGACACAGGCCTACTTGTAACACTGTCATGGCTCTAGGTCTTCAGTTGGCCTCTTCAAGGACATTACTGTGGGATACAGGTACTCATATGGGTCCTTTGGTCTTTAGGATTTGGACAGATTTCCTATACTCTGTCTAACTCTTTGGATGACTATTATAAAATAATCTTATAACTAAGTGTCCTGCATTGCATTGCTTCCACTTGAAAAACCCCAAACTACAGCACTATTCAACTGCAATTAAGGTAGATGATTCTTGAATATAAGAACAGATTTCTTCATCAGAAGGACGAAGGATGGATTTCTATGTCAATGCTTTCAACACAGATGGGTTCTGACCAATAAGTCTAACAGGTTTGTGTCAGTGAGTGTTAAGTAGTTCTCTTTAGGGCTCTAGAAATGTAGTTCAAGCTGAACATGCTTCTTAATCTGTGGTTTACCTTCATGTAAATCATTTCTATGTCCAAATGACTGGCAGAATCAAGTCTGTATTTAATCACGGACCACCCTTGCAGAAATTTCAGCAGTTGGCTACAAATCTGTTTCTGTGTTATCTGGGGCACATTTCCTAGTGAAGCTTATTTTAATTATGACAATGATAGTCATAGTAACATTATATAGCTTTGTAGCTGAATAACTTTTTGGGCATGCTAAGTGAGCAAAACAATTCTCCTTTGTAGATAGTTAAAGGTTATAAATATCTGAGAAGCAATATTCTAGAGAACAGTCAGAAACTATAATTTCCTTTGCTGATATCATTTTAGATAACATCATTTATGTT
>NW_004524663.1:10041182-10052284 GCF_000260255.1 Octodon degus | reverse complement strand
TTCACTAACTTTTAGAGGATCCATGTTGCCACTGAACTTCTGAACTATATATCTAGTGCTGAAGGCCATTTCACTTATCCAGACTTGTCTGCTGCAATCTCTCCACATAACTACAAACTGACATGTATGCACTTAACCCACAAAGCCTTCCTGCAGTTATATATTTCCCAAATCAGATTCTTATTTTTGTTTGTTAATATCCCATCCTACCTTTGAGACTTGACTACATTCTTTTTAGAACTCCTTCAATTAAGTACAACCACTTCTTCCTACTTGTATTTTAAAAATGACTATAGTTGCAATTATTGAGCAATTCCTATACACTGATCTTTGTATGATGCATTTTAATGAATATTGTTTAATATGATACTCATGGCAGACATGGAGTATCAGGGAGTATCTAGGCCTGCAGTCAAATGAGAGTATGGGAGTCATGTGGGAGTATAGGCATAAATATTGCATATGGCTCTTCTGTGATTCTCTTTGTCTATCCAGTTTCTGAACACAAAGGGCAAGGTCTTAGGCAGAGGTTAGCCAATTCTGACCTATGAGCCATGTCTGGCCTGCTGCCTGGTCTTGCAAATAAAGTTTTATTAGGGTACTGTTATCCCTTTATTTACATATTATCTATGGCTGCTTTTGTGTTCCTGTAGCAGAGTTGAATAGTTGTGACAGAGACTACACAGCCTACAAACTTTAAATTATTATTATAGGGTCTATTACAGAGAACTTTATCAACTTTTGGAATAAGAAGGTGGTGGAAACATTGGATCTAAGGATCCCAAGTCCCTGACTCTGGAAGAGAATATTCCATTGCAGCTCCACCTTCACCCTGTCCCATCCCAACAATCTAGAATGAATTAATAGAAGAAAGGCATTTTTATTCTGCAGATACACCAAAACCTCCTGTTTTCCTCTAATAGCTGGCCTTGTATCATTAATATAGGAGTAATGTAAATATGCCAAGTATCTAGGCCAGCAATCAAATGATTTTTTTTTTTCAGAACTGGGTATTGAACTCAGGTCCTTGCACTTGCCAGGGAAGCACTTATTCCACTGAGCCACCTCCCCAAACCCAAATGATTCAATTTTTTTTAGCTCCATGAATATATGAAGATGGTGTTGAGTTCTCATATTGATTTCTGATGTCTTTCTAAGTTACATATGAGGATATAAGATATTTTAAACTCAACTCAGGAGTATGATCCATAAAACAATTTTTATAAAAGTGATGTTGATTGAATTGCTCATAATTTAGCCAAGTAAATATATATGATAGAGAAAAAGACCCATGACAATTACTGAGGCAGGTACTTGATTGGGGTGTAAATGGAAAAAATAAATTGAGAAAATCTGTGAAACTTCTATATGCCAGGCCCTTTCAAAGTTAAAGAAACTTAAACTGAAAAGCAGTCATTTTATCATAGTTATCTCTCTTAGAACAGATTGTAAAAATCCTTTAGTCTCTTCAGTGAGTCATACTAGAAATGCAGAGATCAAGATGAACTTTCCCATCATCCCTGGCATATTAAAAATGTATTAATGGAGTTTGAATTAAGTAAGTTAATGCTTAAAAATTTTAAGCATCAAAATTTTTACTTTCACCAATTTTGTATGCTAATATCTATAATCTGAGTGACTACATTGAAGACAGCAATGTGAAATATAACAACCACTGCTGAGTACCTTTCATCTTGTATTTTTTAAAATGTGTAACATTTATAATGTCTTATCTATTATTTTTATACTCTCCTTAAAATGAACTAAAAAATAAAAAGGTTAAGGAAAAAATTAAGGTTTACTGAAAAGAGGAGTTAATGTTCAATTGTTTGATCAGTCTTGGGTGCTTATATTTTATAATCTGTGCAAAAATTTGTTGATAATAATATGCAATGTTACAACCATTATTAATTTCCTATTCTTGTTTTGAAATTCTATACCATTTTATTGTTATATGTTGCTTGGTTTTGCCTTTGTTCTTGTTATTTGTTTTTGGTTTTGATTTTCTCTTTAAAATAAAATTTAAATAAAGGATCATTACCAGTTTATCTTTTGACTGAATATTCTTTGAAAGGAGGAATGCATAATCATTAGCTTCCCTGTTCTCCAATAGTGGTCATTGGGGTTTCTGGGATTATAAAATGAAGATATGATATTAATCCTCTTACTAGGGCTGGCCAAATAGTTTAGTGGATTAACACACCTGCAAGCAGGCACAGGGGTCAGGGGTTCAATTCCCAGGCCTGCCATGTCGGCCCCACCCCCAGGGTGCTGAGACAGCAATTGAGACTGGGCATGGTGGTGCACACCTGTAATCCCAGCTCTTGGAAGGCTGTAAACAGGCGGATCACTGTGAGTCTGACCTAGTAATGAGACCCTGAAAACCCTGTAGACCCTTCCCTGAAATTAAAAAAAAAAATCCTCTTGCTAGTTGTTGTTTCTTTGCTTTAATAGAACAACATGTTCTTGGAACCATAAAGCCAGTTATAGATGAACTGATTCTATCTTTTTAGTTGCTATGGAACCATCACAGTTCAAGTTGGACAACTGTTGATAAGATTATGAAGGCTCCACCCAAATATTGTCCATGCAAAATCCAAACATAGGTGGGTACTGACAACTGTGCATCTTTTCAGGAGCTCTCCTACCCATCTAGACTGGGGCATGTAAATTCTATGATTTAAAAAATAGTTTTATTTTCATTTATTTTTATTTCTACCTTCCCTTTTTTAGTTTTATTAGTATATGTTGTAGTATCCAATGATTATGTCCATCATGAAGTTGGTACATGCACATAATATATCTTTATTATTTATACTTCCTCTTCCCTTAAAGACATGCTTTGTGCGATCCAGATAGTGTTTTAAAATGAAAGAGATTTCACACAAATGTCCAGGTTTGAACTCAAAAAATAGGACAAATCAGGAACACTCAGCCTGTATTCCCACACATTGAAGATGAACATTTTCCAAGTTGCGGAGTTCCAAATAATCTTTCTGACTGTAGCCTGGGCCTGCCTCCGTCTTCATCTTACCTCTGTGGTATCGGAAGTCATTCAGGCTCTCACCACTCACTCCTTGGCAATCCAGTGTCTCTTTGGCTAGTCACATATTTTCTTTCTTTTTTAAAAAAATCATTTATTTATTTACTTATTTATTTGATACAAGGTCTCACTATGTGGAACCAGCACAGCATGCAGTACTGGGGATCAAACCACAGTCCTTGTGCTTGCCAGGCAGGTGCTTAGACTGCTGAGCTATCTCCCTGGCCCCTCATATTTTCTAATAGAAAGAGGACTAAGCCTGGAGTCAGAAAACCTAGATTTCTATCATACATCTACCAATACTTGATGCTGAATACAAGTTACTTAATATAGCTAGTTTCCTTTGTACTATTTGAAAGATTAGCACAGGTAATGGATCGGGAAACCTGCCCTTGCCTGCCTTCTGTAGAATCACATCATCTATCTTTACTGCGAGCATCCACGTCTTTCCACATTTCTATTGCATTGTTTTATATGTTTCATTTATTTAAAAGTATGTTGATTGCTTACTCTGTGTCAACACTGAACTCTAGAGTCAGTGATCAGTGAAAATAGACTCAGTTTGTACCTTCATGAACTTAAACTTCTAGCAAGGGAAGCAGACATAAATCAGATACACATACACATGCTATGAGCGAAAAAAACTGACATTAAGAGAATGTAAGATGAGGCCCCTTGAGGAGGCCAAGGAGGTCAGATATGTTCTCATGAAGTGTGTTGCAAAAGATTAGTTCTGAAAATACGGACTTGTAAAATTGAAGAGGATTAAGAAGAATGTTCTAGGCAGTGGTAACTGCATGTGCAAAGGCTATGTAGAGCCAAAAACTAGGAGAGTCCAAGCACCAGAAGAAATCCAGTGGGTCAAAGAGAAAAGGAAGGAGAGAGGGGAAAGCGCTTGAGTCAAGAGAAGGAAGTAGTAAACAGCTGTTTTGCTAGAAGCTTTATTTTCAAAATTTTTTGGTTTTTTAACATGGGGCCTTGCTATGTAGTTCAGGTTAGCCTTCAAATCATTATGTAGCCCAGGGAGATTCACCTGCCTCAGAATCCTAAGCGGGGGTTACAGGTGTGTCCCACCACACTCAGATATTTTTTTCTTAATAAATTGGAATAGATAGTCTTCACCTCAATCTAATAAAAGCCATCCATGACAAACCAACAGCCAATACATACTAAATGGACAAATACATTTTTTATTGGTTGCTATTATTGATTGACTTCTTAATGAGAGCTGTTCTTTCTGGGGTGAGATGGAATTTCAGTGTTGCTTATTTTATTTATTTATTTTTTGAGACAGGGTCTCAATATGCAGTTTGGGTTGGCCAGTGCTCACTTTTTGTATCCCCCAGAGTGGTCTTGAACTCATAATGCTTGTCCTGTCTCAACCTCCTGAGTGCTGGGATTACAGGCATGCACCACCATGCCCAGTTCAGTGTTGTTTTAAATTTCATTTCTCGAATGACCAATAATGTTGAACATTTTTTTCATATATTTATTTACTATTTGTATTTCATCATCTGAGCAGTGTGTTTTCTTCTCAGATGCCCATTTTCTGACTGGGTTTTTGAATTATGGGGGTCTGACTTTTAAAAAATTTCTTTATATGTTCTAGATAGAAGTCCTTTTTTAAGGGACAGTCAGCTAATTTTTTTCCCAATTTGTGGATTTTCTTTTTACTCTGTTGATGATTCCTTTTGATATATAAAAACTTTTTAATAATATGCGAGCTGAGATATCAGTTGTTGATTGTTTGAAGTACTTCCCATGCAGTTTGGTTTTTGTTCGTGAATTCTTACCCTGTATCTTCAAAATTTCTACCTACTTTCTCTCCTAGTATATTTAGCACTTCTGTTTTAATATTTAGATCTTTGATCCATTTTGACTTTAGTACATGGTAATAGACATGGGGACTTTAGTCTTCAGCATTTGGAAATCCAGTTTTTCCAGCACCATTTATTAAAGAGGCTGTTTTTCTTCCAGTGAACATGTTTGGCTCCTTTGTCAAAGATAAGGTGGCTGAGTATGTTTATAGTTGTATCTGTATCTTCTAATCTGTTCCATTGATTCTCAGGCAGGTTCTATTTTGCTAGTAACATACTGATTTTATCATAGTATCTTTGTAGTCTAATTTCAAGTCAGGGATTGTGATGCCTCCTGCCTTGATTTTATTGCCCATGATTGCCTTTGCTGTTCTAGGTCTCTTATGGTTCCACCTGAATTTTAGGAATGTTTTCTTTAGATCTCTGAGATATACTGATGGTATTTTGATCTGAATTGTATTAAGTCTGTATAACAATTTTAGGAATATGGGCATTTTGAAAGTATTGTTTCTTCTTATCTATGAGCAAGTGTTATCTTTCTATTTTCTGAAATCTTCTTTGATGTCTTTCTCAGAGTACTATAATTTTCAATGTATATATCTTTTATTTTCTTTGTTAGATTCATTCCTAAGTATTTATTTTACTTATTTATTTGGTTATTATTGTGAGGAGCATGGTTTCCTAAATTCCCCTCTCAATGAGTTTGTTGATTGTGTACAGCAATGCTATTGATGTTTGAATGTTGACTTTGTATCTAATTTAATTTGGCTATTAAATCTAGAAGTTTTTTTTTTTAATGTATTGGTACAGGGTTCCACTATGGAACTCAGATTCACAGTGATCCTCCTGTTTGCAGCCTCCCCAGTTCTGGTATTACAGCCATGTGCCACCACGCGCAGACTCAGTGGGGGGCTCACCATGCCCTGGGGGCGGGGTCCAGCATGACATGTGGTGCAGGGGATCTAACGCTGGTCTCTGCTCTTGCCTAAACAGGTGCTTTGTCCACTGAGCTATCTCACTGGACCTGAAATCGAGAAGTCTTCTGGTGGAGTTTTTGGGGTTTCTATGTTCGTGTCATTTGCAAATAACGATAATTTTGCTTCTTTTCCAATCATCATATTTTTTCTTTCTTGTCCAATTGTGCTGGCTAATGTTTCCAGAACTAAACTGAATAGCAGTGGTGACAGTGGAAAACCTTGTCTTCCTGATTTTTTTAAAAAATTTTTCTTCTTAATTTTAAAGTGAAAGTTTTCAGTTTTTGTCCATTTAGTATGATATTGGCTGTTGGCTTACCATAGATGGCTTTTATTATGGTTGAGGTGAAGACCATCTATTCCAATTTTCTGTAGGGTTTTTATTGTGAATTAGTGAGGGACTTAATCAAGAGCTTTTTCTGCATTTACTGATGATCATGTGATTTATGTCTTTGGTTCTGCTGATATGGTGTATTACATTTCCTGATTTGCATATGTTCACCCATCCCTGCATTCCTGGGATGAATACCACTTGATGACTTGCTACATTCTGTTTGGTAGAATTTTATTGAGGATTTTTGTATTTATGTTCACTGGAATGATTGGCTTGTAGTTCTTTTTTTCAGATGGGTCTTTCTCTGATTTTGGTATCAGGGTAATACTTGCTTCCAGGAAGGAGTTCAGGAGAATTGCTTCCCTTTCAACTTCATTAAATAGTTTGGGAGTATTTGCTTTAAATCTCTAAATTCCTTGTAGAATTCAGCTATGAATCCTTCAGGAATTTGGATTTTGTTTGCTGGTAAGTTTTTAATTATGTTTTTAATATTTTATTGACTGATTTTGTGTCATTCAGAATTTTTATATCATCTTGATTCAGCTTTGGTAATTCATATATTTCTAAGAATCTGTCCATTTCTTCTGTTTTCTATCTTATGAGAGTAAAGATTTTTGAAGTAGGTCTTGATGATTTTCCTAATTCATACAGGTTCTGTACTGATTTTTATCCTTTTTATTCCTTATTGAATGAATTTGAGATTTCTCTTTCCCTTTGTTGATAAGTTTAGCTAGGGGTTTACAAATTCTATTTATTCTTTAAAAGCACCAGCTCTTTAATTCATTAATTCTTTGCATTGTTTAATTTTTAGTGTCTGTTATGCTAGTTTCTGTTCTGATCTTTATAATTTTCTCACTTCTTTGGGCTTTGGACTTGACTTGTTCTTCTTTTTCTAGAATCTTGAGTTGCAGCATTAGGTAATTTATTTGTATGTGTTCTGCTTTCCTGATATTAGAATTCACCACTATAAATTTCCTTCTTGGGACTGCTTTCTTTGTGTCCCACAGATGCTGGTAAGTTTTGCTTGCATTTTTTATGATTACAGATATTGTTTAATTTCTTCTTTGATTTCATCTGTGACCTGTTGGTTGTTCAGGAGGGTGTTGTTTAATTTCCAAGTACTTATGGAAGTTTTTAAGATTATTTTTTCAGGAATTTCCAATTTCATTGCACTATAGTCAGATAATATTCATGAGATAATTTCAATTCTTTTGCATTTACTTAAGCTTGTTCTTTGAGCTAGCATATGGTCTGTTTTAGAGAACATTCCATTTGCAGTTAAGAAGAATGTTTATTCTGGTGGTTTGGGGTGGAACATTCTGTAAACATCTATTAAGTGCAGTTGTTCATAGTTTAGTTCAATTCTGTTACTTTTTGGTGATTTTTTTGTCTAGTTGGTCTATCTCTTTGTGACAATAGAATGTTAAGGTCCTCCATTACAGTTATATTATTGTTTATTTCATTTTTATGCCTATTAATATTTTTCTTATACAGTTGGGTGCTCCTGTGTTGCATATATAGTTATGATTATTATCTCTTCCTCTTGCAGTTTTCCTTTAACAAGTATGTAGTGATCTTCTTTATCTCTTTTGATCAGTCTTGGTTTGAATTTCATATTGTCTGTAAACAGAATAGCTACCCCTGCTTTTTTTCTAGATTCCTGTCATATGGAGTATTGTTTTCTGTCTTTTGGCTTTCAGTCTATGAATTTCCTTTTGAGTTAAATATGTTTCTTAAATACAGAATATTGTTGGATTTTGTTTCTTGATCCATTCTACCAATCTGTATCTTTTAATTGCTGAATTAGGCCATTTACTTTAATAGTTATAACAGATATGTACTGGTTTATCTTTGTCATGTTATTTTCCTGCTGTTGGTTCCCTATATTTCCCCTGTTTAATTTCTTGTCCTGTTTGTTGATTTCTTTCTGTTGTTGTTATTGGAATTGTGATCATTTTTATATTCTTTATAGAGTTTGTTTGGCAGTCACAAATTTCTTCAATTGTTCTCTGTCATGGGATTATCTGATGTCTCCATTAATTTTGAAAGATGGTTTTCCAGGTTACATCAATGTAGTTTGGAAATTGTTCTCTTTTGGGGCTTGAAATACTTCACTCCAAGCTCTCCTGACTTGTGGGTTTGTGTTGAGAAGTCTGTCATGATACTGATGGGCTTTCCTTTATAGACGATCTGTTTCTTTTTTCTATTAGCTTTTAGTATTCTGTTCTTGTGCTGAATTTCTGGAATCCTGATTACCATATGTCTGGGTGTAGATTTATTTGGCTAACTGGAGTTGTATATTCCTCACTTATCTGTATGTCACATTCCTTTCCTATGCTTGGGAAATTTTCTGCTGCTACTTCTGCAAATAGTCTTTTTATGTCAACTGTGTTGACTCCTGCTTTTTTGTTGACACTTATCAATCCTATATTGTTTTTCTTTCAATCATCTTGCACTTGTTGATTTGCTATTTCCTGAGGGTTTTTGTTATTTTTAGAGACCTTTCCTTTCATTATCACTAGCTGCAATTCTATCTTCAGGGTATGACAGTATAAACTAGTTTCATTCAGATAGTTTTGCCAGCTTTCAGAGGATTTTTTCAATGGAATTTCTTGAATATCTGTTTGAATATTTTCCACACATTCCTCTTCTATTTTTTTTTAATTTTTTTTTTTTTTTGGTTTTTTTGGGCATTCTTTTCTTTTTTTTTTTATTTTTTTTTTTTACCTTAGAGATTATTTGTGTTCTGATTTCCTCCATAGTAACTTAGAATTGTTTCTTTAATTGATGACATTTCATAAATTTTAGGTGACTGACTTCCAATTTCTTCTATGTCAATGACTTCTGGACTTGTTCTGAATGGGTTGAAGGTCTGAGATTTTGCTCCTTTGTCCTGTCATTTTTAAATTTAATATAATTTTTGTTTTGTTTTTTAGGATGATTCTTGTGAGTTTTGGTTGTAGGTACCTGTATCACTAATATCTAGGCCTCTCCAGGAAATGTCTGTTCTTCACAGATATCTGTTGTGTGTAGGAGTTCTTGATTTTGTCTGCTCCGAGGGCCTACCTTACCAATTAATTGAGAATAGGATGTTGGTTTCTGTTTGGCTCAATCCTCAGTTTCTTGGTGTAGGGCTGTGTTGATTTTATGACCCTAGAGCTTCCCAATATTGTTACCCAGAGGAGAGCACTTGACTACTACAGATATGACATCCTAGTTACAGTGGTACAATTTCTAATAATTATAGCATCCAATATAATTTAAAAATTAACATAAGGCCAGCCAAATAGCTCAGCAGATTAAAGCATCTGCAAGCTGGCACAGGGGCTGGGGGTTTGATCCCTGGGCTTGCCATGCCAGCCTTACCACCAGGGTGCTCTGAGATGGCAATTGAGACTGGGTGTGGTGGCATGCACCTGTAATCCCAGCTCTTGTGAGGTTGTAAACGGGCTGATTACTATGAGTCAGATCTAGTAGTGAAACCCTGAACAGTGTGTAGATCCTTCCCTAAAATACAAAGAAACAAACATGGGTAACTTGATTTTGTACTTTAGACCATAGAAGCAAAGTCTATAGTTATATAATAGAACCAAGCATACATTAGGAGTTTATATGCAAAGTTTTCCCCCTTGTTCAAGTGAATTTACCCTAGGTTCCTCCAATCCAGGCTGTTCCCTTCCCAGATGCTTCTAGCTCTAACTGCCTGTCCCTTGCTATAGGATGATGGCCCATGCACTTGGTTTCTTCCGTTTTGTGTTGCTCAACAAGATTACCACAGTGTTGGAGATCCTGATGTTCCCATGGCAGAGAGATGATGGACCACAGGATTTTTTTCAATTAAATTGATGAATCTTATTGGGGCTAAAACTACAACAATTTGGTGTTAAAATTTATAGCTTTATAGGTATGAAAACAAACATTTTGCAATACAAAATTATTTCACTCAAATTTAATAAATTTAAACACTAGATATCCAAACAATTTTCAAAAGCACACTCACATTCATAAAATTGTATATATCATTTGAATTAACATTTATGCTACTAAAATCAAATATGCATCACCACCAAACATTCTTTCATCATGATTTTTTATATATTACATTATTTAGCAGTACTCCTCATCAATATACAGATTTTATCATATATTTGTACCATTCTCTTTGGATATTTGATCTTTGTCATTATTCCTTATATTATCTTTTTGAGAATAGTATGGATTTCATCCATTACTATAGTTTCTTTACCTGAGTTTGAGAATGATGCAGCCCAAGAATATAAGTTCTTTCTTCCAAATCCTTTTTAAGAAGGTAATGCTAATGGCTTTGATAAAAATAACTAAAGGCCATTAAGAGATCTCTATTAATTGTGATCCTCTGAATCTTTTCTTTTTACCTATCTTTATATAGGTATAGGGCTTGTCTTTGCAATACCTGTTGATATTTCTTTTCTTTATGTATTAGGTATAGGGTCTCACTACACAGCTCAGACTTGTAGTGATCCTCCTGTTTTCAGCCTCCCCATTGCTGAGATTACAGGCATGTGTCACCATCTCTTACTCAGTTGCCAGTTCAGTGCTCCCTTTAGTGGGCCAGCATAGCATGTGGTGCCAGAAATTGAAGCCTAGTCCTTACACTTGCCTAAGCAGGTGCTTAGTTGGCTGAGATATCTCAGTGTCCCTTTGTTGATATTTCTTTGATCATTTTGCTTGTTCATTTTTTCCTCATCCTGGTGATCCTCTTCATTCTCAGCTTCTACTACTTCCATTGGGTCATGCTTACCTTGATTATTATCTTCTTTGGTTTCATCAGAATCTTTAGAATAAAAAGGAAAGGGGTGGTGAATGAAGGCAGGAGACAGGAAAAGGAATGTTGTGGGACTGTCCTACTTCAAGGTTGTATATGGTTAGATTTTTGGACTTACGTGTAAACATAA
>NW_004524663.1:10038345-10040147 GCF_000260255.1 Octodon degus | reverse complement strand
ATAAAATTATGGGAAAAAAGAATCTTTAGTATCATCTTTTCTTTTATCTTCTTTATTCCTTTGATCTTGGTCTTCTTTTTGATCCATACCATCTCCTGATTTTCTTCATTTTTAAAAATGTATTTGCTTGTTACAGGGTCTCACTATGCAGCTCAGGACTCATAGTGATCCTACTGTTTTCAGCCTCCCCAGCACTGGGATTACAGGCCTACAGCACTACAGCTGGACTCTGTGGCCAGCTCCCAGACTCCGTGGTCAGCTCAGCCTGTACTGAGGGTGGGGCTGGTGTGGCATGTGGTGTTGAGGATTGAACTGCAGTCCTTGTGCTTGCCTAAGCAGGTGCTTTAGTACACTGAGCTATCTTGCTAGCCCCTCCATTGCGGTTTTGATTCATCAGTTTCATCATTTCTTTCTTCTTTCATATCTTTTCTCTCATTTCTTTTGCTTTCTTTATGCTTTTTTTCCTCTTTCACAGGAAGAAGTAATAATAATCTGTATATTCTCACACCAAAACCTCTTTGAAGCATTTCATTGAAAAGTTCTGAAAAAAATGAAATCTGAAATGAATAATCTTTATTATTCTTTAATGTATAATCACCAAAAACACTCAAAGACATGATGCTATAATCAAAGTTGTCATTTTTGGCAGCCCAATTTGGATGTACAATGTTGGCTGGTTCATCAAGCAAAAGACATCTTTTCCGACACTGGCATTTCATTTCTTCTTGCTGTTTCCTCTCTTTTTCCTCTTTGTCATCAGACTTCTTATCATACTCCTCTTCATCTTTTTCCCCAGATCTCTGTAATTACTCCTGTTCTTTTTGTTCTTAAGCTCTTTTGTCAACTCAGCTACCAACTAGTATTTTAATTCTTTGGAATTAAGAGCTTGACTTTTTAATTCTTTTCAAAGATCATTTACCTTCATTGTCCTTGGATTCATCTTTGACCAGTGGGTAGGCATGGAAATCTCTTCAGCTTCACCATCGGCCTTGTTCAACCTGCTTTCCATTAGTCTCCTTGCATTTACCCTAAATATTCTCCATAGTTGCTGCTTATAGCCTTAGGAGAGAGTTTTCCTCTCTGAGTGGGAGGGAGGGAAATGCCAAACATCTGAGAAAAATAAAGATCACAGTCTCCAAATGAGTTGGGACTATATACCTTGTTGAAGCTCCTCAGGCTGATGGTAAAGAACCTCTGAAAAATGGTACCACTGTGTGCATACATTTAAATCAATGCATGTCAGAGCCTTATAACATCAGACTTAACAACCAAGTGGTCCTTTTCTAGGTCTAGTCCATCCAATGAAGGAGACCAGTGGTCCCTACAGGCTCTATGTTTGTCTTTCATGCCCACTAGAAACTTAAGTCTAGAAGGATGTTGAAAACCATCCTGAAGTGTGAGTCTTCAGCAAAAGCACAAGATTTAGGACAAAAATCTTCCATGGTATGGTTACGCATCAGCATTATCTTTGCACTATATAAGTGGTCAACATCTCGAAGACCAAGAACAGCCACATTTTTAAAAAATAAGTTTTCTGCTTCTCTGTGTGTTACATAGAAATTGCAGTAATTTACCAACTGAGATGGTCTTGACAAAGGGAAAGCATCCACCAATGTAAGTTGAGCATCAAAAAAGTCAATAAGTATGTACAAATTCTTATAATGGTGTCTTAGTTCCATCATATCATAACTAAGGCAATCTAAAGAAATGCAGAATACCACACGGTATAACATGGAACAACACATCGAACTCTCTGAGGTGATCATTCTCTCTCTCTCTCTCTCTCTCTCTCTCTCTCTCTC
>NW_004524663.1:10033669-10036855 GCF_000260255.1 Octodon degus | reverse complement strand
TGAGAAAGAAGGAGTCAATACAAATGACATTAAAAAAATATGGGCAGAAGTAACAGCAGAAAACTTACCAAATACGAGGAAGCAATCTTACATTCAGGTAACCGAAGCATACAGAACGCCAAGTAACCTCAACCCAATGAAAAACACACCGAGACATATAATAGGCAAGATCCCAGAAATTCAGCACAAGAATAATATACTGAAAGCCTCTAGAGAAAAGAAGCAGATCACATACAAAGTAAAACCCATCAGAATTACGGCCGACTTCTCTTCACAAACCATGAAGGCAAGAAGAGCATGGAGCAGAGTACTTCAAGTCTTCTATGAAAACAAATTCCAGCCCAGACTATCATACCCTGCAAAACTCTCTTTCAAGTTTGATGGAGAAGTGAAATACTTTCATGATAAAGAACAGCTAAAGAATTTATTGATGACGAAGCCAACCCTACACAGGCTACTGAAAGATGTTCTAGAGAGGGACCAAAACGATCAGAACTCCACGAATGAGATCAAGGGCAAGCAATTAAACAGAGGAGAAAAAGGAGTAAACGACAACAGGTAAGTAACATGGCAACCATAAGTCAATACATCTCAATTATAACCATCAGTGCAAATGGACTCAATTCACCAATTAAGAGAAATAGACTGGCACAGTGGATTAGGAAACAAAATCCAACAATATGCTGTATGCTAGATCTATGTCTTTTACTTTGTCTTTTATGGATCACAGCAAATTTTTGTAACATTATTATACTTTTACCATTAAGGTACAGTTCTTCAGTTATCTTTTCTGTTAGGCACTTGTTTTTCTCTGGCATTTCTTATTTAGAAATCTAGATGGTGCATCTAACCTTTGTGCTGGTGGTGGCTGTGAAACTATACAAACAGGAGACTGCAATAAACCAGTATCTCTCAGATCAATCATGTTTTTCTGGCACTAGTCTATGATGAATACGTTAATTCCTTTATGAAACATAGTATAGAGTCTGTATCTAACTTATTTTTCTGCAATTTGTAGCAGTAAAAATTCTCAACAACTGTGCTTCCTAAAAAAATTAGTGATAAATCTGATTTGTTATTAATAATGTAAAAATGTGTATGTCAACAGGATTCTTACCATTCTTTATTACATAAGACAACAATAAAGAAAAACAACTGGGTGTGGTGGTGCATACCTGCAATCCCAGCACTTGGAAGCTGAGGCAGAAAGTAATTCTGACTGGAGGCCAGATTCAACATGTAACAAACTCAAGGCCAGCCTACACTGCAAAGGGAAAGCCTGCCTCAAATTGTCTCAGGAAGAAACATAGAAAGAAAGCGGGGAGAGTAAAAGTAATGGGAGACAGGGAGAAAAAGAAAAGAGGGGGATACCTAGTATACTGGTTTGCAAAATAGTTGTTAATAATCTTTTTATTTTGGCAATTTCTGTAGTGATTTCACCTTTTTCATTTATATTTCATTGATTTTGGGTTTTTTCTTTTGGATAGATTGGCTAAAGGTTTGCCTAGCTTATTTTTGTTTGTTCTTTTGAAGAAACAATTCTTGCACTTATTCTTTTATTGTTTTTATCTCAATTTCATTGAATTCTTCTGTGAACCTTATGATTTTTTTTTCCATGCTCTAGTTTTGAGTTCGAACTGTTCCTCTTTTTCTAGGACATGTCTTTTTAGGTTACTTATTTGGGTTCACTCTGTGAATATTGTGGTTGTCTGTGATTCAGGCATTTATGATTATATTTTTCCCTCTAAAGACTGGTTTCATTGTGTGCTGTAAATTCTGGTGTGTTCTACTAGCATTATTGTTTGGTTCTGTAAATCGTCTAATTTCTTTCTTGATTTCTTCTGTAAACTATTTTTAAAGAGTCTGTTTAATTTCAATGTGTTTTCTTTTTTATGGATTTCTAATTTCATTCCATTGTGATCTGATAATATACATGATATCATTTTAATTATTTTATATTTACTTAAGGTTACTTTATTGGCTAGTGTGTGGTGTGTTTTGAAGAAAGATCTATGTGCTTCTGAAAAGCACATGTATTCTGCTCTTGGGTAGAACTCTACTGGTATCTATTAAGGACATCTGCTTAAAATTTGTTCAAATCTGCTATTTCTTTGTTGGTTATTATCTACTTGATCTGTCTGTTTGTAGTAGTGGAGTATTGTGGCTTTCCAATAGAATTGTATTTAGCTTATCTGGTCTATTGTGTTTTATAAAGTTGTGTGCATCATTGTTTGGTGTATGTTGATAATTGTTGTCCCTTCCAGTTATAGTGACTTTTGCCTCTTTTGATAAGTTTTGGCTTACAGTTCGCTTTGTCTGAATGTAGGATAGCTGTGCCTGCTTACTTTTGGGCTCCCAATAGATGAAAAACGATCCTCCATTCTTTGATTTTTAGGCTGTGTCAGTTGTTGGCTTAAATATGTTTCTTGTATTCAGCATACTGTTGGATTTTATTTCTCGATCCATTCTGGTAGTCTGTGTCTTTTGATTGGGGAATCGAGACATTCACCTTTAGAATTATTACTGATAGATATTTCCTGTCATTGCTTTATTTACCTGATACTCTGATTCCCTTTCTCGCACACTTAACTGTTCACTCTATCTGGTGTGTTCATTCTATTAGACTTTTGCCATTGTTAGTTTCATTTTCTATCTCTAGGGTATCCTTGAGAATTTTTTTGGAGTGCTGGTTTGGCGGTCATGAATTTCTTTAGGTGCTCTTCATCATGAAAGTATCTTATTTCTCCTTTAATTAAAATATTTTAAATCAACAAAAACAATTGCTGGTGGAGATGTAGAACAATTGGGACTCCGCTACATTGCTGTTGGGAATGTAAAAATAATATAGCTTCTTGTAAAGTTAAGCTACAATATTTTGCCCCCAACTATCTGGAACTGCAGGTGTGTGCTGCCATGCTGGGCAGCTCCAGCTTCTTGAAGGCTGAATCAGGGGAATCAATTGAATCAAGGAGTTTGGGACTTGCTTGGGCAGGAAAGTAAGGCTTTGTTTCAAAGAGGAAGAAGAAGACGAGGAAGAAGATGGTGAAGAAGAAGGAGAAAGAGAAGGAGGAGGAGGAGAAAGAGGAGGGGGGAAAGAAGAAGAAGAAGAAGAAGAAGAAGAAGAAGAAGAAGAAGAAGAAGAAGAAGAAGAAGAAGAAGAAGAGGAAGAGGAAGAGGAAGAGGAAG
>NW_004524663.1:10010935-10028939 GCF_000260255.1 Octodon degus | reverse complement strand
AAGAGCTAGGAAACATGATAATGTCCAGCCATACAGTTATATGTAAAAGATGAGCAAGGCAATGATCCTGAGAATATTCAGAAGATTTTTTAATCTAGCAGTTAATTGGAAAGATTCTCACTTTGACTAACTATATATACAAATGGCCCTTTATTTATACTTTTGCAAAGTTAGTAACATGTGACACAAGGTTGCCTAGTGACTAATAGTTTTCCTTAACCCCACAGGATGTTTATCTCAGGAGTAAGGTAACTCATTTACTTTAGGCACTGAGCCCTAGTCCCACATACACACATTTAATCAATTTTCTAGCTTTGGAGCTCCCAAAGTATCCCCTTTTTTTCTTTTATTTTTTCAGAGGTGAGTGTTTCATAACAGTTAGAGATGCTGTATTTGGAGAAGACTTTAAAGAACCTTTTAATACTTGATGCCAGTCCAAAGAAGGTGCTGTACATGGTTCCAGGGTAAATCCTGAGGGAATTTGACTGACCCTGTCAGATAGCAAAAGTTACATTTTTAGTTACATAGGTCTTGCTTTGACTTGGTCTTAAATATCCAGCAGAAAAATGTAACCACAAGGTATAAAAAATAAGGCTATGTTAACATGCTGAGCTGTAAAAGGTTCAAATCAACAACTTCTGACAGTTGCCAGTTGTGCTGATAACTCACTACTATTATGGATTATTGAACTATATTGGGTTATTTTGCTGAATTCAAGCACCTACAAGAATTTTTTTTTCTAATAAGGAAACTTCTTCATTTATTGTCTACTTTTCAAGGGTATCCTCTAGGCATGGCTAACTGTTGGTGTTTGCCTCTGTTCTACTCTTCACCTACCTCATTTTACTTGAGATAAGACATTGCATCGTATTTCACATAGCATCCAGGTTTTCAGGAATGGGCCATAATACTGTTAATAATACCAGGCAATTCAGATACTGGTATTCCAAGAAAACTAATGAGTAGCAACAGCTCTGTTACCTTTATATGGCTATAGTAATAAAATCTGTGTCAATTATAGTGTTAAATACAAATTGAACATTGACAAACTCAAGGACAAATAAAGTACCCTTAACCATAGAAGAGAGATCTATAATCATAGTATGAAAATTAAGACAAACCAAATGTTGATCTACAGTAAATATCTCCAATATTGAATAATGTAACCTCCACTAACATATAACTGTATTCAATACCAATGATGTAAATTAGTTATCTAGAAATACATAGAGCTTAGTACTTACACTACTAAAGGTATGGGAGGGAATCTGTGAATGAAAAAAAGCAAAATTTGGAAAATTAATCATGGGATATGAGGAAAGTGAGATAGGCATCATTCTTATGTATCTCTGTCTATTCTCGTGCTAAACTTAGGAACATGCATTCAGGCTTATTCACTTGTAAATACCAGAAATCAACATGTTATATGGGAGTTAGTAGCTTTAGGATATTTATTTATTGTACTTAAATTCAAATAACTGTAGAACACAAGTATGATAGAGAGTAAGTATTTATTCACTAAATCCATCTCCCTTTCCTTCTGGTCCCATAGCTAGTTCTACCTTTGCAGTTAAGTATAGACACATAACTAAACCTGACTAATAAATTATGGACAAAAATGGTTGTGACATTTCCAGACTCAGCCCATAAAAACTTAACATGTGGTCCACCAGATTCTCTCTTCCCACATCTGCCCCTGGATGTCAACAGCTACAGTTGTCCTAGCAAGCCAGTGTTGACTATGGTAAGGCCTATGCTAGCTTTGATCCCTGAGTAGTTATGTGGAACACAGGCTTCTTATGCCAGTCCTTTGTACCAAGTAGACTTAGTATAAGAAGAAATAAACATATTGTTCTGTTGAATCACTGTGATTTAGAGTTCATCTGTTTCAGCACCCTAACTAAACAAATGATGCTCTGTTGGCATTATTAAAGTTAAGGTATTGTGAGGTTAAGTGTGCTAAATAAAGTCAGAACTGAACTCAAACGCTGGAATTGATACCCGCTGACTCAGCAATTTTGGGTATGCGTTTAGCATCCTGATTCAAAAACAAGGTTGTTCAGAAGATTAAATGATATCATGTATGACAGAACCCTAGTATAGTGCCTGGCTCATAAAATCAAGCCATAGTGTAACTACTATGCTTTTGGGAATTGCATTATTTTTGTTTGTTGTTTGATTCATCATTTTTGCTCTCTTCTAATCTCATGGCATCACTCACATCTATTTTAATTTAACAAGGAATTTGCATTAAACACAGACTTGTCTTCTGGTCATTTTTTAGCTATGTGTTATTTCAAAGGCTAGGTGACCTCCAGTTTTCACCTCTAAAGAGTCATCCTTTTCAATATGTCCTATTTTGGGACAGCTGTTAGAATGTCAAACTCTTCCTGACAAAGAATGTTTTTAAAGGTCTCTGATTTGATTCTGTTATTTAAGAAGAATTCCAAGAGC
This sequence comes from Octodon degus, assembly GCF_000260255.1. Classification (NCBI taxonomy): domain Eukaryota; kingdom Metazoa; phylum Chordata; class Mammalia; order Rodentia; family Octodontidae; genus Octodon; species Octodon degus. Next base: position 10,026,485 of record NW_004524663.1, on the reverse strand, counting down.
ATCCTGAACACTGCTGCATAGGCCTTGTATGGCATGAAGTTGGGAAGGAATTTCATGTTCTTTTATTCTTATGTTAAGTAGAGAATGTCTTCTACTGTCCATTTCATGTCCCATGAAGGGCCAGCCTGATAGCTCAGTGGACTAAAGCACCTGCTTAGGCAGAGCGCAGCAGCAGGGAGTTTGACCCTCCGATGTGCCGTGGCAGCCCCGCCCACAGGTACACTGAGATAGCATTTGAGACTTAGTGGTGGTGTGCACCTGTAATCCCAGTGCTTGGGAGGCTGAAAACAGAAGAATCACTACGTGTCTGGTCTATGTAGTGAGACCCTGTAGACCCTGTCCTAAATGCAGAAAAAATAAAAATAAAGGGTCCCATAAAAACACAATTTCATTTTTTGAATTATTAACTGAAACCATTTAAATTTATTCCAACTTAAAACTTGGGTTTCCCTCAGTGAAGTTCTGGCTACCTGAATATGATTCATCTTGCAAGATTATAGAATTTGATCCTACCCAGTGCAATCATTTGCCTTTCTAGAGCTGTGGTCAGAAGTTTCTTACCTATAGCTAAATCAGTGAAAGCCATTCTATCATGTCAAGGATCCATGCCTACTTCTAGGGAAAACTCTAAAGTCTCATATACACTTTTTTCTGAACCAGTGGGAAGTGAAATTGGCAAGAGCCAAATGATGCCCAGCCACAGAGGTCACGTGAGGACAACACAAAACGGTAGAGAAGATCCTAGAGTCAAAGGCTTGACCATGCACAATGGCAAGTGCCATGTCAGCAGAGTTCTGAAGAATGTTGCAGGGTTGGGTGGATTGTAGTTTAGATATTCCAGAGTTAGCAAGATATCTGGTAAATAAAGACAAGTCAAAACATATACATCTTAGGGGCTTTTCCAAGCACTTCAGAGATATTATAACTCAATGGATATGTGTATAGCTTCACAATCATATCCCAGGTCTAACACTTAAATTTTTATAATAGTTAACAAGTCACTCAACCTCCTTAAGCCTCAGTTGAACCACAGTTATCTTAGAGGTATCAAAGTAATAAAATAATCATAGGGTTGCTTTGAGCATTAAATAAAAATATGCATATATAATGCTGACTGATGGATTTTTTTATTGCATGCTTGAGAATTACTTGGTCAATCCTGACAACACCCAAGTCTTTTAAGAAACCTTTCTGGTAACAAAGATCCATTGCTTGATCAAACTTTAGTCAATCTTCTGGCCCTTTTTCTAGGTCCATCTGAGCTTCCTTGTAAAATATAGCATTAGTCAGAACACTGTTAAGTCAGTTTAGCCAGAATCTCTGGTCTCCCCTATCTGATCATCTTCAGTATCTGATCAGGTTCTTCATGCTTTACCATCCTTGGATGATACCTGATCATCCTGGGCTTTTCGCAAGAATCCTATTAGGTGAGTTCAGGTAGAATTTCCCTTATTCCTGGTGTTTCTACTTAGCAATTTCTATCCACTAACCCTTACTTCTCTCTTCAGAAATAAATTCCCATTTGCAAACCAGATGTAGTAGAATATGCCTGTAATTTCAGCACTCAGAAGGTGAGCCAGGTGCATTACCACAAGTTTAAAGGAAGCCTGGGATCTATAGTGATTTCATGGCCAGTGTGAACCACAAAGTGAAACCCTGTCTCAATAAACACGTACACACATGCATATATCTTTCCACTTGTCCATGTAACATTTTGATCCTAGTTCTGTACTGAAGCCTCATTTACTGTATTATAATAGTCATAAATAAGATCTATGCTTATACTGCCTCAGTTATTATCTGACTCTGGTTTTCTTAGGCACTGGTTAGAATAAGCTGACATTTTCTGAAGGGCCGCCTCATCTGTCTAGGAGGCCTGAGAGACTATGCTCTTTCATCTTCTGGTAAAACCTTTGTTTTTGATGAATTTAATAATACATCAGAATCTTTCTACTCCATGGACTCGCTCTTACCAAATCCTGACTGGCCACCCTGAATCAGGAGTTAAGTCCTTGGCCTCAGCTGTGTGGTACCCTTCATTCTCTGAGTATCTAAATCCTAGCAGACTGTATATATCAGGAATGTCAACATTTTTCTCCAAATGTGCCTCACCATATATTTGGCATTGGGTTTGCTAGCCAGCGAACTCTCAGGGCTGTGTACAAGGTCATACTTTGATTCAACCGTGCTGCCTTCTGAACAGATGCATGTTAGTCAGCAGGCACTTGTGAGGCATTCTGTGTGGGGCATCTGTTTGCAAATTGCACTTGAGCACCACTATCAGCTGGACTTCTTCCTAAGCCAATTCTCCCCCACAAACAGATGAAATCAACTACTCATATCATATTTATTTCAAATCCAAGAAATTGCATATTTTGTGATTTCTCTGCTTAGGGACAGTGTAAATGTGACCTTGTAGCAATGGATTTTTTTATCTTTTTGGTATCATAACTTTAATGAAAACTTTGAATTATCTTCCTAGAAAACAAAAATCCAGATCAATATGCACACACTTTTGAACATATCACCCTCTTTATATTTATATTTCTTATTAACAAGGTTTTATGGTAAAAAGGAATATATTCAAACGGGAAAAAGTCAATGTATAATGATACAAAATAAAAATAAATTTTCCCTTTTCTTCCACTTTTCCTCTTCCCTATTCCTTAAAAGTAGCTACTATTAACAATTCCTGACTTTAAAATACATACATATAAAAATTCTATGCATTGAAAATTACAATACACTGAAAAAAGAGATTCATGAGGATTTCATAAAATGGAAAGATATCCTCTGCTTGCAGGTAAGAAAAAAACATTTTGAAAATGGCCATACTCCCAAAGTTATTACAGATTTAATGCAACCCCAATTACAATACCATTATCATACCTCAAAGATCTAGAGAAAACATTTCTAAAATTCACCTGGAACCAGAAGAGACCTAAAACAGCAAAGGCAATCATGGGTAACAAACTCCAGGCAGGAGGCATAACGATCCCTGACTTGAAATTAGACTACAGTAATACTGTGATAAAATTAATATGATACTGGTGAAACAAAACAAAAACCACCTGAGAATCAATGGAACAGATTAGAAGATGCAGATACAACTACAAACATACTTAACCACCTTGTCTTTGACAAAGGCGTCAAACACATTCACTGGGAGAAAGATAGGTAGAAATGCTTTTATAAATCTTTTATAAATGCTGCTGGAAAAACGGGCTTTCTACATGCTGAAGACAAAAAATTAGACTCATAACAATCATCATACAGACTGGAAAGATAGCTCACTAGACTAAGCATCTGCTTTTGCACAAGGATCAGAGTTGGATCCTTGGTCCCTCATACCACGCTGGCCCCTCCCCCAGGCACTCTGAGCCTGTGATCATGGTGGCACGTTCCTGTAATCCCAGTGCTGGGAAAACAGGAGGATCACTTTGAGTCCAAGCTGCATTGTGAGACCCTGTACCAAATACATAATTGAAAACTCACCACACACCAAAGTCAAATGGATCAAAGATCTAAATATTAAAACAGAAACATTAAATCTTCTAGAAAAGAAAGTAAGTAGAAAGCTTGAAGACATAAGGGTAGGCACAGTTTATTAACAAGCACCAAACTGCTTGAGAGAGACGTCAAAGAATCAACAACTGTGATCTCATATTACAAAGTTTGTGCACATCCAAAGAAATCACCAACAGAGTGAAAATAAAATCTATGAATTAGAAAAAAAATATTTAGCCAATTGTTCTTCCAACAAATAACTTCTGTCTAGAATATATGAAGAATTTTAAAATATCAGATCTCCAAATTCTAAGACCCAATCCAGAAATGGATATCTGAGATGAAGAAATATAAGTAGAAAGTAAATATATGAAAAAATGTTCAACATTGTTGATCATTCAAGAAATATGAATTAAAACAACACTGAGATTTCATCTCGTCTTGGAAAGAATAACTATTATAAAAACTCAACCAATAACAAATACTGGTGGCACTGTAAGGAAAAAAAACCTTCTTCACTCTTGGTGGGAGTATAGACTGGTACAACCACTGTGGAAATCAGCGTGGAGATTCCCAAAAAACTTGGATTAGAAATTTCATTTGACCCAGCTATTTCCTTTCTTGGTATTTTTCCTAGAAAAATTAAAAACATTGTATTAGAGTGATATATGTATACCCATGTTTACAGCAGAAAATTTATAATAGTTAAATTTTGGAAACAACACATATGCTCATCAAATGCCCACTGAGGAATGGATTTAAAAAGATGTGGTATTTTTATACAATGGAACACTTCTGGGCTGTAAAGAAAAACTTGAGGCTTTTATAGGTAAATGCATGTAAACTAGAGACCATACTCATAAGTGAAATAAATCATCCATATGTGTAAACATTATATTATATACTTAGTGTATGAAACTGAAAGAATAAATGAGATCCAAAGGTACAATAGGTATCATGAAAGGGAAAGAAACTGTTCAAAAGGAAAGAACAACTGGACTAGGGGAAAGGAGAAAAGAAGCAAGGGGAGAAAAAAAATATACATATACAACCTAGAAAACTATGAATATACTCCTAATTTCTATTAGTTCATTGGAAGGAACAGTTATGTTGTTTGATCAATGTTGCATGACTATATCTGGTATTCTGAGCAACTACTTTGCAGAAAATGATGTAGTATAGAACCATTATTAATTTCCTATCATCTTGTTTTGAAATGCTGAATTATTTTTGTTCTTTCTCTTTAAAACATTAAAAGAGAAAATAAAACACATACATACATGTGCACTGGTATTTTATATATAAAAGGTGTCCTCATTTTTCTTAGTAACACAGGACCAAAGAACTTGAAATTGAAACATGCAAAGAGATCTGAATATTTAATGAGGCAAATTACACTATTATATTATTTCTAAAATTTTTTGTGCAAACATCAAAACCTCTCCTACTATTGATTATAAATGTGGAAGGAAATAAAGTAAATTATAGTATTACTGCTTAGTACAATGTAATTTAAAGCATCAGAAACATTGAGAATTAAATACTGCTTTGTGAAATTTTTATCAAGATTAGTTTTCATGATATAACTTCACAATGTAGAATATTTTTCTTTATGCCTTGGTAAATTATCATATTTCTTTTGTATCAGCTTCCAATATTTTATTCTTTATACTTTTAATATCAAAAAATAACACCAAGACTCCTTTCAAATGAGGAATTTTGCTGGCATCATTTCCACTGGTGTAACTACTTCCTATCACAATCTCTGTCCTTGTTTGTCCTCACAGGGTCACATGCCCTCTATTCCTCTGGCTCCACATCTAGAGCCTTTGGTATGGCAACAGTGTCAACATCTCCATCACCAGCTGTTTCTTCTATAACTATTTATTTTCAATTTTAATTTATCTTCCAATGTTATCTCTGTTTGTTTTTGGGTCAGGCCTAATTTCCTCTTTAAATTATCCATTTTTGTAACATGTCACAGGCACTATTTGGAAGCAAAGAGCACAGCTGTATACTTTCAGTCTATGTCTGAACTGAATAAAAAATACTCAGTAACCAATCACTGACAGGCTTTGAAGAAAGTCAGAGAATAGTCAATGCTCACAAGAGGTACCTATTATTCATACAGTAATTTGTAGCCTGATGAGCTAGCAGCAAAGTTTGTATTTAATACAATAGCTGGTAGTTAATATACTGTGATAACTGAATTTGAACTATGTTTTGGGGGACTGATATTATTTAATTAGACCATGGCAACTCAAATCTGTTCATATGGGATACATGCAAAGCAAGACTTGTCCTGTGGGTATATATGTAAATTTATATACATTGAAGACAAATGGATCATATCTTATCTACCATGCTTCACTTTTTAAATTTAATGTATCTCAGTTCTCTTTTCCCATGGCCACATACTATTTTATAGATACATCAACAATGATATCACCATTCTCTATTTTTGGATATATAGAATTTCCTCTTTTGTGATAGCAACCAATGTTACAATGAATATTGCTGTACATGCAACTTTGAACCTTTGTTCAAACACATCTTTATGACAATGCCTAGCAGTGAGTTTCTAAGTCAAAGGGAATGTATTTAAATATTTATGAGAATCATTATCCTCAAAACGCTTACATCATGTTATAGTCTCACCTATCTCATATGAAATTTCTAATTTTACCAGACAGGTATCATCAAATTTGTCACCTTTGTCTGACAACAAGCTTAGAACATTTTGCCTGTGATTCAAATGGGTTTCTTTTTCAGAGGATTTCTCCTTTTCTACCAATCAAGTTTAATAAAATGACAGTTCACTATCTTTGATGTTCATAGAATCTGCTATGGTGGGTATAGAGAGTAGTAGGAAATAATTGGTATTTTGAATGGAACAAGTCTTCAAGGACGCAATGCAATATACCTAACATTCCTGGCTCATGCCTACTACACCAGTGACTTCTCTATGCTTTGTGATAACCAAAAGCATTCCACACACACCTTCAAATCTATCTTCGGGGTGAATTGATGAGTCAGATATTTCAGTCTTCTTACTAACACTTAGCTATCACTCATGAGCCATTCTAAACAAATTGTATGTGTTCTATGAAGAATCTTCCTGAATCTTACATTGTGCTAAAGAATACTGAGGCAATTGTCCTTCAAGTGGAACAAATATCTATTGCTGGAAGACACTGGGATGTAACTATGGAGGTCATTGTCTTCTGGTGGGAAAAACAGACATGTAGATCATAACTTTATTCAAGTTACAACATGACCCAAACGAGCACATAAAAATGAAGATGTTACAGGGTTTGTTCTAACCGTAAAACCTTCTGAGTCAAGTATTAGAAATGAGTGTATAAGAATTATCAAAGCCTAGACTACAAATACAAAATTGTATAAAAGCACATAAGAGAAAGATGCTGACTCAGTTGTTACAGGAAGAAAAGTCTTCAGGAAAAAAATTTGTGTTGTGTCTTTAAGAATGAGTGGAATTTCAGATGGTGGAGATGAAGAGAAAGGCGTTGTTGATAATGTCACCTTCTGGCTGTATGTTCAGTCTCTCAAATAGAAGCAGTGCCAACATCCTTTTGATGAGCTAGACGAGCTACCTCTGCATAAGGAGGAGTGGGGATGTGGGTGGCGTCCAGACATTCCCTGTGGAGCCACTTGCTGCTCTGTGTAGTAAAATTGTTGGATTGGAGTACAGTCAACTCAGGATAAGACTTGAGAATGAAGTGTGGACCGAACTGCTGAATCTTTTGGGAAAAAAATGACATAGGCCTTGAAATCTACCATTAAGCAACTGAAGTCCCATTTCCTAATTACAAAATACTCTCACCATTGCTGAGAGGTAGAATTAAAAAATTTCTTGGAAAAAATGAGTCCATGCATATTGCTTTCTGACTTCAAGTAGGGGAAACTTATACTCACTGTCTCACCCAAATATTTAATCCTTCTGATAGCATCAGAAGGCTCCATTAGAGGCTCAACTATCTGGTTTGAACACCTACTGATCTCTTTGGAAAAAGTAGTGTGGATCTCAGGGTGAGAACCATCTCCAGAGATCTGACAGGAAATGTTATTAAGAATAGGTGGTGAGGATTTCAACTGCTCAATGCAACCACATGGGACCTTTACAGACAGCTGCAGTAGGGTCCATGTCTGTTTGATTTAAAAATAAATCACTCTCAGGTGACTCTTATGACCAACAAAATGGAAATCCACAGAATCCCGATGAATCATTGAAAAGCAGGCCTATGGAAAAGAAGCAACAATTTGAGAATCCATGAGCCCATTGACTGCCACTTTGGCAGAACAGGATAGGAGATTTTTGGAGTTTAAGAATACAACATTTTCTTCCATTACTTAGGCCAGATTCTAGTACCTTGTCTAACTTACATGCCCCACAAATATAGGTTTAGAGGTATAGTTAGATGATTATATAGCCAAAAAGCTTCTCTACCCCCAAATCATTAGGTCGACAGCTCTGTGATTTGAGAAAAGTATAATTAATCTCTACTTAGTACCATATAAAGGAAACCAATAGACTCAGGACAAGTGGAGAACATCATAGACTGTTTGTTATTTAGTCTGCATGTTAGTGTTGACAGATGGATTCCAGTGCTGAATCACAATAAAGCAAGCCCATGTGTAACATCTAGTTTTTGCAGTCACATTAAATTGCTGTTTATTTCCCCATCTGTTTATCTTTTCCTCTACTAAGAATGAATCCCTCACTTATATAATGCTTGGGTGTATACTCCTGTCTGCTTAACTGTCTCATAAAGCATTCCCAAATTTTTGATAGTGGTTTCTATCAAAACATGCAAGGTACCTTCTGCATGCTCACATACTAAGAATTTTTTTTGAAGAGCTCAATTGTTTTTCATCTCCACTAGAATTGAGTTTTCATTTAAATCCTGTCAGCAACTGTTAACTTGGAAGGTACTGTAAGAACAATAATCTACACAGGGCTGATAGGTCCAGGTAATATTCTGAGACCCTCATGTAATCACTACCAAATGACATAGCTGGTTTCTAATGGTCCTGTTTTGCCACAGGGACTTCTCCCTCCACAGGACAGCAAAAGCGACCCATATAAGACTGTTCACTGAGGGCAAGTACTGATGGTTCCTGGTGCCAGCTGAGAGATGCTGCATGGTAGAGGAACATAGCTGGCTGGGTTTCACTGGAACAAAGGACTTCATCCAAGAAACAAGCCTGATTGGAACTCGTGGAGGAAGGGGCCTCGCTCATTTATTACTAACTAGCTTACTACTCTGTCTGCAGAACTCATTCATTCAGCAAGCTTGTTCAGAGAACAATGTCAGCCACAGAAAAACTGCCTTTTCACCTTTCCTTTCTACCTGCCTTCCTGCCTCCAGCCCCCGCCCCACCTGCCTGCCTGCCTGCTTGCTTGTCTTCCTTCCTTCCCTATGACACAAAAAAGGGCTAGTGTTAAAATGGTGAACTGAACTTAGATCAAATATTAAGGATGCAGGAATTCTTAAACTGGGACTCAGTCCATATTCTCCAGACACACCCTGGAATCTGTGGACAAGCTTCAGAGTCATTAAATGTGGATAGGGAAAAACTGCATCATTATTCTCATCAATCTCTTACTGAAATCTAGCATTTGACTCTTTATGAATGTAGGCAACAATCCACAGCAGTGTTAAGGGGACTTGGGCCTCTGTTACAAGAACAAAACATAAACATGTTTATGTCTTGTTGCTGTTTTTGCAGATAGCTCAAAAAAACTGATTGTGCTCATCAGTACTCAAAAATTATAAGAAGTTTTAGTCCCACCATTAGAGTTTTTCTTTAACATGTTAATGAAGAAGCACACATACAATTATATTATAAATTTCTATCTTAACATGTTCAGATAATCTGATTTTGTGTGTTTGATGTCATGTCTCAAAACAATAATCTTGTTCCTGTTAGCATATGCTCTACCACAGAGTTATATCCCAAACCATGTATTTTAGCACTTTAATAATTTGATTTCAGTACACAGAGTTTTTTTATACTCCTCTGTTTTATTTTATGCATTTAAAAACTTTATTCTGAAAATAAAGTCATAGGCTTCATTACATACCAAAGCTAACTCTGGCACAAAAGGGTTATGAATCCACATCCTGGGAAATGAAGTCACACTAGGCCTTAAAGAAATAACATTACAAACATGTAATTACAGATAGTTATTCTTTTGTAAAAAGTTCAGGAGTGAGTATGAGATGTCAAAAGAAGCCATGGACCCCCTGTGTCAACCCAGAGAGATCTACCAAGGTTTTGTTTCTCCTGGAGAATGTGATACTCTTCGGCAGCCAACAATCTATCAAACAAACAAACAAAAAAAATATATTTTTTTATCCTGGAAATTGAACCCAGGGCCTTCCCACTGAACTATATCCCAGCCCTTTTTCATTTTGAGACAGGGTCCTGCTAAATTGTTAAATTGCCCAGGCTGGGCTCGCATTTGTAATCCTTGGCCTCCCAGAATCCTGGTGTGTCCCCATGGTTGGCCAATAAACTATTAACAAAACATCTTTTCTGTACCAGGCCTCAATGAACAATGGAAATACTGCATTCCTGGTTGCCAATCTAGCAAAGGAAGTTAGAATAAACAAACTACACATGAGGAAACACAAAACCCAGTTAGAGGTCAGAGCTCTGAGAAAAGTTGATCCGCATGAGAAGATGAAGAAAGACTTCCTGGGCTTGCTATATGACACCTGGGGCCAGGAAGGATCTCTCTAGGTAGGTGACATTGTTCACTGAGACCTAGAGGAGGAAACCTACAGGAGGTGAATTTAGCACACAGTTCAAAAACCCCTAAGATGGAAACAAGTAAGCATTCAGTCTCCTTGAATCCAAGAACCCAGATCTTTAAAATGGTGGTAATTGTTACCCTGCCATATGTTAATTGGGAGAAAAAACAAATCACAGGAGTCAGAAGAGGAGTGGTTTGAAGGCCAGAAATACAGCTCATACATAGATTAAGTGCCCAAGTAAATGCCTGTGAGGACCTTGCATATGTAGTGTGTCTCTTTGTGTCCAGGTGACCCTAAACCTTTTTAGTCCAGTTTACAACCATCTGCCTTTCATACAATATGTTTCTGTTAGTAGCAGTCCCTCCTCACTTCAGGAGGCCATCTGCAAATATTTCTTTTACCCGACATTACTGGAGCCTTGTACTTCTGATCATTTGGGGCCTAAAGCAGTCAAATAACCTTTTAACCATAGATAAGAAAGGCAGCTATTTGCCTCCAAGTTGTATCTAAACTTTCCTTCTGAAGCTACCTGGTAGTCATAAGAATCTTGCTTAATACATCTTTCCCCAGCCAAGTCTAGAAAAAGCAATTTGCTCTGTCCTTCCACATTTGACCTGTAGAAAAATGAGTCTCTTTCCTGATGAAAAATAACACCAAAACTCCTATCTGGCAGCAGCCTCAAAAGAAAGAAAGAAAAAGTGACGATATAGGGAAGAGAAGAAAGAAAGATAAAGGAAGGGAAGGGAGGGGAAAGGAGAAGAGGGGAGGGGAAGGCAACGGAAGGGAAAGGAAGAGGAAGGGCAGGGGAAGGGGCGAGAAGGCAAGGGAAGGAAAGGGAAGCAAAGGGAGGAGAAGGGAAGGGAAGGGAAGGGAAGGGAAGGGAAGGGAAGGGAATTAAGAAAATCTGTTTAGCAGGAGCATGGGACTTGAAATCCGTTGATGTAAATTCCAGATCTAACTCCATCATTTCAAAACTCCATTTGGTTTTATTCTGTATTCTTTAGTCTCTCTGTTTTCCTGTCTATAAAATTACAATGTTAGGAGAGATGACTTCTAAAGCCTCTTATAGGTGCATGCCTGTAATCCCAGCACTTGGAAGTCTCGGGCAAGAGCATTGCCATGAGTTCGAGTACCTGTCTCAAACATATAAATAAATAAAACCTGTTACATTTCTAGAATGTATGTATTTCAGTCTGTCTAACTACAGTAGGCCCCAGGTACTAGGCAGAACGTTCCAGCAACATTACTGACCATAATGGCTAGAAGCGGATGAATCAATCATCTTGGCTCATGAAGTAGTCAAATTCTCCTTGGTGAAGCACAAGCTACAGGGAGCCTGGTCTCTGCTAATCATTGATTTGCCAAGTTGGCCCTGAATTATTTCTACAAGAGAAATATAAATCGTATCTTAGGGCTTTGGAACGTAACTCAGTGAAAGAGCTCTTGCTTAGCACAAATGAAGCTATGGGTTCAATCCTCAACACCAAAATGGTTAAATTTTTTAGCCACTGTTGCTGTCGGTCACATGCCAACCATTCTAATCTAATGAATAAATACACACAAGATTGTTTCTCTCAGTCAAAGGGTATCACAACGCAAAACATGTCACTAATGACCAAAATGGTCTGTACCATGACTACTTCTGTGAATCAAAGGATTTACCTGGAAACTGAATTCCCATCACCAGCTATTTTTTCCTTTCTACTCCCAGCCTCTCAGAAAGTATCAGTGATGACAGAGCTTGCCTGGCGAGTTTTGAAATGACATGACAAAGAGGAGGAAATAAAAGATTTTCTCACATAAATTGCTTCATCCTTGAGACTGTTTTACTGTTGAGTGACTCCTGGGTTGGGTTTAAAATACAATGGGTGGCAATTGTTCTAGAGAACTGTCATCTGCCTGGAAATTTTAGCTTCCTATTGAACACATAAACCACCTGGAGCAGCACTTGCAAGTGACCCAGTTCCCACTGACACATTTGCAGAAAGATTTGGGAAGGAGTGTTCTATCATCAACTCAGTTGGGGCTGTTAACCTGCAGTGCTGCAGTGGTAGCCCAAACAGAGCAAGCCCCTGTCGCTGCACAGTCGTTGTAACTCTTACAAGGTTTTGCTTAAGAGCCTATTATTTAAACTCAGTTTTGACTTTTGCAGAATCTCAAAATGTCAGGATGCTCAACAGAACATTGGTTCCAGTTCTGGGCTTCAGGGAAAGGCCCATACAGATGATTGCCATTGGTTCTCCCTAGAAACATGCTTTTCAATATTTATGTAATTTGAGAGAAAGTGGTACACTTTATGGACCGTCTTCTAGACAAGGAGTAAGTTTGCGAGATAGACCACAAAACACTCTGTATTCTCTTACAGGCTCCTGTCTCACATCTTGTAAGGAGGGGAGCCTAGATGTGCAACAGCAAAGCAAGCACTGGGGGTTTCCGGGGAGGGAAATACAGTGGCCATGGACTGGGCCATTGATACAAGCTCTGTGGAGTGTCCACAGTTGTCATGATCTGCAAGGACAGTGCAGAATTTTATTCTGAGGGGATTCCTCCACGCAGTAGGTAACATCCAGATAAGGGAGCGCAGCACAGGATGTCACTACATTGCTGGAAAGTACTTGGTTAGGCATAATTCTGGGAAGAGATTGTTTGAATCTGGGACTCACAATAGCTGAGGGACAGCTTCACTTCAGGGTTCCCAGTGTTACCCTCCCATAGGAGTCTGAGCTCTGGTTGGGAAGGAAATGAGCCCCATCCCCCACAGTGGAAGGCCAGGACGGGATTGAATCGCTGTCATTAAGTACTAGGGCTCTTGCTGCACTGCCTGCATCCAGCACAAGTTTGGAGTCCGATTGCCTTCTGTATCTATGGGTACAAGCAGGAACAGGTATTGGCTTGGACATTACTAGAGTTGCCAAACAGATGAGAAGCTTACAAATCCATGGGCCGTAAGGTTAGGCAGAGAAAACCCATGTATTGCTGTACTCAAAAAACTGCAGACCTATGAGGAAAATTACTCATTCAAAAATACAGAAAAAATATTTTTTTCCTTTCCTCATTCTTTTTTTACTAGTTTATTGGGGTGTGGGGAATTTTTCTTTGTCTGTCTTCCTTTTTTCTAAAAAGTTTTCCCTTCTTTTTTATTTTTTCCATTTAACATTTTATTATTTGTGTTTTTTATATAATTTCTTTCTCTTCTACTTCTGTCCTCTCCTTTTATCTTGTATCTTCTATTTTTCATTTTTTCTGTTTTATCTGATTCGATAAATGTCCTTCTCACTTTTCTTTCCTCCTCATCTGTCATTTTTAAATTTTTCAATTTTTTTCTCTTGCATTCTCCCATTTCCAAACCCCTACATCTTTAATGCTATAACCATTAAGCTTTGTCAATCTTTGGATAATTAACTCTATTATTATAGTTGAATTCCTTTCTACCATAGGTAGAAATATGGTTGTTGCATTTAGTACATATTTGCTATATGTAAATATCTGGGTTGTCTTAGCATTTATAATTGAGGATTTCAATTCTAAGGCCAAGGGTGGTACATTTTCCCTTTTTATGGTGTGTGAATGCCCAATTTATCTTGGATGATATTACTGTTGCTTATTCGCTTGATATTGCCAGAGTCTTATAACTGTTACTATTAATAGGTTTTCTCTGTTTGGAAGCTCTGGGCTTACATTTGTGACATTAACAATGCTGTGGTGCATTACCTGAGATGTGAGTGTTGACCCAACTTTACCTCATCCCCTTTCCCTGCCGAATTAGCAGAAGTGGTTGGATCTTGAAACAGAGGTAAATAGTTAGTCATATTATATGTTGGTTAAGAAAACAATAAGAAGGGCCAGAGATATAGGTCAGGATGAGTGCCTGCCTGGGAAGCACAAGCTTGAGAGTTTAATCCTGGGCTAAAAAAGAAAGAAAGAAAGAACAATAAGAAGAGATAAAAATTTATAAACATATATGCAGCAAACACTAGCATGCCCAGCTTCATAAAACAAACCTACTAGATATTAAAAATCAGATGAACATCAATGCATTTATACTGAGGACCTCAATACCCCATCAATACAAACAGACTTAATAACTAGAAAAAATCTGAAAAGAAATGTCAGACTTGAACCAAACCTTTTAACAATGGACTTAATAGGTTTCTACAGAGTGTTCTACCCAACAACTACAGAATAAACAAACTTCCCAGAAGCACATGTGAATTAGTCCAAAATAGGTTGCCTGCTAGCACATAAAGCAAAGTTAAGTAAACACAAAAAGAACCAAATTATAGCATGTATATTATCAGATCATAGCACAATGAAACTAGAAATCAATGGCAAAAATCCTACAGATATTATACTAACACATAGAAGCTAAACAATATCTCTTAAATAATCAATAGATCACAAAAGAAATAAAGGAATAAGCTAGATAGCTCATACAATGAATGACAATGCAAGTATAACATAATAGAGCCTGTGGGACACTGTGAAGGCAGTCCTAAGAGGAAAGTTTGTAGCTGTGACTGCCCACATTTTTTTTTTAAAAAGCAAATTACTATCAAGCACCTATGGGTCAGAATCCCACTCAGGTTGAACAATTTGACAGCACCAAAAGAGACTTGAATAATGCTACGTCTGGAGGCATTAGAATATCTTGAGTATGTATGACTGGAAAATATTGTACTTTTAGTTTTGGTTTTTGGTTTTTTTTTTCGGAACTGGGGATTGAACCTAGGCCCTTGCACTTGCCAGGGAAGTGCTTATTCCACTGATCCATCTCCCCGGCCCCTGTACTTTTAGTTTTTAAAGGTATGTTTGCTAAGTATAAAATTCAGAGAATGGATCTATGTTTTTCCTTTCTTTCAGTCCTTTAATTAGTCTAGTTTCTTCCACACTTGGTCTTTTTTTTTTTTTTCTTTCTAATGTGGAATAAGATGCTATTTAATCGTGTTCTTCCATAGCTAATTTTATGTATACGCTTTAATGATTTTTTATTTATAATAAGTTTTGGACAATTTAATTTTTATGTATCTGGGTATGATTTTATTCAAATTTCTTGTGCAAAAGGTTCATTTTTCTTGGAATTGTGGTGTTATAAGTTCAACTAAATTGAAACATTTTAAATCTTTAAGTATTTATTGCCTACCTCTCTCTACTTTGAGAATTCTGATTATATGAATATAAGTTTCTTGATTTTGACACAGAGTGAACTATTATATGACTGATCTGTAAATTCTTCTTCATTTTTATTTTGGACAATTTTTATT
>NW_004524663.1:10007436-10010195 GCF_000260255.1 Octodon degus | reverse complement strand
GCTAAATAAACCTTTACTTCCTTAATTCTGGGTGCCAGGTATTTTGTCCCAGCAACAAGAGAAAAGTAACTGAGACACCAATCTTAACAGAAAATGAAAGAAAATAATAAACAAGTGAAATTAAAATATTCAATGAAAAAGGTGAAATAACAATGGACTACACAGAAATCCAAAAGTTCATTAGCAACCACTTTAAGAAATTATACTTTACTAAATTGGAGGATTCAGAAGAAAGGAATAGATTCCTGATACATAAGAACTACCCAAGCTGAACCAAGAAGATATAAAAATCCTGAATAACCCAATATCAGGCAATGAAACTGAAATAATAAAGACAACTCCCATGTTCTAATGAATTTACTGTCAAATTCTATAAGAACTTTAGAGAAGATCTAGTGGCAAAACTCTTCAAACTCCTTAATGAAACCACAAGGTAAGGTGTGTTCCCAGAGTCATTCTTGGAAGCTAGCACTACCTTGAATCCAAAACCAATAATAAATTCATCAAGAAAGAAATTAGGAAGGGCCGGCCAGTAGCTCAGCTGATTAAAACACTTGCAAGCAGGCACAGGGGCCAGGGGTTCAATCCCTAGGCCTGCCATGCCGGCCCTGCCCCTGGGGCACTGAGATGGCAATTGAGACGGGGCATGGTGGTCTGCGCCTGTAATTCCAGCTCTTGGGAGGCTGTAAACAGGAGGATCACTATGAGTCCGATCTAGTAATGAGAGCCTGAACACCCTGCAGACCCTTCTCTAAAATTAAAAAAAAAAATAGAAATTAGGGAAGAAATACCTTTTACAATACCACCAAGAAGAATTAAACACTTACAAGTTCACCTAACCAAGGAAGTTAAAGTCCTCTACAATGAAAACTATGTAATTGTGAAAATGAAATCAAAGAAGATATCAGAAAATGGAACAATATTTCTGTCCTTGGGTAATATGTAGAGCCAACATATCAAAATGATCATACTTTTCAAACTAATATACAGCTTTAATGCAATCTCAAGAACAGCATTCCTCACAGAACTAGCAAAAACAATCATAAAATGTATACAGACCCAGAATCCAAGATATCAAAGTAGTCTTGGGCAAGAAGAGCAAAACAGGAGGCATCACAACCCCAGACTTCAAAGTTATATTGCAAAGCTACAGTGCTACAACAGCACAGTTTTGGCGCAGAGCAGACACTTGGATCCACGGAACAGGACAGAGGATGCTGAACGAATTCCAGGCACATTTAACGACCTGATCTTTAACAAAGCCAAAACTTTACACTGGAGGAAAGGTAGCCTCTTTAACAAATGGTGCTACTGGAAGCTGCGATTGCAACTGGAAATCCACATGGACAAAATTGAATTTAGACCCGTCTATCTCACCATGCACTAAATCAAAATCAAAGTAGATCAAAGATTTAAATATCAAAACTGAAACATTTAATCTATGGGAAGATAAAATAGGCAATGCTCTTGAAGACAAAGACTTAGATAGGCAAGGACTTTCTGAACAGAAATCATTTGTACAAAAAATAATACCAAGAATCAACAAATGGGATGAAGGATATTAAAAGGCTTTTGCACACAAAAGGAAACACCCAACAAAGCAAAGAGACAAACTACAGAATTGCAAAAATTTTTGCAAGCTATTCAACAGAGGATTAATATCTAGACTACATAAAGAACTCAAGAAATTAGAGCCCCCAAATTTATTATTTATTTATTTATTTTTGTGGCCAGCTCAGCCCACCCTGGGGGTGGGGCTGACATGGCATGTGCTGCCAGGGATCAGATTGCGGTCCCTGTACTTTTGCCTAACTTTGCCTAAGCAGGCGCTTTAGACCCCTGAGCTATCTCCCTGGCCCAGAGTCCCCCAATTTAAAGATTCATTCAAAAATTGACAACTGAAATAAATAGAAGTATAAATGGCCAGTAAACGGGTGAAAACTGTTCAAAATCACTGGTCATTACAAAAATGTAAATTAAAACAACACTTTGATTCCATCTTACTCCAGAAAGAGTGGCTATCATCAAGAAATCAAATAACAAATTCTGCTGAAGCTGCAGAGGAAAAGAACCGTTCTACGCTGCAGGTGGAAATGTAGTCTAACCACCATGGAAATCAGTACGGAAATTCCTCAAAAAACTAAAACTAGAAATTCCATTTGATTCAATTATTCCTCTTCTAAGTATCTTTCTAAAAAAGTTAAAGACCTCATATTACACTGATACATGTGTACCTATGTTCATAGCAGCGCAATTAATAGGTAACAGAAAATGGAGAGATAGATATTTTTCACAGAGGAAGGAGACCAAGAGATGGAGAGAAAAGGGAGAAAGGGGAGGGAAGAGAGATAACTACCAGGAGTTAAGATGTGTTATGTACACGTACTAACTCCACACATTGAATGTAAACATTGTGTGTTGCAAATGTGTACAAAAAAGAAGAAATGAGTATGACAGCTTTGATTTTAAAAACTTTGCAGATATTACAGTATAACCCAAAAGTCATTTGTTCAGCTTCTAAAACCTACATTCTTATCATTGACCTGTTTTATTAGAATAAACATTTCACCTTGCCAGGCCTGCAGGTTGGCCTTACGGGAAGAGTGTTGCTCAATCTGGATGCCGGATGAGCAAGGTATTCTCAGAAAGTCACTGAGGACAGGGCTGCTGTCTACAAACTGAGACAACTTTCCTAAAGGACTTGAAAAATTGTCTCTGTCTGTCTGTCTGTCTGTCTGTCTGTCTTTCTCTCTCTCTCT
>NW_004524663.1:10003744-10006416 GCF_000260255.1 Octodon degus | reverse complement strand
GTCTGAGAAGGTCAGTGAAATCCCCTCAGGATTTATCCTGAGATCCTGTACCTCAGATTGTAGAACCTTTGTCAGTGCAGCCATGTGGATGAGTCGGCCATTGCTTGGCCAATGTGCTCTCTGTAAAAGCCTGAGAGAGGGTTTTCTCCCCCCCAACCTTCTATCTTGATAAACTTACTAAAATTACAGGCACTTAAAATAAATACTTTCAGTGTTTAAAACTCAACTGATATTAAGCCAATTCATTTTATCACAACAAATTAGAAATATATTGAGCCAAGATGTTTAATGACATTTATAATAAAAGAAATTTAGGGTCGACCAAATTGCTCAGTGGATTAAAGTGACTGCAAGCAGGAGCATTGTCTGGGGGTTTGATCCCCAGGACTGCTGTGCCAGCCCTGTCCCTGGGGCTCACTGAGATGGCAATTGAGACCGGGCATGGTGTCGTGCGCCTGTAATCCCAGCTCTTGGAAGGCTGTAAACAGGCAGATCACTACGAGTCTGATCTAGTAGTGAGACCCTGAACACCCTGTAGACCCTTCCCTAAAATACACAAAAAAAAGAAAGAAAAGAAAAAGAAGAATAAATCTGACATGCTGGCCTCGCCCCTGGGATGTGCTGAGACTAGGGGTGTTGGCGCACACCTGTAATCCCAGCGCTTTGGAGTCTGAGAACAGGAAAATCACTATGAGTCCCATCTACATAGCAACACCCTGTAGACCCTGTACCAAATACATAAAAAAAGAAAGAAACTTAAAAACTGATTTTCTGAGTTTCCTATGACTTTGAGACCATATATCAAAAGCGTATAGGAAAGAAGAACTGTAGAGTTTTTAAGAAAATAAAATGTCAACATAAGACTGTGCAGGATGGTATTTTGGGCCAACTGCCCACTAGTTATTTCTCTGTGAACATTCGCCATAGACTTTTACTTTACTTCAGAAAAAGATTTAAGATGGTTACCACAGGGCACACAGCACCGCAGATAAAAACAATGGATTTTCTAAAAATGAAATCAGAAAGAAAATAAATTTAGATGAAAAAATAGGACCAAAGAGAAAACTGATATGTCACTAGCCCCTAAATCAGTGAGCCCGAACTGAAACATACAGCCAAAATTCAAAAGAATGCAAATCTTCTGTATGCATTTGATAATTTTTGTATTATTTTTCACAAACAATAAAATTATTAAAATGTTAACTTATGATAAATTACTGTAAATATCAAAATTATAATTAAAGTGATAGAACTTTTTGAGTCATGTGTGTAATTACCCTATAAATTAGTACTGCTGCAAATTTTTCATTCCTGGCATTGTGTTTATGATTATAAATGAATGATTGTATGGATTAATGAACAAATGATAGACGTGGACCTAAAATCTTAATTTTACATTTTCATTCAACAAAAGACCAAAGCAATTGTAACACAATTGCTATAGCAATTGCAATTGCTATGTATAAAGATTTCATAGTGCTCTACTGGAGAAAATCTATGAGAGGATGATCGTACCTCCCATCTTAAGTTAAACCATTCAAGGGGGCATGCGTGTGTGTGTGTGTGTGTGTGTGTGTGTGTGTGTGTGATCAATTGTGACGATATGGCCTCATCATTATATTTGCTAAGGGTATTAAAATTAATTACACCATTTGTCATTTCTTTGTAGCAATTTCTATGTATTTATTGTGGTTCTTAGAATTGTATAAGGGATTATAAACATAAGAATTTATAACTCTCTTAACACAATGTAGGAAAAATCTCAAGAGTATGTGAGAATTATGTCCCCCACAATAGCTAAAGATGGGCTGCAAACTCTGCAGGGACCATCCTGGTGAGTAAAACTAAAAGAGAAACTGAAGATTTGTTTTATTTGTAAAATTAAAAAAGTCCATTTTCTCAAGCAGGAAACTTCGGCTGGCAATTATATATCAGCTATAGTCTACTAGAGACTACTTAGCAAAGTAATATCGATGAATACAAAGTTCATCAGCAGCACGGCGTGATCACTGAGACAGTGAATTCAGCATCACTATTTCTATAGCATCCTTGGCTACAAGGCCACTGAAGACACGTGACAATTAAAATGACTTGGTGATAAACCAAAGTAAATGTACAATCCCTAGATATGTTACTTCCATTTTTAATAAATGTATTAAATTTATATGAAATACTTATGTTTTTTACTCATGCTTTCAATACATTCTTGAATTATTTATATATACTTGAAATCCTAATATTCAATTTTCATAATTTTTTGGGGGAACCACAATTTAAGGGTGAATTTTCTCCATGTCTGTGTGCGAAAGAGAAAAAAATGTAACTGCTTTCCCACTGTTCCAGCTTATTAAGATCTAAACCCTATGATAGAACTTGGTCCTGTAGATTCACAATACAAGGATATTTTTCAAGAATTTGTTTCTGTTTTTATTTGTACCTGCAAAGAGAAATGATAAATATCACTTTATTCAAGTCTGGAGAGGCATCCAGTAACCATACCTGAAATTGGAACCAGCCAATAGCAAGCAAGTTCTCATAGTATATTTCTGGATGTGCTTTGCTTGTACAGATATATTTTTCCTTTGGAAATGTTTGTTTATGATCAGTTCATTTTTTCACACTGACAGTTGGTGGTTTATCATTTATTCTTTGCTTCTTCAACCTCTCTCTCT
>NW_004524663.1:9983829-10003181 GCF_000260255.1 Octodon degus | reverse complement strand
TAACCACTAAAAAGGCAAACTGAGCCATAACAGTAAAGTAGTATTCATGTCTTAATTTGGAAATCACTGGTAGGAAGGAGTAGCTTTGGCAATACAGCCCAGCACTGGGTCTATGTTCATGCCAGAAATTAAGAGCATCGTCCTGATGACCCCATCTCTCCCACAGCTCATAGATCAAACTCGTCTAAGATTTACCTTTCAAATCGCTCTAGTGGCTTCTCAAACTTTCCTGCTACCATGGAGTCTGTCTAGTTTACGCCTCTCTCATCTCTTGTCTATGTTATTCCAACTGCTGTCTAACTCTTGTCCATCATTTTCATACCCTCTTTTCAATCCATTACCACATAGAAAAGTGATTATTCTAAAATACCTGATTGTACTCCTCCTGTGCTGAAAGCTTGAATGACAGTCCCTGTCCCCACGACTAGAAGCAGGTTCCTTATATGCCTTCCAAGATTCTCTGTAGTCTGACTCCTGCTTGTCCACAGGTCTTTTCTCATCCCATTTCCCGTCCTCCCCCTCTCACTGCCTCACATGTGCTGCCGCAGCCACACCAATTCTTTCCCTTCACTGAACCAACTATGTGGTCTCTCACTTCTGATCTCTATGCTCTCTGTTCTCCTTCATCAGTACACTTCTCACCTTTTCTCTCAGGTCTCCATGACAAGGTTGACCCTCAGAGGAAAGTTAACGTCATGCCCACAGCTGGCTGAGATGCTCCTCCTGCTGGTGCCCACAGCTTCCCACACCTCGCACCACTGCAGTGTGTGTCACGCTATATTCCAACTTACTTGGCAGCCCCCATATGGGAGCTGTCTAGGGGAAGGGACAAGATCTCGAGGGAAGAAAAACTCTGACACATTGATATAAATATCTTCCCCTTGAAGGCCCAGAAACAAAGAAGAAAAATTACCTGACATCATGATTCTAAAAAACAGCACGGCACAGAGGAAAAGGCAAACCAGGGCTTGATCTTGCCTTTTCTTCCCGACCAGCTAAGAGACCTTGGACAAGTGACTTCATCTTCCTAACCCTAAGTTTCCTCATATGACTACTTACTTTCAGTGTTGTTTTAAGAGGTTAAATGAAAATGACTCATATAGTTTAGCAAAAGGCTTGACACATATTAGACTACTCACAAGATGTGTGACGTATTCCCCACTTCCTGTTGAAGCATGAGAAGAATGGAGAAGGAGCAGAAGAGCATCAGAGAATCTCAGAGCTCGAACAGTCATTTCAGATTCCAGAGCATGGCAGCAGACATGAGCCAGGGAGGAACCTGAGACTCATTATTAGCTTAAGAGGAATCTACTGACCTAGGCCTTAAGTTGATCCACCGTAGTCTGTGGCTCAGCGTGGAGCAGGAAGGAGGCGGTGGTTTTAAGCATCCAAAGCAATGTTTGGGATCCCACAGACAATCCCAGGATGGGTGGAAAGAATATAAGGGTGGAGGGCACATTGAGGCCATGGGAATCACCCCAGGACGTCATTTAAAATGCAGTTGTAATTTGTCGGATGTGGAGTGGCCTAAAAGTCTTCATTTCTAACAAGTTCCTGAGTACAATTGGTGCCACAGCATACTTTGACTAGCAAGGATGTAGAAAATAACCATTCAAGCTCCCTCTTTGTGTTACAATAATTTGGAAGAACCAGTAACTTCCTGGGAACAATGTAATAATTCCTTTGGGAAACATTTTTTCTGTGTTTTGGGGAAACAGTCATAAATCACTTGGGGTTGAGGTGAGGGTCCTCACTAGAACACATGGTGAAACAGTAACAAGTGATGTTCAATTCTCCCTCAGGGTGTCCCATTGACCAAGGATTTTTTGTCTATGTATCAGGAAAATGTTTGCAGACATAAAAGAATGGTTCTGCTTGGAAGGAGGAGTTTATATATAGCCTTGAACTAGAAATCAAGGAAACAGGAACTCTGTGTAGCTAGAAATGTCTGTGTAGATATTCGAAGTTGCTTCCCTGACAAAGCACTTATTTTCCCTTACATTTTCCAAGGAGTCCTTTGTCTTTGCTTCTGTGTGTGTAATTTCTTTCATTCTTTGCAGGGGAACGGGCTTGAAGAAAGAGAGGAGGGGTGAGGGGGCATCTCACAGCACAGTGATAGTGGCTTCAAAGGCCCCTGGTAGGTTCTCTTGAGCAGCTGCTGGGTAGGAGGCAGGCAGGAGGTGAGGCTGGGATGCTTCCCGTCTTCTATTGATGAGTAATAGGACTCAAACTGCTACCAAAATCAGTAATTAAAGAGTAATTATGGGCTGGCAAAACCACAAGGCAAGATAATGGCAAAGGAGAAGAGAAACTGCGATGCTTGATGAAGGTCAGTGGTGCTTGGAACGCCTACCTAAAGAGGGGAGGCTAAGCAGAAAAGGCGCTGAGGAGTCCCGCTGTACTAGCCGTGTTCAGGCTCATTTTTATCTCATAATCTCACAGAACCATAACTCAAGGAACTGTACTAGTTTTAACAGAATTTTAATCTGGGACCCTGAAAGAGATTTGAGAGGTACTGTCTTTGAATCTCCTAATATTATCTATAAAATTTTATATCATATAATCTATAAAATTTTACATCAGACAAATAGATAGATGATAGATAGATTACACTTAGCTCACATTGAATTGCATGCCAAATGTGATATAAAATAGATCAGAATCACTGAGTTCAAAATGAAGCTAGTTAAAAATCTGTTTGATATTCTTGCCCATAAAAGAATGAAAAAAAAAATAAAAGAACTAGAAATCTTATCAATAAGAAATCAAAATAGTCGGTACAAAGTTATACTGCCAGTCATTAAAAATTATAAACTACAGTCTGACGATGACAAAATTTTTATATCTACTTAGAAAAGTAGAAAGTGCCCTCCTTTGATATCATTCAAAAATAGTGACCAATTATTTTCAATATCCATAGAAAACTACAACAAAACATAAGCATACTAGCAGACTGCGGCAGAACAAATTCAAATTAGGTCAGTAACTTTTTTGAGAGGTAAAAACCCAAAAACAAATAACTAGAACAAAGACAAAACAAATCAATATAACACAATAAAAATGATGCAGAATTTCAAAACAAGAATAGATAATTAACGGTGGCTGTTATATTATGTATTGTTATCAAATTTGTTGCTCAGACTATCAGCTATAGGCATGGAAGATTAATCAAGCAATTAGCAGTTAATGTTTAGGTCAGTAGTTTTGTCCCCCAGAGAGAATTTGGCAATGGCTGGAGATTATTTTGATTGTCTCTAGAGGGAGGATCCTACTGGCACCAAGGAGACAGAGGCCCGAGAGGCTTCCAAATAACCTCCAATACGCAGGACAGACTCCACATGACATAGATTTTCTAGCCCAGAATGTCAATAGTGCTGCAATTGAAAAACACCGAGTTAAACAAATGAAAGCCTCCTGGCTGTAGAAGTATGAATAACTTAAATAAACATCTTAAGACTCAAACTTCCTTCTAGGAGGGTTTTAATAATTAAGAACCTCATCCTTACATTTCAAAACCACATAATTTTCTGCAAAGGTTAAGGTACAATCTTTGGAAAAGAAGCTGATACGATAAAAGGAAATATGTCTTACTCAAACTTGTTCTCATTGTTCTTGGAGCACAGTAGGGACTTTAGAAGTGTCTGCAGAACAAATAAATCTCTCCACGCATCTTCCTAATAAAATGATCTGTGGGTAGTTTAGCTATCTGTCTTAATTGCTTTTCTCGTGTTGCTGAGACAAAGCTAAAGGGGTTTCTTGGTTACTTTTTTCAATACTGAGACATAATATGCAACATCCAAAGTTAAAGGAGGAAAGGTTTATTTAGCTCACAATTGGTAGAGGTTTCTGTCCATAATTGGCTGGCTCCAAGGCAGCATGGCGTGGTAGACAGATATCCCAGAGAGAAACACTATGGAAGATAGAAGGTAGCAAAGCAAGCAAGGGAGGACCAGGGCTCTTTCTATCCCTTATATCTTATTCAGGCTACTTAGATGGGTGACAGTCACACTCTTAAGCCTAGTGCCTATGATAACACTGCACCATGAATTAATACCAGTATCACACACTCTAGATCCAGCAACCTCTGAAACAAACCTTACCTGTCACAGCATGAGGTTTTGAGGGCACATCTAGACACAAACCATAAATTCCTTCCCAGCCCCCCTATCAATTTATGCACATCCTTTTATGCTAAAGGCATTTAGTCCATTTCCAAGAGTTGCCAACTTCCCAACAGTTTCAGCATTGCTGAAAACTCCACATCCCAAGTCTCCTCTGGGATTTAAGGCAAAGTCTTTGTTGCAAGCCCCAGTGAAATGAAATGAAAAGAACATGAAATGAAATGAAAAGAATGTGAAATGAAATGAAAAGAACGTGAAACACTTCCAACATTCAATGGTACAAAATAGACATTTGTTTTTTTAGATATGAGGGAAAACCATATTGCATCAAACCAAAATTATGAGAAAATACAGATAGAAAAGTAACTGCCACATTTGAAATTTAGCCTGAGTTGTGGCAATAGCCTGTTGGAAAGAATCAGTGGTCTCAAATAAAGAATCTTTCCTATAAGCCTTTCCAAGATCCAGTCTGGAGTGTGCCCAGCCCCTTTGGAAGGAGAAGTGTCACCCTCAAGGTTCTCCATAGTGAACTTCACAGTACCCAAGTTACTCAGCCTTATGTAGCCTTTCCTTTCCTTTTTTTTCTTTCCTTTTTTATTTTAAAAAGAAGAAATATAATAAAAAAGATATAAAATTTCAAAACAAGATTGTAGGAGAGTAACAGTGTTCAGTACATTGTGCATTGTTAGCTTCGAAGTAGAATCAAAGGGTTTGGGGAGTAGGTTTGGGAGCAGACACCACCACGTATTGGGAAAGCCAATAAGGAGGCCGTAAGAAAGGAAATGGATTGAAATCTCTTTAAGAGTCACATGTTCATACTGAAATATTGTAGTAAGTAATCCCAGAACTGGGGATGCTGAAAACAGGAGGATCCCTACAAGTCTGAGCTGCGTAGCAAGACCCTGTACCAAATGATAAAATCATGCCTTTAAAGTGAGATGTGATTGGAGTTTAACAAGCTGAATTGGTAAGATTTAAATTCATGGGGACAATTTGTAGGTTTATGAGCACCGTCTTCATAAAACCTCAATATTGACCTTTTGTATATTAGGGACACACAACAGAGGCCCATATTATTTTAAATCACCAATTATTCATCTACTAGATAATCAGTGCAAGAATTGTACTCATAGTGTGTTTTCCCTACCCAGACTGATTAAGTAGCCAATTATAGTGCTAATTATTGTGGCTATGGGCTCCAAGTATAAAGATATTCATAATAGTTTGACATGTATATTTGGTAGTGTTTTGCTGCTGTGGTAATATATGGAAAGCTATATGAAGTTGTAATGTTTCTCATTAGTGATGAAAAGAATGCAAACTATGCTTGCATAAATCTACTCTGTGAAAACAAATGACATCAGAATATTAGAAAAAAGAAGGGCCTCACTAAAACTAGACAAACTCGTGTGGCTCCTGCTATGATGTGTAGAAAAGGATAGAACTTTGCTTCTTTATTTTTCCTCCCCAAAGTGTACAGACTGAATCCGATCAGAAAGAAGCATCAGGAAAATCTAACCTGCAAGATATTTTACAAAATGGCTGGCTTTGGTTTTTATAAATATCAAGGCCAAAACTAGCAAGAAAGACGGTAACTGTTTCTGATTAAAGGAGTTTGAGGAGATGTGACAACCGATGCAACGCAGGGTACAGGATTAGATCTTAGATTGGAAAAAACCAAAATGTTATAAGGGACATGACTAGGCAATTAATGAGAAATAAACATGAGATGTGGATAATAATGGTATTGTATTGATGCTAAATTTTTTGGTTTTGATAGTCACCGTGTGTTTAAACTAAAAGGATATCTTTTCTTGGGAGAGGCACACTGAATTATTTAGTAAAGAAGCATAGTGTTTCCAAAGTTTGAGTAATTTAGTGGGGAAAAGCATAGCTAGACTTAGAAATAGAAACAGAATTATAAATATGTGTGTGGAGACAGATGCACTATAGAAAATGTAAGCAATTAGTGAATCTATATAAGAGATACAGAGGCATTCTCTGAGGATTATAGCAAAATAAAAAAGAATTATAATATTAAGAGGGTTGTCATTTATTTATCACAATAAATATTTTCTACACACAGCATTATATTAAGGTGAATTTATTTCTATAAAATTTGACAAAATAGATTGCTGGGTCAAATGAACTTGTTCTCTTTGAAAAACAAAGCAAATTTCAATGAATAAAGAATACAATAGAACAATGATTCAGGAAGAATAATGACCAAATGAAGTAGCTCCACATTTGTTTTTCCAGCTTTTACTTCTGGCAAATAGCTTATATGTGTGCTGTTTGTGTTTCACTGATCATTGTAACTACCACCGAACTGGCCCAGAAAGTGGGGCTGTTTCATGTGTCCCCTCTGTGATAGCAGAAGCAAGAGATTAATTGGTCCAGAGACAAAAGATATCATAAATAGTGTTTCCCTCCTCTCTTAGCTTCAATGCTTCAAAGGATGCTGCCCTTAGAAGGTGATCTGGGAAGGAGAAGACAACATTAATGCCCTGGACCAGATAAAAAAGCAAAAGCTGCAACTGATCCTTTTGAGAATGTAAAGTTGGGGTTCATCGGACAAGTGAATGACTTCAGCATCCTTTTCTACAAAGGGCCTATAGGAAGTAGGTTCTACCTAGACCACTATACCCCGTCTCCTGGGAGGATGCAGGTTGAAAGAATAATGATAGCCACAAAGCACTGGGTGAGTGTTTCACTGTGCTAAGTGCTTTACTGACACCTTTTGCTAGGTCAAAACCTCTTTTTAATTTGCCTATTTATAATGGAGTTCAAATGCTGATTAAAGCACCTATTTAGGCAGATGCAGGGCCCGGGGTTCAATCTTGTAGCTGTGGTCTGCATTTTCTCTTTCTAAAATATCCTTCCATGCATTTTGAAGAGCTGATTTTCTGGTCATGAATTTCTTCAGTTGTTATGTGTCATAGAAGTATCTTATTACTCTCTTACTTTCTTTCAAAATATGTATCTTATTTTGAAACAGTTTTGTGGAGCACATTAATCTGAGTTAGAATTCTTTTATCTTAAAGAAAAAAAGCAAAACTTCAAAACAAGATAATAGAAGGGTAGCAATGGTTATTAAATTGCATATTGTTATCTTCAAATTACTCAGAGTACAAGATATTAATATGTACTTATTCAAATAATATTAGCGAATTTTTAATGAACTGATAGAAATTAGTAGTATAACTTTCTTAATTATCATATATATTTTTTTTCTTTTCCCTTTCTTCTTTTCTCCATTTCTCCTTCCTACTTTCTCCTTACTTTTGGACAATTTCTTCCCATTTTACAATATCTATTGCACATTTTGAATCTTATTTATTCTTTTATATTCTCACAATAGGGAGACAATATGATGTTTGCACATGTAAATCCGATTTATTTCACTTATGAGTATGATCACAAGTTGCATCCATTTACTTATAAAAGTCTCCAGTTTATCCTTATTTATGGCTGAGTAGTACCCCATTGCAT
Organism: Octodon degus; assembly: GCF_000260255.1. Classification (NCBI taxonomy): domain Eukaryota; kingdom Metazoa; phylum Chordata; class Mammalia; order Rodentia; family Octodontidae; genus Octodon; species Octodon degus. The sequence goes on along the minus strand of NW_004524663.1, from coordinate 9,995,568 downwards.
AAAAAAACACATCTTTTTTTATCCATTCCTTGGTCAATGAGCATTAAGGTTGTTTTCAAGATTTAGCTATTACCAATTGTCCTGCTATAAAAATGCATGTGCATGTATCACTGGTTACGTGATACTTTCAGTTCTTCTGGGACAATAGCCAGAAGAGGAATACTTGAGTCCAATGGGACCTCAATCCAAGTTCCTTGAGAAATCTCCACAATGACTTCTGTAGTGTTGCACAACTGTAAACTCCAACAGTGGAGAAGAGTTCCTTTTCTCCGTAGCCCCTTCAGCATTTGCCACTGATTGACTAGTTCATGATAGCCATTCATTCTGGGGTGAGATGGCATCTCAGTGTTGTTTTAATTTGTATCTGTTGAATAACTAGTGATGTTGAACATATTTTTACATGTTTATTTGCCATTTGTGTTTCCTCATCAAAGAAGTATGTATTCATTTCAGATGCCCAGTTTTGGATTGCGTCTCTGAATTTTGGGGGCCTGATTTTGTGTGTGTGTGTGTGTGTGTGTGTGTGTGTGTGTGTTTGTGTGTGTTCCTGGCAGCAATTCTTTGGCTGAGGATAAACTGTCAAGCATTTTTTTCCTACCTACTGGGTTGTCTGATCGTTCTGTTGGTGGTTTCTCTTGCTATGCAAAAGCTTTGTAATAATATAATATCCCAGTTGTTGATTCTTTGTGATAGCTTCTATGTGATTATGATCTATACTTTATGATCTATTCATAAAGTCTTTGCCGATACCAATATCTTTAAGAGTCTTACCTATTCTATCTTTCAGCAGATTTAAGGTTTCTGTTTTAATATTTGTATTTTTGGATCCATTTCAAATTTAGTTTAGTGTATGGTGAAATCTGTGGGTCTAATTTTCATCTTCAGTAGGTTCAAAGCCAATTTTTCCAGCACCATTTATGAAAAAGGCTATCCTCCAGGGAATGTGTTTGGCACCTTCGTCAAAGATAAGTGGCTGAGTATGTCTGGAGTTGTTTCTGCATCTTCTTATTTTTTCCACTCATACTTGGGTCTATTTTTTCCTGTTGTTGTTATTTGTTTATTTACAGTACTATGCTGTTTTGTTCACAGTAGCTTTACAGTGTAATTTCAAGTCAGGAATTGTGATGCTCCTGCCTTGCCTTTGTTGCCCAAAATTGCCTTTGCTATTCCAGATCTCTTGTGGTTCCAAATGAATTTTAGGTTTGCTTTCTTCAATTCTATGAGATATACTATTGTAATTTTGATTGAAATTGCAAAAATCTGCATAAAAGTCTTGTAAATATGGCCATTTTCACTATATTGGTTTTTCATACACAAGAGCAAGGGATATTTTTCTACTTTCTGATAGCTGCTTCAATCTCCTTTTTCAGAATACTGTAGTGTTCAAAGTAGAGGTCTCTTACATCCTTCATTAGATTGATTCCTAGACATTTAATTTTTTGGATGCTATTGGGAATGATGTTTTCTAATTTTTGTCTCAGTGAATTTGTTATACTTATAAGGAAGGTTATTGATTTTTGAGAGTTGACTTGGTATCCAGCTATGCTACTGACTTTGGTTATTAAATCTAGAGGTTTTTAGTGGAGTATTTGGGTTCTTTTACATAGACTATCCTGGCATCTGCAAATTATGATAGTTTATTTTCTTCCTTTCCTATCATTATTGCTTTGTTTCTTTTTTTTTAATCTAACTGTTCTGTCTAAAGTTTCCAGGACTGATTTGAACAGTGGAGACAGTGGACATCATTTCCTTATTCCTAATTTTTGAGAGAAAGCTTTCCATATTTGTGCATTTAGTATGATGTTGGATGTTGGATTTTCACAGATGGCTTTTGTCAGATTGAGATATTCCAAAATTCTGTAGGATTTCTTTTTATCATGCATGGGTGCTAGACTTTGTCAAAAGTCTTTTTTCTGCATCTATTGAGATGATCATATGATTTTGTCCTTGCCTCTGTATATTTGGTGTATTATATGTATTGATTTACATATGTTGAACCATCCCTGCTTCCCTGAGACTAATCCTACTTGTTCATGGTGTATAATCTTGATGGTTTCCTGCAATCTCTTTGCTAGTATCTGATTGATGATTTTTGTATATATATTCATTAGGGAAATTCACCTGTAATTCTCTTTTTTGGTTAGGATCTTCTCCACTTTTTCTACCAAGGTAACACTTGGTTCCTGGAATGAATTTGGGAGTATTGCTTTTCTTTCAATTTCATTAAGCAGTTGGAGGTTTATTTGCATTAAATCATTTTTTAAGGTTTTGTATTTATAATTTTGGACTTTCCCCAAGTGTGTATTCACAAACACTGAAAAACTGTACATAATAATGGGTCCATTCACATTATATTGCCAAAATATATTATTAAATGATTTTCAATGAGTGCATAAATCCAATGCATCACTATGCCATAATTTAACTCTCTATTGATATTTTCAAAATTTGACATCAGAAATTACCACAAACATGCTGCGCACACATGCATTAGCAGTTATAGTGTTATTCTTTAGGAGAAATTTCTAAGTGAAATTGTAAGTTGAGAATTTACAAGTTTTCTTATTTAATGATAATAATTTCTTTCTTTTTCTGTGTGTGTGTTTTTAGTACAAGGTCTACAGGGTCTCACTACACAGATCACACTTGTAGTGAATGCCCTGTTCTCAGCCTCCCAAGTGCTGGAATTACAGGTGCACACCACCACACCCAGCCTCAATCACTGTCTCAGTGCACCCTGGGGGCGAGGACGGAACGACAGGCCAGGGATCAAACTTCCAGCCCATGCATACACCCAAGCAGGTGCTTTAATCAACTGAGCAATCTGGCCAGCCCTAAAGATAATAATTTCAGTATTTAATCTTGTCTAAATTTTTTGTGGAATTCACCTGTAAATCCTTCAGGACCTGGGCTTTTCTTTATTGGTGAGTTTTTATTTATTTATTATTTTTTCCATAATTTTATTGAGAAACAAATAATAATGAGACAGTTTCAAAACAAATTGTAGGACAATTTCAATAATTAACACATTGCATACATTCTTCCTAGTGGTTAATTGCTGGACAAGATGCGGACATGATATCCTGTTTATAAACAGTTTTAGAACAAATCCCTCTTTTCACTAAGAGAATATCATGTCATATGAATATAATGATAATTTAACTTCTTCTTTACATATTCTTATCCCTTTTATTTCTTTCTCTTGTCTAAAGGCTCTAGCTAATGATTCCAGAACTATATTGGATAGGAGTGGTGATAGAAGACATCCTTGTCTTGTACCAGATCTAAGAGTAAAAGATTTCAGTTTTTCCCCATTTAGAATTATGTTGGGTTTTCATAAATGGCTTTTACCAGATTGAAGTAGAGGACATCTATTCCAATTTTCTGTAGGATTTTGAACATGAATGAGTGTTGGACTTTGTCAAAAGCCTTTTCTGCATCAATTGAGATGATCATGTGGTTTTTCGTTTTCACTCTATTGATATAGTGTATTACATTTATAGATTTTCGAACACTGAACCATCCTTGCATCCCTGGGATGAATCCTACCTGGTCATGGTGTATGTTCTTCTTGATGATTTGCTGTATTCTATTTGCTAGGATTTTATTGAGGATTTTAGTATCTATGTTCATGAGGGAGTTTGCCTTGTAGTTCTCTTAGTTACGTCTTTCCCTGGTTTGGTATCAGTATAATATTTCCCTCCAGGAATGATTTTGGGAGGATTGCTTCCTTTTCAATTTCATGGAAGAGTTTGAGGAGTATGACTACATCTTCTGTAAAAGTCTTGTAGAATTCAGCTGTGAATCCATCCGGACCTGGACTTTTCTTTGTCAGTAGGTTTTTAATTACATCTCAAATTTCATTGACTGCTATTGGATTATTGAGTGTGGTTATATCTTGTCAATGCATTTGTGGTAATTTGTACCTTTGTAGGAATCTGTCCATTTCTTCTGTGTCTTCTATTCTGTGAGAGTAAAGATTCTCAAAATAGCTATTGATAATCTTCTGAATTTCCCCTGGGTCTGTGGTAATTACACCCTTTTCATTCCTTATTGCTTGTATTTGAATTTTTTCTTTCACCTTTTTGATGAGGTTGGCTAGGGGCTTTTGGATTTTATTTAATCTTTCAAAGAACCAGCTTTTGCTTTTTTAATACTTTGAACTGTTTTCTTCATCTCAATTGAATTAATTTCTGCTCTAATCTTTATGATTTGTTCCCGTCTTTGGGCTCTTCATTTGGTTTGCTCTTCCTTATCTAGTTGTTGAAGGTGCAGCATTAGGGTATTTATTTGTTCCCGTTCTGTTTTCCTAATGTGTGAGTCCACAGCTATAAATTTCCCTCTTAGAACTGCTTTCTTAGTATCCCATAAATTCCAATAAGCTGTGCTTGAATTTTCATTGAATTGTAGATATTGTTGAATTTCTTGTTTAATTTCATCTGTGACCCATTGGTTGCTGAGTAGAGTGTCATTTAATTTCCATGTATTTAGGGTTTTTTTTTTTCTGGTTTCTTATGTCATTTATTTCCAGTCTCATTGCACTGTGGTCAGATAATGTACATGGGATAATTTTTGTTTTCTTACATATACTTAAGCATGATCTATGGACCAGTATGTGGTCTATTTTAGAAAATGACCCATGTGCAGTTGAGAAAAATGTGTATTCAGCTGTGTTTGAGTGGAAGACTCTGTGTATGTCCACCAAGTCCATGTGTTTCAAACTCTGGTTCAATTCTGTTATTTCTTTGCTAATTTTTTGTCTGGTTGTCCTATCTTTTGGGGATAAGGTGGTGTTAAGGTCTCCTGTTAAGATTGTGGTATTGGATATTAGATTTTTCATGTCCATTAAGATTTGCTTTATATAGTTGAGTGCTACCATGTTTGGTGCATACATATTTATGAGTGTTAACTTTTCCTCATGAATTTTCCCCCTAACCACTATATAGTGGCCTTCTTCATTTCGCTTGGTCATTCTTGGTTTGAAATTGAGACTGTCTGAGAATAGGATTGCTACCCCTGCTTTTTTCTGAGGTGCTGGAGCGTGTATTATTGTGTTTCATCCTTTTTCTTTCAACCTATGAATATCTTTATGAGTTAAATGTGTTTCTTGTATACAGCATATTGTTGGATTTTGTTTCCTAATCCACTGTGCCAGTCTATTTCTCTTAATTGGTGAATTGAGTCCATTTACATTGATGATTATAATTGAGATGTGCTGACTTATGATTGACCTGTTATTTGCCTGTTGTCGTTTACTCTTTTTTCTCCTGTGTTTAATTGCTTGCCCTATTTAGTTGGTTGTTTCTGATCTCATTTGTGGAGTTCTGATCATTTTGGCCCCTCTCTAGAACATCTTTCAGTAGCTTGTGTAGGGTTGGCTATGTCTCATGAAATTCTTTAGTTGTTCTTTGTCATGGAAGTATTTAACTTCTCCATCAAACTTGAAAGAGAGTTTTGGAGGGTATAATAGTTTGGGCTGGAATTTGTTTTCATAGAGGACTTGAAGTACTCTAATCCATGCTCTTCTTGCTTTCATGGTTTGTGAAGAGATGTCAACCGTAATTCTGATGGGTTTTCCTTTGAATGTGATCGCTTCTTTTCTCTAGAGGCTTTCAGTATATTATTCTTGTGCTGAATTTCTGGGATCTTGACTATTATATGTCTTGCTGTATGTTTATTTGGGTTGAGGTTACTTGGTGTTCTGTATGCTTCGGTTACCTGAATGTCAGATTGTTTCCTCATATTTGGGAAGTTTTCTGCTATTACTTCTGCCCACATTCTTTTAATGTACTTTGTATTGACTCCTTCTTTCTCATTGATACCTATTAGTCTCACATTGTTCATCTTTGCATCATCTTGCAGGTGATGGATTATTCTTTCCTGCATCTTAGTTGTTTTTAAGAGATCTTTTCTTACCTTTTCACTAGCTGCACCAGCATCTTCAAGTTCTGAAACTCTGTCTTCACTTTCACTTAAACGGTTTTGCAAGCTTGTGATTGAGATTTTAAATTCCTCTATATCTCTTTGACTCTGCTTCAGGCAATCTATTTCTTTCCTGAATTGCTCTTTCAGGGAATCCATCATTTTTCTAATTGCCTCTATTTTTTTTATCAATGTCTTCTTTAGAAGCAGTTATGAATTCTTTTACTGCAGTGTTTTTTTCAGATTGGGTTTCCTCCCTATGTTTCTGTAGTTGATTCTTTACTTCAGATGCTATGAGTTCATAGAATTCTTTTCTTATTTCAGAAAGTTCCACTCTGAGTTCCTCTATAAGTTTTTGCTGTTGCTTATTTACTATCGATGCAATTAATTCGTACATTTGAGCTTAGCTAGTAGAAAAGAATACCTCTCTGAGTTCCTCTATAACTTTCTGCTGTTGCTTATTTACTATCAACTCTATTAATTCATACATTTGAGCTGAGCTAGGGTTCTTTGCACTTGTTATGGGTGGGCATTGGGTTTCCTCCATATGTTTCTGCATTTGCCTCTTTACTGCAGATGTTATTAATTCAGGGATTACTTTTTTTATTTCCAATCTGAGTTCCTTTATACCTTTTGCAGCTGTTTCTTTATTTCAGAAGCCATTGATTCATTGATTTCAGCTGTGTGATTCTCAATTTGTTCTGTGTTAGTGTTCTCTGCACTTGTTATGGGTGGGCTTGGGTTCTGAGTTTGCATTTTGCTCCTTCTCATTGTCATTTGTGTAGCACTGCCTTCTGACCTTTGTTGTAGATCTTTGGTGCAGTTATAACCTTAGCACCTACTGAAGTTCAGGTGTATATCTACAAAGTTTGGAATTATCCAGTTGTTCCTGGCTTGGGTCTGGCTTCTGTGCTCAGCTCCTTCCTGCTGCTGCCCTTGGGGGTGAACCTGTTTTGCCCCTCTGGCACGATGTTCTGCTCTTGGACTAGCTGGGTTATTCTGACCCTTACACTCTGTGCAGGGATTGCAGCTGCAGGGTTTCACCCCAGGCCTCTATGCCAGGCCTAAGCTGAGTCTGGAGGGGATAAGGTGGAGTAGGGGGGAGAGGCAGCTCTCCCACACATTCACCGGACCTGGGCTAGGCCTGGATCTGGGGGTTCCCAGAATGCGACAGAAATTCCTACTCGGTGGGCGGGGTAAGGGGTATTACGGAGTTGTGTGGGGCATCCCAAAGGGGTGAAAGAGGGTGTCACCCACGCTGAGCCTGGGCTGTTACCTGAAGGTCCCACCAGCGGAGGGTAGCCGGAAGCTCTCCCACACACTCATTGGTCCTTGCTAGGACTGGATCTCTGGTGAGTTTTTAATTATGTTTTCCATTTCATTGTCTGATATTGGGTTATTCAAAATTTGTATATCTTCCTGATTCAGTGTTGTTAATTCATATGTACCTAGGAATCCATCCATTTCTTCTACATTTTCCATCTTGTTGGACTACAAATTTTCAAAGTAGGATAGATGATCTTCTGGATTTCTGCAGAATCTGTTGGGATTTCACCCTTTTTATTCTTAATTGCATGGATTTGAGTCTTTTCTTTCCTTTTTTGATAAGGTTGAATAAGAGTTTTTTGTTTTTATTTAATCTTTCTAAGAACTAATGCTTTGATTCATTATTTTTTTAAGTCTCCTATGTGTTAATTTCTGCTCTTATCATTTCCTCCCTTACATGAGCTTTTGGCTCAGCCCACTCTTGTTTTTGTAGAAGTTTGAGGTTCACCATTAAGTTATTTATTTGTGTTTACTTTGTTTTCTTGATTTTGGAATTCACTGTTATAAATTTTTCTCTTAGACCTGCTTTCATTGTGTCCCATAGGTTCTGCTGTGTTGCACTGTTGTTATCATTTAATTGTAGAAACTGCCCAATTTCTGCAGTGATCCATTGGTTGTACAGGAGGGTGCTATTTAATTTCCATGTGTTTATGATTTTTTTTGTGGTGTCTTTTGCTATTGATTTCCAATTTGATTCCACTATGGGCTGATACTATGAATGAGATCATTTCAGTTCCTTTGCATTTACTTAAGCATGATCTATGAGCTAGTTTATGGCTTATTTTGTAGAATGACTTGAATGCCTCTGAGAAGAATGTGTATTCTGATGTTGTAGAGTAGAACATTCCATAGATATCTACTAATTCCATTTGTTCAAAGATTTACTTCAGGTCTGATTTGTTTTTGATTTTTTTTTCCTAGTTGATTTGTGTGTTTGCCACAGTAGGGCTATACAGCCTCCTATCACAATTTCATTAGTGCTTATATGATTTTTCATATTCATTAATGTTTGTTTTATAAAATTACATGGCCCATATTTAGTGCATATATGTCTGTTTTTGCTTCCTCTTAAATTGTCCCCTTGACAAGTATCTAGTGACCTTCTTTGTCTCTTTTGTTCAGTCTTGGTTTGAGATATACTTTTTCTGCAAATCGAATGTCTAGCTTTGGTTCTTTTCCACCTTCAGGTTACATGGCTCCATCCTCTTACTTTCATCCTATGAAATTCATTTTTCGTTAAGTTTTTTTGTGTACAGGATATTGTTGGACTGTGTTTCTTGATTCATTTTGTCAATCTCTTGTTTTGACTGGTGAATTATGAGCATTCACATTGTTGATTATAACTGATGGTTACTGAGTTATCTTTGTGATTATATTATTTTCATGCTGTTGGTTCACCTTATTTTCCTCCTATTTAATTGCTTGCCTTGCCTACTGGATTCATTCTACTGGGATTCTTGGAGTTTTTTAGTTTTAGTTTTAGTTTTGCTTTTCTCTGATCCTGACTACTTGGTTCTCTGTATGCCTCACTCATCCATGTGTTCTTTAGTGCTAGGGATTGAACTCTTGACCTTGTGTTTGCCAGACTGGCATTTATGCCTCTGAGCTACCTCCCTGGCCTAGGATTCTTGGAAATTTTGTCTTCGCTTTTTAATATCTTTCAAATCTTTTTGAAGCCCTGACTTGGTGGTCATGAATTTCTCTGGTGTTCTTAATCATGGGAATGTCTTATTTCTCCATCAATTTTGAAATGTAACTTTGCGAGGTACATCAATATGAGCTGGAGGTTGTTTCCTTTTGGGAAATATTTCAATTCAGGTTCTCTTTGACTTAGGGTTTGTATTGAGAAGTCTTCTGTGATTTTGATTCCCTTTATACATAATTTCTTCTTTTTAACAGCTTTTAATATTCTGTTCTTGTGTTGAACTTCTGGAGTCTTGACTATTATATGCTTTGTTATACTTTTCTCTGATCCTGACTACTTGGTTCTCTGTATGCCTCACTCATCCATGTGTCAAATTCTTTTTCCAGGCTTCCTGGAAGATGGCAGCATGTATGTCAGGTGTGGCACATGTTTCCACAAAGAAGTCTTTGCAGTGATGGGCAATGTTCTCTCCTTTCCTGGTGAGATCCTGTTTTCCACTATGAGTGTTACCCCAGAGGTCAAGAGTCAAGTTATGAAATTTGCTAAGGAGCAGCTGCTAAAGCATGGATGGACTCAAGGTGGGATGCGATCCTTCCAAGGAGTTTATAGACCACTGGTGGAGTGAACTCTTCATCAAGACTACAGCTAACTTGGTGGTAAAAACTGGGCTGGGCAGGATGGAGTACAGATCAGGCACCTCTCTAAGGAGACCACCCAGCCTATCTGTCCCAAGCCCAACTTGCTGTATCAGAAGTTTGTGAAGACATCCACACTGACATCAGGTGAAGAGAAGACAGACAGAGATTTGGAGAGCTGCACTGATGGCAGCAAGCAGGAGCCCATGCCTCCAAAGATTCTGAATGACGAGATGCTGATCCAGGCCTGTGAGGGGTGAAGAGCACACAAGGCTGCCTGTCTTGGGGTCACAATGAAGGCTAAGCTTGCTTGGCTAGAGGCCCAGGAATAGGACTTTCTGACCCATCTCAAAGGAAAAGACTCAGGGCTCTCTCCATTGCAGAATGAGAGTAAGCCCCCCCACAAAAAATGAAAAAGAAAAGGAAGCAGAAAGAGGCTAGAATAATGGGAAAGAATCAAGAGCACCTAGATGATGAGCACCTAGAACATAAGAAAAGCAAGAAGGAAAGGTGATGTAAAGAAGAAAAGGTTACAAATGGGAGAGAGGGAACTTTAGGGATGGAGGAGGAATGGGCTATCCAGCTTGGGGAATTGAAGAACAGAGCACAATCTGATCAGCCTCCCAAGAAAAAGAAAAAGTAGCTTCACAAGGAGGAGTAGGAGACAGGGGTCTTGGGTAAAAGAGAAAAAAGGAAGGAGGCTGTGGGGGAGTGTCCAGAACAAGGTGGTGGAGAGCAAAGCATGCACTGACCCCTGCAGCAGAAGCAAAAAGAGACATCAGTATGAGGAGGACTTGAAAACACAGGATGAAGGAAAAGAGGCAGCTTTAGATGGTGAGACCAGGAGAACAGAAACAGAACACATAGTGGTAAAAGAAGCAAGAAAAGACAGCAACATTGGAAGGAAGAGGTCTCGGGTGTACACGATGATGTGGATAGTGGGACTAGGGAAATGGAGAGCAGAGATAAGAAAAGGAGGCAGCAGCACCCAGAGGGGAAGACAACTAGAGTCTGTGCAAAGCAGAGAGCCAAAAAGAAGAAACAGAAGAGGGACTGAATGCCTGGTCCTGGGGGGGCTCAACTGATTCTTTTCCAGCTGTGGTCTTGAGACCCATGTTACTATAGTAAACAAAGTCCCTCCCTCACAAGGAGGAAACTGCTTTCTGCTCCAAAATCTTTGCCAAACCTCAGTGGAGGGCATGGATGCAGTGCCCTTTACAGCTTCTAACCTAGAGAACACCATTTCCAACACTTCCAGGAGCCAGGCAGCTGAGGGATGAGAAGCACTGAAGACTGTGAGAAAATGAATGCAGACAAGACACCTCTGCTAAGAGACACTAAAAATATAGACTTATATGAATGTCTTTTTAAATATTGTGATGCTAAGAAAATCAATTTTTGGTCCATTAAAAAAGTTTAGATCCGTAAAAAAACACACTTCAACCATTACTTCTGTGAACATGTTTTTATATCCTTTGTGCTGCCTTCTGATCTTTCCTTGATTCCAATTAATCTGATTTGTTCCTTTTTGCATTGTCTAGTAGCTTTTGGATTGATTTTTTAAATCATTCCTTGGTATTTTCAATATATCTTTTATTTGATTATCATCAACTGCATCCTGTCTTCCATGTCTGATATTCTACCTTCATACTGGTTGTTCCATTGCATATACTTTCAGTAGAATTTTTAATATCCTGGATGTCTGCTTGAATCTATTTTACGGTTTCCAGTTCTTTCATTTGTTAGGTACTCATGGTTTCCTTGTCTTTTCTTGGTTTCTCTATTTTTTAAAGGTTTATTTACTCTAGATTCACTGATTATTTCCTTCCTTATTATCATCTCTAATTCTATGTAATGATTTCTATTTTTGCTTTGTGAAGAGACTTATTTGTCAGTTTTGTTACTTCTGCTATTACCATTTTAGAAAGTTCAGGTGGCTGGCTTGTGGTCTTCTACTTTAATATGCTTTGAATTTCCCTTTGTCAAGCTGGGCATGTTGGGTTCCATTCTTCTTGGTTATTTTATTTTATTTTATCTTTGCTTTCTGAATGAGGCTTGTAAATTGCCAGTGGTAAGCAGCTTTTTTGTTTGTTTGTTTGTTTGTTTGTTTGTTTGTTTTTTGATGGAACTGGATATCGAACTCAGGCCCTTGTGCTTGCCAGGGAAACATTTATTCCACTGAGCCATCTCCCTGACCCTGTTTTTTTTTTT
>NW_004524663.1:9981447-9983729 GCF_000260255.1 Octodon degus | reverse complement strand
CTAAGTAGCTTTATGATTAAAGTCAAGACCTCTTAAAGAAGTAACTACTTTTTATAGATTTGATTTAGGTGTAGCCGGCTTTTGGCCTTTGAGACTGCCCCAGGATCCTATTTCTTTTGTTCATTATTGATGAAATGTTGCACTACAGCCTCTTTGGTCTACCCAGTTCTTTGGTAGTAGGCTGTAGTATTTCTTATGACCCACAGACAATCTAGATATTGATCACAATTGTGTCATAGGGCCAGTCAAATAGCTCAGCATATTAAAGCATCCGCAAGCAGGCACAGGGGCCAGCGGTTCAATCCTGGGGCCTGCCATGCTGGCCCTGCCCCTGGGGTGTGCTGAGATGGTGATTGAGATTGGGCATGGTGGTGCACACCTGTAATCCTAGCACTTGGGAGGCTATAAACAGGAGAACTGCTATGAGTCCGATCTAGTAGTGAGATCCTGGACATCCTGTAGCCCCTTCCCTAAAAATATGAAAAAACAAACAATTGTGTTATCTTGGTTAAAATAGTATAATCAGTAATAGCAACACTATCAAATATAGACTGGAAAATGACAAACTGCAATAATTAATTATTTGCCACCTTTAACCCTAGCTACAAGATTTATAGATATATAACAAGATCAAAAGACAAAACAAAAATTATATATAGTAGATACCTACTCAGTGGGGTAATTTTACCCAAAAGGGAGAAAATTTAAAACAAGGAAAAGGGAAAAATAGAGAAATGAAAAAAGAAAAAGAGATCATAAAAATGACTGAAACTGATAAAGAAGACAGAAGGGAAGGAAAAAAGGAGGAAATTACAAAAACAAGAACAGAGAAAAACAAAAGCCTAAAAAATGTCCTAATTTACAAAAAATGAAAGTAGGCAAAACAATGAACAAAAATTTTTTAAAGACCAAAAGCAAATAAAGAGAGAAAATCAAAACTTTCTCTGTGATCATGCCTGTGGTTATCTTTTAGGGTCTGCTGTTTTGTGGCCATGTCCGGTTCAGGGCGTAACTCTTCTATCACTGGTTGATAGGAGAGACAGTCAATGCCCTGCCTGTGCCAGATAATCTCAGAAAGCTGGTGATAGGAATATGGTGGAGTGCTGGTTCCAGGATTTTCAAATCCATTCAGATTGAACCTAGACTCCACTTGTGGGGGTGGGGCCTGAGTCATTTAACATGCAGCACTCTTGCTAGGTTGGCCATGGTTTCCTGACCATGGACTCTCCAGTGGCTGTCCCTTGCCCAGTCACTGTGGGAGTTTAATACTGGGAATCCTGTGATCAAGCCAACCAGTGGGTTCTCTGAGTTCCAGATTCAGTTGGTCTCTCCCTAAAATGCATACCACATACTCTCTCCAGAGGACATGGCAGGTGGTTGGACTGGAGTTAACCAACTTTTATAGTGCACAGCATCCCCTGCTCCACTCCACTGAAGTCTTCTGGGGTTGCCCACGTTCACTGTATCTCTGTAGATTTGATCATCCTTTTACCACAAGCCAGGAGCCAGGGAGAGAGTACAGATTGCCCCTTCCTTTTTCTGTGTGATGGCCTGCCTCTTCAATTTCTCTTTACATTTCAATTTTCCCTTTAGATCCTTCCTAGGTCCTAGGGATTCACTTCCCTCCTTCTTGTGTTTCCCAAGTTGTAATTTTTTAGTGTCTGGACTCCAAATTTTGGAAAGGCTAATTTAGTGTTGCTTGCCTCTCTACTATTTTCTCAGAAGTCCCTCTAATGGAATTTATGAAACAACTTAGGTAACTTTCCAAGCCTCAGTTTCCTCATTTTAAAAATATATGTGAGACAATCTCTATTACACAGGGTTGTAAATATATAGTATTTGACAGATTAATTTAATAGCATACTCTGTGAATGTTGCCTTCTTGTCATTTATATTAATAGTATTGCTGCAATTACTATTATTTAATAGTATTAATTAATAGTAGTAATAAATATTTGATCCATTGATTTTAATAATTTACCTTTAAAACATTTATGACTATATACAAAGACTTAATATTAATGTTCATTGCAGCCTTACTATTTATACTTACTTACATAATATTTCTAATGGAATAACACTTTAACAGTAGTTGATTTCTAAGCTCCTCCTAAAAGGCCTAATTGAGAGATTTGATTTATACTTTCTCTAGGCTTTTTCTCCATTACATTTCTATGTATTGTCTTTAAAAAAGAGATAAAATAGGCGTTCTGGGAACCCCCAGACCCAGTCCTAGCCCAGGTCCGGTGAGTGTGTGGGAGAGCTTCCTGCTACCCTGCGCT
>NW_004524663.1:9958954-9971187 GCF_000260255.1 Octodon degus | reverse complement strand
AGAAAAAAAGGGGTATACAGATGAATGTCCATTTTGTATCTGTGTATTCCAAGTGGATGGGATAGATATATAGTTACATTCTCTTAATGAAGAGAATGATTTGGTCTCATGGTGTTTGTAAATAGGATCTCAAGTCCACATCTTGTACAGCAATTAACCACTAAGAAGAATGTGTGTAGTGTGTTAGTTATTAAAACTGTCCTAGCGATTTGATTTGAAACTGTCTCATTGCTATCTGTTTATCAATAAAATTATGAAAAAAAATAAAAAAACTTACAAAAGAGGGGGAAAAACGAGATAAAATAAAGCATATAAGTATGGAGCCCATTTTTCATACCCAGGGATGATTTGTCATGAGTTGGCCATGGCTGATGAAACAGAGAAGATGCCACCATCAGATGTGACTAGGGATGGATAATATCAAAATATTTCTTTATATCCTGAAGCACTGTATTCTAAGTGTCACATGACTGGTACAAGTGCTACAGGAGATTAGGAGCATCTCTTTCTGGATGGGCTAAGGAACAAGATCAACAATTTTATGCAGGAAAAAGAAGTGCATTTATAGAGTTCCAAGACTGATCAAAGTTCTATGGAGTCTAAAATCTATGCAGCTTGAGAAAAGCAGCAAACTGATACCAGGAATCAACTTTTACTTTTGGTTGGGTGAAATCCTTGAAACTTTTATTTGCTGAGGGGAAACTGAGTATGGAAAATATAAAAAGCTGCACAGAGAGTCCTGTAAATCTGCAACAAGAAAGGTATCCTAACTGCCGTCAATTAACCAGTTAATTGTCTCAGTGTGTGTTGAGAGATTGTTCTTTGTTTAGAAATTCAAACCTTAGAATCTCTTGCTCCATTGTCATTTTACAAGCACTTTCTAAAAGGGTGAGACATCTGCCCTTAGTTACTGGTCTTTTGTAGGATAACATCATAAAACTGGAGAAGCTGAATGACAGCAGGTATCCTGAAATCATAATGTGATGCAACAGTGTCTGGCCTGAGTCTCTAGGTTAGAAGCCTTTTATCTGATATGTTTTGGACAGCCACACTGAAACTCAGGGGCAATGGCCGGTAATGGCAAGAAGACACGCAACTCGTGGATAATAACCTGCTGCTATGAGAAATTTCTCAAAAAGAAAGGCTATTTACTTAATCTTTGAACATGTGAGAGTCTGGAAGACCATGATATAGGCCTGAAGGTAAGGCAATGTGTAGTGTTTTTCTGTTTAAGAAACTGAGAAGAGAGTGGAATTTTTAAGATGAGAAAGAGAACAACAGCAAGAGAGCAAGAGCGAGAGGGAGAGAGTGTGAGAGTGAGGGGAGGATCTCTTGACTTAGGTAATAGTTTTTGTTGAAGAATGTAGAGCCTTCTCAGAGGAATAAGAGCCTGCTTACGCAAGTGCAAGGACAGGGTTCAATCCCCAGAACCACATGCAGCCCTGGCCCTGCCCCCGGGCTCCCTGAGCCAGCCACTGAGTCTGGGCATGGTGGCACAATGTAGTGTCGATCTGTCTTATGTAAACATTCCATTCTCTTCCTAAGGTAAGAAACCGTAAAAGTAAACATGACCCAAAAGGTGCAACAGATATTGTGAAAGGGAAAAAAGCTGCTTAAAGGAAAGAACAACTGTAAAATGGGGGAAAAGAGAAAAGAAGAAAGGGAAGAAAGTATATATCCAAGATAACTAAAATGATCGTACTACTAATTTCTATTCGTTCATTGAAAAGAACAGCTATTGCTTATATTATTTGATCAATTTTGCATGTTTATATCTGGTTGTCTGAGCAGCTACTTCGAAGGTAACAACATGCAATATAAAAACCATTACTTTAATCATATTTTTATTTATTTGGTACAGGCTCTTGCTATGCAGCTCAGACTACAGTGATCGTCCTGTCTCAACCTCCTCAGCACTGGGATTACGGGGTGCCCCACCACACTTGGGTTTTGGTGGCCAGCGCAGCATGCCCAGGGTTCCAGGGCTGCCACAACATGTAGTACCAGGGATCAAACTCGGGTCCTTGTACTTGCTAGCCAGGTGTTTAGACCACAGAACTATCTCCTCAGTCCAATAACCATTGTTATTTTCCTATTATTTTGTTTTGAAATTCTGTATCATTTTGTTTTTTAAATTATTCCTTAAAAGAGAATGCAGAACTGATATTGAAAACTTAGAAAACGTGTGTTTCAAACATATGAAAGTAAGGAAAGGAAAGAACCATATCAATGCATATAAAAATGAAAAAGATGAAATCATAACAGGCACCACTCAAATCTAGACCATCACAGGTAGCTACTATGAAATACTGTACTCCAATAAGTGAGAGAATTTCAGACATATACAAACTACCAAAACTAAACCAAGAAAACATAAAATCTGTGAACAATCCAAAAACAGACAATGAAATTCAGGCAATAGAAAAAAAAAAAAAAAAAAAAACTATACCAACTAAGACAAGTCCAGGACCAGATGGATTCATTGCTGAATTCTACAACAATTTCAAAGAAGAAATAATGCCCATATTCCTCAAATTCATTAATGAAATAGAAAAGAAAGGAGTACTTTCAAACTCTCTTTAAAAGCTAGACTTACCCTGAATTCAAAACAAGAAAAGGACTCTACTAAAAAAGCAAACTACAGGTCAGTCTCTTTAATGAACATAGACCCTGAAATTCAGGCAATTTTCATCTCACTCCAGAAAGAATGGCTACCATCAAAAAAAAAAAAAATCAAATAATAATATATGCTGATAAGGCTGTGGGAAAAATGAACATTTCCATGTTATAGGTGGTAATTCCAACTAGCATAACCACTAGTTTGGACATTAGTGTGGATATTCCTCAAAATTCTAAACCCAAACATTCCCCTTCTAGGTATCTTTCCCAAAGAGTTGAAGACATCACATTACAGTGACACATGTGTACACAGGCTGCCTGAAGTACAACACATAATAGCTAAATCTTGGAAGTAGCTTCTGTGTCCATCAACAATTGAACAGATGTAGAAAATATGGCATTTATACGGAAAGGATTACTACTGTGCTACAAGACAGGATAAACTTGAGTCATTTGTAGGAAAACTGATGTACCCTGAGCCATGAAGTCAAGCAAAATAAATTAGATAACAACCTTAAATATCGCATGATTTCTCTTATATCAGAAAATCAATTTCTAAATAAATTAGGGAGCAGAATAAAACATAGAAAACAGGAAGCAGGGAGATAGATCCTTTCTGTAAATGGGCAGAGAACCACTAGATGGGAGGAGTGAGAGGAAAAGGAGGAGAAAAGCATATAAAAAGAATTAAGATGTGTTATGTGCATGTACCAACTCAGGACAGTGACTGTTAGCACTGTGTACCTCAAGCATACACTAATAAAACTTTTTTAAAAAGAAAATGAACTTTTATTTTTACTTGTAGTTTCTAGAAAGTTATTTCCAGTGAAAATGAATCTCAGCTTCACATACATGCAGCAGCTTCTTCTCTCTCTTCCTCCCTCCTCCACTTCCTCCTCTTCTTTCATCCTTTTCCTCTTCTTTTCTTCCTGACAGCTCTCTATTATTCCATGGTGGAAATCCCTGCCCAGCACCCTACGTCACAAGGAAATTGCTTTCCTCAGAATGAGTGGGAAGAGAACTTGTAAACTTCCTCCACACAGTCTTTGAACAGAGTGGTGGTATGAAACCAGTTAACTGCCAATGACCACAGCTTCCTCAGTACCAAAGGGAGAACAGATGGTGGTGTGTGAATACCCTGTACACAAAACAACTGGCCAACAGTCAAGAGCACACAAACCTTCCTGTAGAATATTTTGAGATAAATAGAAACTAACTGTTCATTGAGTAGGTAAATAGAGAGGAATCTAGAGGTGACTAAGGGTTCAAGTTCTCTCTGAGACCACCCAGCTAACAAAAGCCGTTGGTCAGGACAAGGAGAAAGATATTTCTATTACTGTAGATCTGGTTACCATTTACTGCCTTCTTCTCCATTGAAATTTAAACCCCTGAACACAGGATGATGTTTTTGGCTCGTTAGTGGACAGAAGGGGGTGGTGATCCAGAAAATTTACTTAGGTGCTTTAATGGGAGAATATCAAGTGAGGGTGTTGTCTAAGGCGTATTACAGGAACATTTAAGATTCTGTTTTAGATATATAAATCTAGATTTTTTAAAAAAATTTTTAATCCTTTTAATAGATCTTTAGCATAACCAAAGAATAGGAATTCAGAAATGTTACTGTACAGCCCAATCTGAGTTTGTAGGGAAACTGTTTTTGGACCACAAACTGTTAGCAATTAGAAGTAATTACTAAATAACCTTTGCCAGACAGGAAAGGTGTGTGTCACCTAGATGCATCATAATAGCTCATGTAAGCCTGGATTAGTTGCACATCCAGGAATTGGAAATAATTTTAGTAAATAATGAGATAGGCAACATGATTTTTTTTTTTCTGGCACAGGGGATTGACTTTAGCCTTGCCAGGCAGGTGCTTATGCCTTTGAGCTACCTCCCAAGCCGAGTAGGCAACTTGAAAAGAAAATTAAAATTTTTGAGGGGCAACCTCAAGTGTTACTGAAAACTGAACAGATTGTAAAGGTGAGCAAAAACTCCATCTTGTTGGAATTTAGAGTGTCTTGCAAATTCTTTATGTGTTTGAGTCTGAAGCTCATTGTTCAGAATGCTCATGCCAAAAACCTTCCTCTAGGGCAATGAGGTCTTAGGCCTTAGACAAAGGAACTCAACATCTGTTCTTTTTCTTGTTTTCGCACATGAAGTCGGCAGCCTCAGGGCATGCCATCATGCCCATCAGAGAACCTAGATTATTTGCACTGCTAAGGTTTTGCTGACTGCTTTGATGAGGCTTATACAGTTACTTCTTATGAAAGAAGACAGATGGAAAGCAAGTTTCAACTATAAGCGAATCCAGGAAAGGTCAAATTCTGTCACTGAGATACTTCTCACTAGGTCAGAAATATTAATTAGGCAGTAGTGACACCACCTGGTCTTTTGGGGAATCTTCTCTCATACCACTAGAGAAAAATAAACAGTTTTGGCTTAGTTTTTTGCTTTGTTTTTGTTTTATTGTTTTGTACTGATTTTGTTTATTTGAGACAGGGTGTCCCTACATAGTTCAGTCTGGCCTTAAACTCATTATGCAATGCAGACTGGCCTCAAACTCACCGTGATCCTTCTGCCTCAGCCTACTGAGTGCTAGAATTACAGGTGCGCACTGCCATGCCAAACTAGGTAGATTTTTGTTAACTGTTTAAACTGTTATGCAGAATAAAATCTATGTGAGAAATAAAGGGGCTCTGATCTCGAGGGAGAATATCAACTTGGAGAATATTAGATCTATATAAATGCCTTCTCTACTCCACACCAGCCGTTCCTCACTCAAAACGTTTTGACTCGAGAGATTAAGAGAGGAGATAGAGTCCTTCCATCAGTGTTTTTCTGAGCATTCTGATGACCATTCAGAATTGGAGAGCAACCCCGAAGGATTCTCTGATTAATCACACACCTGGTGGAATAAAAAGAAATCAGCAGACCAAAGAATGATTGGAATTCAGAGTAATCGAGATCAAGGTTGGCTGAATTCATCAGAAAGGATTTGAGGAGGGAGAGATTCTTGTAAGTCTGTGTGGAAAAGCAAAGAGATTTAAAAATAAAAACAATCAGGTAACATATGCAGGGAGCTATCCCGTGATGAGGGGGTGTTCCCTATACCCCCTTTAGCTTTCAGTCGCTGGGACAAAATACCTGAGATGATCAATTTACAAGAAAAAAGGCTCATAGTTTTACAAGTCCCTGGTTACTTAGCCCTATTGCTTTGGTCCTGTGGTGGCACAGTATATCGTGGCAGGGGTACATGGCAGAGGCTTTTCAGTTCATGGTGACTGACCAGGAAGCTAAAACCAGGAGAGGAAGAGTCCGGCCTCCGAGGTCCCCTTGAAGGGCATGCTCCAGGTTAACCTCCTTCCACCAGACCTCACTTCCCAAAGGTTCTACCACCTCCCAGTGACACTATAGCTTGGTTGGAGGGGCCGGGGAGATGACTCAGTAGAATAAGCGCTTCCCTGGCAAGCGCAAAGGTCTGAATTCAATCCCCAGTTCCGCAAGAAAAAAAAAAAGAGAAAGAAAGAAGAAGAAAGAAAGAAAGAAAGAAAGAAAGAAAGAAAGAAAGAAAGAAAGAAAGAAAGAAAGAAAAAAAGAAAAAAAGAAAGAAAGAAAGAAATAGATACTATAGCTTAGTGACCTCGCTTTTAACATCTGGGCCTTTAGGGGACATTCAAGGTGCAAACTACAAAATTATTCTATTCAATAATAATCCAATTGTTCAATTTAATTTCTACTTCTGTTCCGGTATCTTCTGGAAGAAATCTAATGTTCTTCAACCCTGGGATAGTCAACTTTTCATCACCATAACAAAGACCTAATATAATCAGTTTACAAAGAGAAAAGCTGTACTTTAGCTCTGTTTGGTTGACACAATTGCCTTTAGGGCTTGACAAGGCAGTACCACAGCAAGAGAATGTGAAGCATGCACCATTCATGTGCTGGCTAGCAAGCCAAGGAGAGGAAGACGAGAGCACCACGGTACTTTTCCAGGGCAAGCCCCCAGTACCCTGCAAACCTCCTGCTCGGTCTCCCCTCGTGAAGATTCTACCACCTTCCCGTATCACTATGCTGGGACTGAGCTTTTATCACATGGGCTTTGGGGGAATATAATCTTTATGCTTCTCACAGCACTTTGTCATGTCCTATCCCACAATTTTGGTAGAATAATTTTAAAACTATTTTCACACATTTTCTCATTAACACACTTCCCATAACAATGTATAGCATCCTCTTAGAACTACAACACTCATATTTTTGCTGTTTTATCCCTTGTTTCTTACTCTCGTCTTTGATGAGCAAATTTCCCCTCTCATCTGTGTCTTTCCTGACAACTCCCATCTTTTCAGATCTCAATAATTCTACCATCTCAGAGGCTGTTTATCCTTTGGCCATTTCACTGTGTCTTCCCACAGCCTTATTCCAATTTTACATGGCCTCACGGGCTTATTATTTGTCCATTTTCCCCTATTGTCTTCACAAACTGGTTCTTGTAGATCAACCTCATAGACATTTTAAGGAGTTAAACACATATGAATCCTTCCCTTGTCCCTCACTGTCAAGAAAGTCTTGTCTCTTTTGTTCCAGAACTTCACATTTTAAGTCCATGTATTTCTTTCTATAAGTTTCTCTTTGCCTCAACTCATTTAAGAAATTTAAGGGCCGGACAAATAGCTCAGTAAATTAAAGTGCTTGCAAGCAGGTGCAGGGGGCAGGAGTTCTATCCCCGGGCCTGCTGTGTCAGTCCCGCCTCCTGGGCATACTGAGAAGGCAATTGAGACTGTGCATGGCAGTGTGCGCCTATAATCCCAGTTATTGGGAGGTGTAAACAGGAGAATCACTACGAGTCTGGTCTAGTAGTGAGACCCTGAACACCCTGTAGACGATTCCCTAAAATAAAAAATGATAATAATAAATAAAAATTTTAAAACATTATCTATGTACTTGTACTTCATTGTTAGTGACGGAACAATATTTCTCAATGTTTCCTCAGTAGACCGTATGCCTCTGGAACACCCAAATAGAAATATGCAGATTTTTGGGCCAACTCTATCCCAACTGACTCAGAATCTCTGATTCTGGCCCAGAAATAGCATGTTTTAATAAGCTTATCAGGTGATTTTGATTATGCAGAAGTGTGAGATGCACAGATAAAGGCTTTTGTCTTCAGTTCTGACATTTTTATTCTTACCTTCTTTGGTACTTTTGAAAATATTTTTGTTATTAACAGAACACTTTCTTATCACCAAGCTTCCCAGATGGGCAATAATGATTTAAAGTTTTCCTCTAATTACTGAAATCATTTTCCTTTCAACCAATTATTATCTTTTGTGTGTGTGACAGAGGTTTTTTTTTTTAAATTGCATACAGCAAAAATCTTCAAACAGCAGAAAGCATTAACAAAAGAAAGAGTTAAATAGTTGTCCAATTAGCATGCATCAAGAAGTCAAAATTTATTCCATTTAAAACTACTTGTGGGCGAATCAATAATAAACCAATTACACTTTTTCTCTCCTACTAGCATAAAGTCAAATGCCTTCCAGGCTTGAAACTTCGTCCCAAAATGTTCCTGTGGAGTAGAGGTGATATACTACAGATGGTTAAAAAAAGGTTCAAAAGAGGCAGGGGGACTTGTGGAGGTCACATAACTATTTAATTGAGCTGAGATAGGAACACTGTTCTGCAATAGGAACTCTGTTCTGCAATAGGAACCTATACACTGGTTCTACTTCCAATTCACAGCTCATTTTTTATTATTAAGTAACTAAAACATACACATACAGTAGTCCTACTTTTTAAAAATATAACATGTATATTGAATATTGGCCTCTTTTTGCACCCACCTTTTGCAAAAGTAATGTGATATTCTTTCTCCAAGAGCAAAGAGACACTTGGAAATGCCTCTGCATCAGCAGAGCCACTGTGAGCTAACATATTTCACTCTCTGAGTGCTGCTGATTGCAAAGGAGGAGAGAGGTGTACACCGAAGTGAAGTGAGCAGTCATGGTCATTTCAAGGTCCACTGAAACAGCGGAAAACAAGGCAGCTGCCACCATCCAGTGGAAATGAAGCTGCTCCAGATTTAGCTCCCAGACCCTGAAATCTCATCAACTTGAAAGAGCCTATAAATGTTTACAGATTTATTCTTCCATCTTTGGATAATTTGCACTGAAAGGAGGGGCTGTTGTTGTCAATCTTGCAAAATGGCTAGAAATTCTAAGGGCATTTACATTTGGCTTTGCAGCACCTTCTTATGTTTTGGATTTGGCATTAATGTACTTTATGAAAGTAAGTTTCTTTCTTTCTTTCTTTCCTGATTTCATGATGTTTTTATTTTAAAGAGAATAAGGAACGAAAAATACAGAATTTCTTTTTAAATTTTTTATTCATTTTAATGAGGAAAATATAGCAATGAACATTTTCAAAACAGGTTAGTAAGATAGTTACAATAGTTAATACATTGCATATTGTTGTCTTCGTAGTAGTTACTCAGAGGACAAGATGCAGACATGATGTCTTGTCTAAACAATATTAGTGGGGCTGGGGAGATGGCTCAGTAGAATAAGCGCTTCCCTGCCAAGTGCAATGGCCTGAGTTCAATCCCCAGTTCAAAAACAACAACAACAACAACAACAACAAAAAATATTATTACAAATCTTTCTTCTTGAACTAGGAGAAAGTAACTGTGTGTCTATCCTCACTGTTTTGTATATATATACACTGTTTTTCACTACAAAATTATCCTTTATTTGTATTCCCATTTTTTTTAACTATTGCTATTTCTTTTTTAATAGAAATATTTTTATATTCATATAAAATGATCACAATACTTTAACATAATACAAAATAATAAAGAAAATACAAAATATTATATGAATAAAAATAAACAAATTAACCTGCATTTACCTTTGAAAACCTCTCTGCCTGGTTTGAAGGAAATAAGAAAGGAGAATTACTATGTAGGGTGACCTGGTGTCATGTACTACTTGTATTGAAAAACATTGCTTAATTATCATGTTAAAATGTATTAGAAATGTTTGCTCATTTTGCAGAACACTCACAAAACAAGTTATTTGTGATCCAAGTTTTTGCTATATCTCTTCTTCAGTTTCTTTCATCAATGTTATACGGGTCAAGATAGAGATCTTCAACTACCTTGGTTAAATTTATTGTTAAGTATTTTATTCTTTTTGATAATATTATAAATGTTATTGTTTTCTTAATTTCTTTTTTTTAAGGTTGAAATTTTTATTTTTACTTTTAAACCTTTTTAACTTTTATTTGTATTAGTACATGTTAGGAGTGCGTAAAGTGACCACATTTATTGTGGAGAGTTGGTATAGCTTCATTATTTTTTCATCCCCTTTCTTTTCCTCCCTTCTTGACTCTATTGCTTGGATGGGTGTTCCATTGCTGTTAGAGAAGTCTTTAAAGGACCTTTCCATACTTGATGCCAGTTCAAATATGGTAGGTATTTGAATTCTTAAAATAGCCCAATATGCTCCACTAGTCCAAAATAGTACTGGTTTATCAGCAGAACTGGCTATTGTAAGAAGTTGTTGACTTGAATGTTTTACAGCTGAGCATATTACGATGGCATTACTTTTTATACCTCATGGTTATAGTTTTCTGCTACATGGTTAAGACCAAGTTAAAGCAATATTTATATAACTAAAAATGTAGCTTTTGTGTCTGACAAGATTAGTCAAATTCTCAGGATTTACCTTGAAACCATGCACAGAACTTTGTAGATCTTTTGTCAGTGTCAGCCATCTGGATAAGTCAGGCCCTGGCTTGACCAATTTGATCTCTGTGAAAGTCTGAGAGAATTTCTCGCTCTAGGTGGCTTTCCTTAGGCACACACTACATCACTGATCACTTTCCTCTGTGGGCTCATAATCTTCTTGATCAGAAAATGTGGGACACCACTGAGTTACAGGATGTCACAGCACAGGTTCTCTTATATTCTGAGTCCTCACTGGCCTTGAAGGGCTAGGGCCAAAATATAGGCTATCCTTGTAGCCACTCTATCTCTCTAATTTTTGGTCTGCAAACTTTAGTTGTTAAACATCCAGAAGAGAAGCTTAATGTTATTATTATCCTGTAACAGAGGCAGTTGAGCTTAACATCAGTATCTGTCTGAATAACAAATGCCTTAGACATAACATGGAATTGCTATTTTCCAACAAACATTGATATTCTAAACTTTAAATCCCTATAGAATGTGAAAAAACAATTACACATTTTTACACAGAAATTTAGAAATCAAACCATATACAACATTGTAGCAGGACAATCCTATGACATTTTTTTTTCTTGTCTCTTGTTTTCTTCCATTATCCTTTTTTTTTTTTTCTTTTACAAACATTTACTTTAAAGAGAGTATTGAAAAAATTGATATGACATTAGAAGCAGTATGCATTTAGAAGACCAAAACGCCAGGCATTTCAAACATGGTTTTAGCATTACACATTTTTATCTTCACTATAGTTCACAGATATCAGCATATACAGTTAGTCGGGTGAGAATTTTACCAATTAACTGTTATTTTCAAAACTCTGATGGAGATTCTTAGGACCGTTGCTTTAACCATCTTGTTTATATAAATGTATGGTTTTTCCCCTGCCATATTTCCTAATGTTTCTCCTTTCTCTCTCTTCATTGTTTAATCTTTAAGGTCTCATTTTCCATTTAACTGTATTACACTCCTCAGTTTTTATTTCTTCGTTTGAGTTCTTATACTAGGGGGGCAATATGATATTTACACATGTGGGTCTGGTTTATTTCACTTATGAGTATATCTTCAAGTTGCATCCACTTATATATGAAGGCTTTGAGTTTGTTTTCTTTATAGCTGAGTAACAATTCATTGTATAAGAACTTCACATCTTTCTCATCCATTCCTCAGGTGATGGGCATCTTGGTTGCTTCCAAGATTTGGCTATCACAAATTGTGCTGTTATAAACATAGGCACACATATATCACTATGATATGATGTTTTCAGTTCTTTAGGGAAAATTTCCAAAAGGGGGATAGCTAGATTGAATGGGATTTCCAGTCCTAGTTTTTTAAGGAGTCTCCACACTGATTTCCATAATGGTTGCACCAGTCTACATTCCCACCAGCAGTGAAGAAGGGTTCCTTTTTCCCCTGCAGTCTATCCAATATTTGTTGTCGGTTGATTTCTTATGATAGTCATTCTTTCTGGGGTGAGATGGCATCTCAGTGTTGTTTCAATTTGCATTTCACAGATGGCTAGTGATGTGGAGCATTTTTCATGTATTTACTTGCTTCTAGTATTTCTTCCTCTGAGAAATGTGTGTTCATTTCTGATGCCCATTTCTGGATTGGGTGTTTAAATTTTGGGACCCTAATGTTTTTAGTGCTTAAATTCCAGATAGAAGACCTTGTCTGAGTGCTTACTGGTTAAGATTTTTTTTCCAAATTTGTGAGTTGTCTCTTCACTCTGTTGCTAATTTATTTTCATGTGCAAAAACTCAATAAGTGGAGGTCCCAGTTGTTAATTCCTTCAAGTATTACCTGTGCAGTTTGATTTTTGTTCCTAAGCTGTTTGGCTACCCCTATGTCTTCAAGATTTCCACCTACTTTTTCT
>NW_004524663.1:9956272-9958244 GCF_000260255.1 Octodon degus | reverse complement strand
GCCTTCAGGGTATCTCTGGTTTGGCTTGAGGATGAGGGGATTGAACAATAGCATCCTGAGCCTGACTGCTTTGTTTCAGCAGGCACTTAAACACCTGAGCTAATGGGCAGGCCCCCAGATCTTTTACTTCTTTAGTTGGACTAATTTCACTTTTCACAGTGCTACTGTAAAAGATGTTGTTTCTCTAATTACTCTCTCAGTGTGTTTGTTATCTGTGCAGAGGAATGCTGTTGACTTTTGGGTACTGACTTTTATCTTGCTATGCTACTGAATTTGTGTATTAGTTCTAGTAGCTTCTTGGTGGAGTTTTTTGGGTGTTTCAAGTAGGACATCATGTCATCTGCAAATAATGATAGTTTAACTTCTTCTTTACCTATTCTTATTCCTTTTATTTCTCTCTCTTATCTACTAGCTCTAGCTAACAATTCCAGAATTATATTGAATAGGAATGGTGATAGAAGACATCCTTGTCTTGTACCTGATCTGAGAGTAAAAGATTTCAGTGCTTCCCCATTTAGAATTATGTTAGCGGTTGAGTTGTCATAGGTGGTTTTTATCAGATTGAGGTAGAGGCCATCTATTCCAATTTTCTGTAGGACTTTGAACATGAATGAGTGTTGGACTTTGTCCAAAGCCTTTTCTGCATCAATTGAGATGATCATGTGGTTTTTGGATTTGGCTGTATTGATATAGTGTAATACACTTATAGATTTGCATATGTTGAACCATCCTTGTATCCCTGGGATGAATCCTACCTGATCATGGTGTATAATCTTCTTAATGATTTTCCGTATTCCATTTGCTAGGATTTTATTGAGGAATTTTGCATCTATATTCATGAGGGTCATTGGCCTGTAGTTCTCTTTTTTAGTTGTATTTTTCTCTATCAGTATAATACTTGCCTCCAAGAATGGTTTTGGGAGAATTTTTTCCTTTGCAATTTCATTGAAGAGTCTGAGGATTATTTGGATAATATTTTATATAAATTTCTTGTAGAATTCAGCTTTGAATCCATCTGGACCTGGACTTTTCTTTGGTGGTAGGTTTCTTTTCATCACATTTTGAATTTCATTGACTGTTACAGGGTTATTCAGAGTTCTTACATTTTCCTATTTCAGTTTTGGTAATTTGTATCTTTCTAGGAACCTGTCCATTTCTTCTGTGTCTTCAATTCTGTGAAAGTAAAGATTTTCAAAATAGCTATTGATGATCTTCTGAATTTCCACAGGTTCTGTGGTAATTTCACCATTTTAAATTCTTATTGCTTGAATTTGAGTTTTTTCTTCCTTCTTTTTGATGCAATTAGCTAGGGGCTTATTAATTTTATTTAATCTTTCAAATAACCAGCTTTTTGAATCATTAATTCTTTGTCTTGTTTTCTTTGTCTCAGTTGCATTAATTTCTGCTCTAATCTTTATAATTTCCTCTCATCTTTGGGCTGTGGTTTTGGTTTGCTCTTCTTTTTCTAGACATTTGCAGTGCAGCAGTAAGGTTCCTATTCTGTTTTCCTAATGTGTGAGTTCACAGCTATAAATTTCCCTCTAAGAACTGCTTTCATTGCATCCCATAAATTCTGATAAATTGTGCCTGAATTGTCATTGAATTGTAGATATTGTTTAATTTCTTGTTTAATTTAATCTGTAACCCATTGGTTGCTAAGGAAGGTGTTGTTTAATTTGTTTTTTGTGGATTTTTTGTCACTTATTTCCAGTTGCATTGTACTGTGGTCAAATAATATGCATGGAATAATTTCTGTATGTATTTAACCATGACCTATGGACTAGTATGTGGTCTATTTTAGAAAATGTCCCATGTGCAGCTGAAAAAAATTTGTTTTCAGCTGTGGTTGTGTGGAACACTCTGTATATGTCCACTAAGTCCATTTGCTCCAAGTTGTGTTTCAGTTCTGCTATTCCTTTGCTAATTTTTAGTCTGGTTGACTTATCTTTTTGGGATAAGTGGGTAGCTCAGG
>NW_004524663.1:9953752-9956002 GCF_000260255.1 Octodon degus | reverse complement strand
ATTGTGGTACTGGATATTAGATTTTTCATGTCCATTAAGATATGTCTTTTATAGTTGGGGGCTCCCACATATGATGCATACACATTTATGACTGTTACCTCTTCCTCTTGTATTTTTCCCCAACCAGTATGTAGTGACCTTCTTCATTTTATTTGATCATTCTTGATTTAACATTCAGACTGTCTGCGAACAGGATTACTATCCCTGCTTTTTGTGAGGTGCTAGGGTGTGAAGTATTGTCTTGCATCCTTTGATTTTCAGCCTATCAATTTCTTTATGAGTTAAGTCTGTTTCTTGTGTACAGTATATTTTTGGATTTTGCTTTCTAATCCACTGTGCCAGCCTATTTCTTTTAATTGATGAATTGAGTCCATTTATATTGATGGTTATAATTGAGATATGTTGACTTATGATTGACATGTTATTTACCTGCTGTTGTATATCTCTTTTTCTCCTGTTTAATTTATGCCCTATTTGGTGGGTTCTTTCCATTCTCATTCCTGGAGTTGTGGTCATTTTGGTCATTCTCTAGAATATCTTTTAGTAGCCTGTGTAAGGTTGGCTTTGTCATCATGAAATTCTTTAGTTGTCCTTTGTCATGGAAGTATTTCACTTCTCCATCAAACTTGAAAGAGAGTTTTTCAGTGTACAGCAATCTGGACTGGAATTTGTTTTCTTGGACGACTTGAAGTGCTTTGCTCCTTGCTTTTTTTTTATGGAACCGGGCATTGAACTCAGGAGTTTGTGCTCACCAGGTAGGTGCTTATTCTACTGAGCTATCTCCCCAGCCCCTTCCTTGCTTTTCTTGACTTGGTGATTTGTGAAGAGAAATCTGCTGTTATTTGGATGGATTTTCCTTTAAATGTGATCTGTTTCCTTTCTCTAACTGCTTTTAGTATATTGTTCTTTTGCTGGATTTTTGGGATCTTGATTATTATATGTCTGGGTGCATTTTTAATTGGTTTGATGTTATTTGGAGTTCTATATGCTTTAGTTAACTGAATGTCAGATTGCTTTCCCATATTTGAGAAGTTTTCTGCTATTCCTTCTGCCCTTATTCTTTGTATATCATTTGTTTGACTCCTTTCTCATTGATGCCTATTAGTCTTACATTGTTCGTCTTTGCATCATCTTGCAGGTATTGAATTATTTTTTCCTGCATCTTCGTTGTTTTTAAGAGATCTTTTCTTACCTTTTCACTAGCTGCATTGGTGTCTTCAAGGTCTGAAACTATCTTCACTTTCTTTCAAACAATTTTGCCAGCTTGTGATTGAGATTTTAATTTCCTGTATAGCTCTTTGAATATGCTTCTTGCATTCTATTTCCTTCCTAAATTGCTCCTTCAAGGATTCCGTCATTTTTCTATTTTTCTCTTTTTCTTAATCAATGTCTTCTTTACAAGCACTTAGTAATTCTTTCATTATAGTTATCATTTCTTTTTTTGCTTAGCGATCATTTCTGTCTGATATCCTCTAATTTTTTGCAGTTGTTTCTTTACTTCAGACACTATTAATTAAGAGATTTCAGGTGTGTGAGTTCTAATTCCTTCATGCTAGTGTCTCCTGCATTTATTCTGGGTGGGGTTAGGGCCTAAGATTACATTTTGTTCCTTCTCTTTGTCATTTTGTATAGCACTGTCTTCTGGCCTTTGGTGTAGAGCTTTGGTGCAATTATTACCTTAGCACCTACCAAAATTCTTAGCCAAGAGAGAATATGTGGTTAAGGCAGTTACAACTTTGTGTTTACCAAACTATAATTATGAACACTAATAATGGGTAGTGATATTTAGCAGCTGACAAACTTTTGTAACTAAGAGGTTTGTATTTTAGACCATAAAAGCAAGCATTATGTCTGTGTAGCTAAGCAGATATTAAATTGAGAATTTTATTTAAATTAGTTCCCCTAAGTTGTGTCTGATCACCTCCCCTTGATGTACATACGGACTTCCAGGCAGACTAGTTTACCCTGGTTACTTGTTGCTCCCTCTCTTGATCAAGAGAGAAAAAGAGAGAGGATGCTCTGATAGATATGGGTCTAGCAAAGTGTCTCAGCTTACTGGGTCCAGATCTGCCAAGTTTGAACTCATCCAGATGTGCCTGGCTTGGATCTGGCTGCTGTGCTCAGCTTCTTCCTGCTGCAGCCTGTGGAAGTGAACCCACTGTACCCTTCTAGCAAGATGTTCAGCTCCTGGATTTTCTGGGTGGGTCTGGCCCTTAGCCTATCTGCAGGGAGTTCTGAAGCAGGGTTCCA
>NW_004524663.1:9951241-9952092 GCF_000260255.1 Octodon degus | reverse complement strand
AAAAAAGTCTTATCATTTATTTAAAATTTAAATTGCACTGGCATTGTGTAGTTTTATTTTCTAAACCTGGCAACCCAGACTGAAGGTTAAATGAGATAACCTGTGTATAGTTTCTGGCAGGTTGTAGGTGTTCATTAAAGGCCTTCTTATTTTTTCTTTATTTTTTTTTTATTTTGAGAGTCTCACTAGGCTGATAAATTATTCAGACTGGATTTGAATTTGAGCTGCTCCTGCCCCAACCTCCCAGGATAGTGAGATGGCAGATGTGCACCTGCATTTTCAGTGGAGTCTGCATTCTTGATCACTGCACCACGTGGCTTCCATCAGTGGGACCAGTTGGCTCCACATGCATGCACATTACGAAGCATCTCGATACCTACTTCCTGTTACAGCTTGTGTCTAGATGTCCCCCCAAAGCCTCATGCAGTCATGGGATGGGAGCTTTGGAGAGATGGCTGAATCAAGAGTGTGTGATGCTGGGATTAAGGGTGTGAATGTCTCACTCACCTTCTTCCTCCTTTAACTTTATGTGTTGGGTATTTTGTCTTAGCAATGAGAAAAGTAACTAAGGCACTGCCAGACCCACTCTTCTACTGGAACACCTGAGTGTCTTGTGCAGCCTCTTTAGCACAGAATATTTTCATTTAAACTTTTCCCTTCATACTTGATAGGTGAGAAACAGTATGTCATAGTTTTAAAGTTTCATCTTCTTGCTTATAAAAGCTGAGTTTTTCCTTTTATATGACTTTAAAATTCCATTTCTTCTTTATAAGGTTTATATTTACATAGTGCTCTGTGGTATATTGCAATCAAACTAGCTAATAGTTTTCACTTGTGATAAATAACTTGAA
>NW_004524663.1:9920721-9951001 GCF_000260255.1 Octodon degus | reverse complement strand
TTTGTTTTTGTTTTCTGAGACAGAGTCTTGTTATGAAGTTCAAGCTGGCCTTGACCTACTGCTACGTAGTCCAGGTTGCCTCTCCGTGATCCTCCTGCCTCAGCTTCCCAAGTGCTGGGATTACAGGAGGAAACCCCATGCCTGACTGTTCTGTGTTTTCAACTGGGTACCATTCTCCACTATCCTTGTAAAGTCTCCACCTAGAACACAGACTACAGCGCCTGTAGCTCTCTGTGCATCCTCTTAATGCTTGACACTTGCAAAGTAATTTTTCTTTCTCAGCCTTTCCTGTTAAAGTCTCTCTTTCCTAACATCCATCCATCCTCCTCCTTCAGAAACAGCCTCTCAGCCACTAGAATCACACCCAAAAAAACTTCTTTGAAATCCAGATTGTTAATCTGGCTGTCTTAAACAACAATAATAAGGCTTTGTATTTTGTCTGGTGTTGTAAGATTGCAGCCCCTGTCCCAGACGTGGCTTCAGCATCACAGCTCAGGCCCTTGTCACAGATGAGCAACAGTGACTGAGAAGTCACGTGACTTGAGCCCACTGACCCTGGCAAACCGGTCCAGAAGCCTGGCGATTCCAGTGCCAGCTCTGGTGACCTTCCCACTTGTCCAAAGTTTCCAATGAACAGCTTTCTATCACAATGGGAGAGTCAAGTACCCACAGTGGTTTTTCCTGTCAAGTATTAGTACTTTTGAAGTTTGTGGAACTTTTTTATCCAAGTCAGACTGTTATCAATTGAGGACAGAAAGTTCTTTGAGCATTTGCTTAATATGCACACATTTGTTAAAAGTCAATAAACAACATGTGCACGGGCTGTTACCGTGGAAACTAGTGTTTCCCTGCAGGCGGCCCTGCAGTGGGGCTTAGTTGCTGTTGCTCATATCCTCACACACTAGAAAGCCATATGTCTTCTGATTGTCTTCCTTGTCAGCCACAAGATGGTACCATTGCACAGCCTGGAGAGAATATCACTCAGCAGAGACTGCAGCAGAAGATTAATCTTAGGATAAATGTAGCAGACATGGAACAAACCTTGTCCTTCTACTCCAACGTGCAAACATTGCTTTCATTCTTCATTAACAGTTTAATAGAAATCTGCATATGTGGTAATTTGATCTACTCTTTTTTCTCCACACCCACGCTCTCAACCTAAAAAAGTAAATGTTTCTCTTTGTTCCACAAGAACATTACATCCTTCTTCACTTCCACTGAAAGAGAAATTTGTCACTCTAATGCAGCTGATTCAGCTTAATTTAAACTCACCTTTTTTTGAAGCCCACAAACATGCCCCTTGTTTTAGAAAGGGCTGTATATAGGGGTCAGCTCCCCAGAAAAGATTTGAAATTCAGTTTTGCAACACGGTAAATGATTAAGAGCAGTATGTTATGTCAGGAGAAGACAGGATTTGGATTTCAGATTAAACAGAGTGTCAGATTAGCACATCATTTCTAATAGAGAAAAGTTAGAAACAACAGAAATGCCCAACAGTAAGGGCTATGGTGGAAATCTAAGGTGGCTTTTGAAGCCATGGAGGTGACAGGATATGGAGGCACCACTGGCTTGCTGCGAAGTGGGTCCTGAGAGGCCTGGCCTGGATGGGTACCTCTGCCTCCTCTTCTCCTCCACTTCCCTCCCCTCCTGCCAGGCCTCCCTGCCAGGCCCCCTTGCCTTGGACTCAGGGGACTTTGACCTGAACTGTGAACCCAAAGAAACCTCTCCTTCCTTAAATTGTGGGTGTTGAGCATTTTGGTGCTGTCTGGAAGACAATGACTACCACAGCATGGCATGGGGTAAGGCCCAGCCTGGAGGCTTATACCACTGCAGTTAAATATCTAACAAGGAGCAGGAGAATACTTCAGCAAGTGGGAAAAGCATCAAGATGGAGCATTAAGTGAGCTTTTATAAAATCACAGAGCAGTGTACACCAGTATGCACAAGTGACTGCATGTGTGTGATGGGTGTTGGCGAGGAGGACACTCAGTAGATGTACAGCAGCATTTCTAAGTGAAGCTAATTTCCTTTTGGGGAGCAGCAGCTACACTTTCTTGCTTTGTAAATTTGATCACTCATCCAGTAGATGAGAGGGCTCTGCTCCCACGTGAGCTCTCCCTCCTTGCCTCCTTCATGGTGTACAAGATGAGATGCTCAACTGATGGCCTCAGCAGAATCATGCAGGCTAGGGATGGGGACAGTCCCCCAGAGGGGGATGGGAGGCAGACAGCTGCCAAGGGTGAGCTTTGCCTGGCCAGCCCTTGATGTGTTAAGGGCCTCCACTGACCCTACATGAGATGCTTTTTTTTTAGGGACTGGCTACTAACTAGCTGCAGTCTTAGCCATACTAACATCGATATTAATTCTATTGAGGAATTAATATCCATAAGCTGGAAGCTTCAGGGCAGCAAGGAAGACAGGCAACAGTGAACACTGACCAGCAGTCTTTTTGCTGCAGAGTGGTGGACAGAGTAGAGTGGACAGAGGGGGCCTGGAAAGCCATTCCTTCAGAGAAGGGGAATTGTCCTAACTCACTTTCTAACTTCTCTCAGAGCAGAAATACTTGGTAGTAATGGCTCTCAGTTAGAAAGCAATTCCCTGAGGCAGTTCTTTTCATATGGTTTAAAAATTCCATTTCTTCTTTATAAGTATATATTTACATCTTATAAAGTAGTCCGGCCCATCTCTGTACTTTAGTGGAAAAAATACTTAAGCAGAGGCATGTACGCAACCAGTGCATCTTCAAGAAAGCACCTCTGAGCACTGTTCCATGTGCTGGAAGATGTGAAATGCATCCGTCAGAGGGTGCACACATGAGGTGTAGGGAAGGGTCTGCAGGGTGTGCAGGGTCTTACTACTAGATCCAACTAGTAGTGATCCACCTGTTTACAGCCTCCCAAGAGCTGGAATAACAGGTGCACACCACCACGTCCAGTCTCTATTGCTGTCTCAGTGGAAGCGGGGCTGGCACACAGGCCCAGGGATCGAATCCCCAGCTCCTGTTCCTGCTTGCAGACACTTTAATCCACTGAGTTATTTGGCCAGCCTGCACATGAGGTGTAAATTGTTCAGTGCTGCACTTTGAAAATATTATGTTTTTCTCCTAGGTAATTAATTTCATAGGGAAATTAGGAAGCTATTTATGGACCCTATGTTGGTAGGATTTCCACTATATCTAACACCTGAGATAATCCATTTATAACAGAAAAGATTTACTTTAGCTCTCGATTGTGGGGTTCTAGTCCATGGCATGTTGGTCCTGTTGCTTTGGGCCTATGGTGAGGCAGCATGCTACAATGGGCCTACGTGGCAAAACTGCTCACCTAGCATCAGGAAGGAGAAGAGAGGACAATGAAGAGACCACAGTCCTACAGTGCCCTCCGAGGAATTTCAACAAGGTCTGTCTCTCAAAGATTCCTCCACCTCCAAGCAGCACTTCCCTAGGGACTAATAGGGCCTCTGGAGGTCATCTAAGATCCAAACCACATCAGCCCTCCTGAAAGGAAAATTTGGTCAAGGATTTTGCATAAAATGTACATAATTCAAATTGATTCTATGTGTCGACAGAGTCATTCCAGGAACCTACACTCTGCTCTTGTCACCCCAGAGCAATTGTTTTCACATGCTTGTTGTCGGCCACATCTAAACATGTGAAACAGCTTTCACCTGTCTGCAAAGCCCACTCCAAGCCCACATTCTAACATTGGGTCCTGAGAACCCTCACCTACACCAGAAGATGCTGAATACAATCAGGATGGGAAACTGCTGATCCAGATGCTGGAGACCAAGAGTCGACTGCTCCTGCTCCATGTCTGATACAGCATGAGATCAGAGGTGTTGGAGGAAGACAGTCTGCATTTCACAGGTCCCATCACAGGGCCAGAAAATCCAGTTTCATGTTAGCAAGCAGCATCAAAAGATGCATAATCACAGAACCCCATGTTTCCATGTGCTTAGAATTTAGGAAAGAGGGAGGCCCACTTTCCAGGGGTGATCCCTAGCTCTGACCTGTGGCATTTGATCGTCTGCTGTATGCTTATGTTTCTGGTACCCGTCTGCCTTCTGCAAACATTGATGCAGTGAGTACTAGTCACGGCATGAGGTACTTAGGCAGCCAAAAGATCAGCCGTCTTCCCTGTCCCAGTGAATTCACTGCCCACTGGACACTGAGGAGAGACTGTGAAGTTCCTGTCACCACATGAGGTGACACCTACCACAGTGGTGGGAGGTTGGGAAGAACACGGGTGAAATAAGGACAAGGCAGGATCTTCCTTCAAGGGCTAGATGAACTATCATTAACTGCAGCATCTTCCTCAATTCTTCACTCTATTTTTATGGGTCACTAAGAGAATCTTCTACTCAAGCAAGTTCTCAATCTTTCCAAGCAGATATTGCTTACAACAAAATTTTCTCCTTTTGGTCACCAGACAGTCCCCCAAATTAGATGAGTCTAGAAAGTACCAAATTTGAGGCAACTTTCAAAGGTTTAGTAGCTCAAATTAGATGCAAATTCTGTGGCTTGTTATTGGAGGATTGCATTGCACTGGTGGCCTTACCCAGGAAAGTTGGCACCTCTGCTTCAAGTTTCTCATCCTAGCGCAATTATTTCCAAATGCTTGCTGGGTTGTGACTACCCCAGTACATGTGAAACTGCCGTAAACCTCCCCATCACCCAACACCACTCCCACACTCTGATTCAGTAGTTCTTGTGTGGGTCCTGAGGTTCCTCAACTTCCCCAGGTGACCACCCACAGGGCAGCCTGCCACACAAGATGTCCCCTGGCCCTTGTAAG
Organism: Octodon degus; assembly: GCF_000260255.1. Classification (NCBI taxonomy): domain Eukaryota; kingdom Metazoa; phylum Chordata; class Mammalia; order Rodentia; family Octodontidae; genus Octodon; species Octodon degus. The sequence goes on along the minus strand of NW_004524663.1, from coordinate 9,946,208 downwards.
GAGTGATAAAATTAGTGGAAGTCTTTGGTGGACTTTTATGTTTCCTAACCAGGTATTTTTCTAGGTTCCACTGACCAGAACTCACCTCACCGAAGGCCTCCCTCACATGCACCATTCTAACTGTACTTTAGCGCTTGGCTGCAATCAGCATAGTAAGTGGTATTCAGAGCTGTCTAGATAGCTTATGGCTGCCATGGAAAGTGAAAACACAAGGACTTTTGTTCTGAAAGCAGCGGGAAAATGCAACAAAAGACAATAAAATGTAAAATATTTTTCTTTTTCCATAGTCTCTGCACTTGTCATCATGTTTGGAAAAGGCTATGTAAAGTCATTTTGAGTAATAAACATTAAGATTTTAGATTACTGGCAAGAATTTTACTATTTATCCTTACATTATACACTGCTAGTTTATTATTTTTAAAGCTTCTAAATTTAAAAATTTACATTGACAGACAACACCATATCTGTCAATATACACTGTGTGTATACTGTAATATTTTGAAATATGTTCACATTTAAGAATGGTTAAATCTATCAAATTAACAAATACATTGTCTCATATAGTCATTTTTGTGGCAAAAGTTCATAATATCTATTCTCTTTATGGCTTTTCAAGAATATAATTAGCAGGCTGGGGGGATAGCTCGGTGGTTTAAGTGCCTGCCTGGCAAGCACAAGGTCCTGAATTCGATGTCCAGTACCACATGCTGTGCCGGCACCAGACAGCAAGTGAAACTAGGTGCGGTGGCACATGCCTGTCATCCCAGTGCTGGGAAGGCTGAGACAGGAGGATCACTATGGATCTGAACTGTGTAACGAGACCTTGTATCAAAAATAAATAAATTAAAATAAGTAAAAAGTTTATTGGCTATATAATTATATATTATAATTATATAGAGTGAGTCGAGGGCCATGAGTGAGGGTCACCAGCTTTAATTTGGTTTTCATCAGAAGGATAGGAAAGACAGGTTTAGTGGCCATGTTTGCCTATGACGATCTAGTTTTAATAACTACGGTGGGTTTTGAGTTGTAGGGATGGTCCCCAGTGTGCAGTGCCTGGGTGCTTAGGGTAGAGGCATATTAGTATTACCTCCCAAAGTACAACAGCCAGGTAGGGCAAATGATTTGGAGAGTTGGGTCTTGGGCCCAACTTCAGTGCTCCTGAACAAGTTGTTTGATGACTATAGGAATTAGCTGATCACAGGAAGGCTAGGCCCACCCCCCCGGTTCACACAGTCCCAAGATAGCAAAGCATGGAAAAATACAGAGAAAAATTAAAAATATGATTAATATAACATATACAAGAGAAGTTAAAAAGTAAAATTACAAAATATTCAAGATAGCGTAACAGCATTAAACTGCAGTTCTGGGACCTGTGCACCAGCCAAGGCTGTATTCCCATGAGACCAGAACTGTCACCTCCCTCCAGGATTCTTTCTAGATTAATTTTTCCTACCTCAAAAGACTTTAGCCACTCTGTACAGAATAGCCAGACTTGGTGACAAGTATTACAGAGTCACATCACTAAAAACAGGAGTTTCACAACAGGAGGGTGGGCAAGACACAAGATCAGGGCCACCGTGGATGCTGGACCAGAATGGGGACTGAAAAAGAGCCAGGTGCAGTGAGGGCCAGAGAAGGGACAACCAGGCAGAGCCCAGCACCCCAGGGAGCGCTGGTGGGTGGAAATACACTATGCTGTACACTGAAGCAAAGGGCCGAGTCTTTAGAGGAACTTGAACCCGGTTAAGGACTAGAAATGTACCCTGTTGGAAGTGGGAACCTCTGAAAAGCCTGTATTAAAGAATGTGGCATAGTGCAATTTCTGTTTTAGAAAGATGAATGTGGCTAAAGTGCTGGCTTAGGCAGTGAGAAGGACAGGAGAAAAAAAAGGGGGGAGAGTTGGAAAACTGTAGCAGCAGCCCCATATCTAGTGGCTCCCAGTGAGGGAACAGCAGAGGGGAACACACCCTGGGGGTGGGAGGGTGTCTCCACTGGCAAGCCTGGAAAGTGGAAAATAAGAGCTGCCCCCACTGGGTGGAGATTTTTGGGCTGAACTCCAACCCTTGGGTAGGGAAGTGTCCAGAACAACACAGGCCATAGGAGCAACTCAAGGGAAAGAACTGGCACATGTGGGGCATCCTGAGCTTATGACTGAGGAGGGTTGCAATAGAACTGGGCTGGGCACGAGGGACAGCCCGCGAGAGGGACTGACTCAGCAATGCCTGGCTCCGAACTGCGCCCTACGGAAACTTAAATGCCTCCTGTCCCCACAGGCAAGATTTCTCCTGAGCATGCGCTGAGTCAGCAGGTAGAAGTACTGTGCTTCTTATTAGCCCAGCCTCGAAACTGGACCTTACCGGAGCATTTATGCATGAACTCTTGAAACACTCAAAATATAATACTTCTTATTGCAAAAATCTGAGTTGTAGACAGCATAGATGAGTAAAATGAAAAATACAAGCAAAGAATGATTCTTCCCACGCTGGGTCACTGCTAACACTGAGGGTTATGTACCGTCAGCATTTTCAACTTTTCTTTGTAACTTACACAAAGTAGAATCTTTTAAAATTTATTTACTATTCATTTATTTATTTAATTATTATTTTTGCAGTGCTAGTAATCCAGCCCAGGGCTTCATACCTTCTAGGCCAGCATGGAACCACACAGTCAACCTACAAAATGAGAGTATTTTATGCTACTTTGGAAAGACGATCTTTTCCTTTTGAAAAAAATCATTTGTGTCATCTATCTATCTATCTATCTATCTATCTATCTCTCTATCTCTCTATCTCTATCTCTCTATCTCTCTATCTCTCTATCTCTCTATATCTATATTTATCTATCTATATATAACAATCTTGAATCTCCCCTTCTGGAAGTAGAACCAGGTTTTCTCTGCTATTTTCTTTTTAACTCCACAGAACATTTCCTCCCTCTGGTCTCTGTTTCTCCATCTTTCTTTCTCTCTCTGTCTCTCTCTCTCTATATGTATAACTCTGTCTCTGTCTCTCTCTCCTATTGTTGGCTAGAGGACTAGGTACCTCAGCAAATGCACATGGAGGATGGTTGAACTTAATACTGAAGTCAAATAAACGTATAATAGTATATACAATTCAGTTAATTAAATGCAAATAATATAGTTCCTATATTATAAAGACAAAATATATATTATATATTGAATGCATGCACATTAAATACAGTACAATCCCCATCTCTCAAACACCTGACATTACAGGACTCATGGTCTTTCTGTCCTTCTTTATAAACCACCATTTGAGATCCACCCCCATGCAGATGAAAAGAGATTGTCAACACAGAAAATCCTGCAAGAGGCCCAGCCTGATAGCTCAGTGGACTAAAGCGCCTGCTTAGGCAGAGTGCAGGGCCAGGGTTCGATCCCGGGCATACCGGCCCTGCCCGCGGGGCACGGTGAAACAGTGATTGAGACTGGGTGTGGTGACACATACCTGTAATCCCAGCGCTTGGGAGGCTGAAACCAGGAGAATCACTATGAGTCTGATCTACATATTTAGACCCTGTAGACCCTGTCCTAAATATAGAAAAAAAAATTAAAATAAAATCCTGCAAGACCTTGAGGATTTGTAATAATGAACTGAGTCTTAAAATATTTAATTAAGAGAAATCAAGTCCTGTATTCACAGTGAAAAAAAAAATCTAACAGGCACTACAAAAAAGTCACGCAAACCTGGGATAGTGGTGTGGCAGCAAACCTCCGCCAACAGGAAGAACTGGAAGACCAGCGTCTGTCGTGGAGGAGTCTGCAGAAGGTGCGCTCTGCATTCATCTGAAGACTGTCACATGGAAGGGCAGACTCCTCCCTCCATGGAAGCCCAAGGAAACGTAGAGTGGGCAATCATAATGTTCTATTGATTTGTATTTGGTTTCAGTCTCCGATTTTTTTCACTTCTTCGTCATTCCTGTTCTTTGCCGGTTGTATATTTCCTTTTTACTTGTTTGCTTTTTGGCTATGAAAATAGAATACTATTTAGATAAACCATATTTAGATCTGGCTCATGGTCCAACAGGTCAAGATCCTTTGCCATTCTGCTTTGGGCAGTAAGTCTCTAAGGTAACTGTCCCAGTCACAGGTACATTTGATCGGTGTGCCATTGTTGTGCTGTAATCCTCTGTGTACTGTTGAGGGCTGGAAGAATAAGAAGGATTTCTGCTTCCCAACACCTTACAGTGACAGTCTGTCAGTGCCAGGACTGTACCTGGCCTTTTGATTGCTGAGCAAATGTTTTTTGAGGTACCACACTTCCCAGCAACCGTATAGAACCCATGATGGAACGTAAGGGTAAAATCCGAGAGGCAACATAGTCTCCTGAGCACTTTCACAAACATTTTGCAATCAGTTCTTGCACTGCCAGTGTTGCTATTATTGTTCTGATTTTACAGATATAAACCCAGGAAAGCAAAACATTTTGACTCAAGTTCAGAAGACAAACACGTGGTACATACTAGTTGTTACTTGGAAAAATAATGTGGGAAATATATTTTCCTTTTCTGGAATTATTAAAATGTTTTTAAAAATACTTTTTTTACAGAAGACACAGAAGGGTGGCTGAACAACCTTTCAAGTATCATCCCAACCTGTCAAGTGGGATGACTTCAAGTTCAATAAAGTGCAAAATTCTAAGATGAAGCTGATTTTCAAAAATGTAGGTCTCAGTCACTTTCTCTGTGGCTGAAACACAATACCTGACACCCACAATTTAAAGGAGATTTATTTGGGCTCATGGTAACAGTCCCTGGGAATCTGGCTTGAAGGTAGAAACAAGAAGGTGGCAGGGCCCGGTGCACGAAGCAGGGAGGGCAGGGAGGGACAAATACTTCCAGGCCACACCCCCAGCAGTCTACCTCCAGGCCACACCCCCAGCAGGCTACCTCCAGGCCACGCCCCTAGCAGGCTACTTCCAGGCCACGCCCCCAGCAGGCTACTTCCAGGCAACGCCCCCCAGCAGCCTACCTCCAGCAGGCCCCATCTCCTAACAGCAAGTTATGTATGGTGACACTAGATCCAATCACCTTCCCAAAGCATGCGGGAGTTTTGAGGTGATTCTTGACCTGAATCATAAATAAATTACAAGAAACCCTTATGGATAGGCTTGAGATTGAGTTTAGTTCTTTATGTGTAAAGATTAAGAGGTAGAGAGAATTTTCAGTGAAAACAAATCATTCTGGCAAGCATTATTCCTTCTGTTAACTTAAATCTTTGGCTAACACAAGCAAGATTTTTATTATTCTAATTGAAAATCTCAAAATAAATTTTTAAACACCATACAAAAATATTCACTTTACAGTTTCTTGGCCTTTTGGCTAAGTTCAAGTGAAAAGCAATCACTTTGCTTTAAGTATAAACCAATGGATTTGTGGAGACCAGCTCCCCTCGGAATTAAATCAATAGAATTTGAGAGCTAGCGGGGTCCTTCAGAATCTATTCTACTCTGTTTCCATCCTTTTTTAAAAATGAAGAGCTAAGGTTCCTAGAAATGAAGGGGGCTTATTCAGGTCATACATCCACCTGTGACCTTTGTTTTGTGGCTGGCTTAGGAACAGGGGCCTCATGTACTTCTTATCCGCCGAGATCTTTGTATTTTCTACCTCATGCTGTTCTGTTACCTTCTGGCTGGGAAAGCTCACTAGTAAGGGTTTTCTGGATAACTGAGTCATTTTCACTGGCAATACTGAGAACATTAAAAATTCCTTTGAAAATGTAAGAACAAAAAAAAAATAATAATAAGCATGACCTAAGTCCAGACATAAGCGATTTCAGTATGATTCGCTCTCTGAAAATAGCAATACCATGTGATGCCTTCAGCGGCATGAGTAAGCAGTAATTTACTGTGGTTAACTTCTCTAAGAGGAAGCATCATCTGCTACAAGCTCCACCGGCCTCTGAAATGACACTCTGTTGTGAATTCAAAAGGCTCTGAACTTCACTTTCCTGACTATGAACTGAAGATTATATTTTCCCTTGCTTTATTGAATGAAGATGAAATGAAATAACATATGCAAGTACCTAGCCAAATATGTGGCCTATATTTATTTGGCACAGGGTAAATGTCACCTTCTAAACTCTAGGATTTGCTACTTCACTGAATGACTCAATAAGCAAATTTAGAGTGCTGAGCAAGATACCAAAGAAGCGTTACTTTAGAGGATCAAGAAGGGCCATTGTGAGGCGGAGATGTTTAAGTTCTGGAGGGGTGTTAGTGGGGAAGGGAAATCACAAGTGGTCCAGACCAAGCCAGCGATCAAGTGGCAAATATCGAAGGAAGAGAGATCGAGAAATATCAAGTGAGGGGTAGAGTGGCAAGTGATATAGCTAGAGAGTTAGACAGGGTAAGTATTTTGGGATTCACGAGCCACCGTAATGATTCCCGGAGTTAATTTTCAAGGCAATGGAGAAGCACTGGGTGATCTATGAGTGTAAGTAATATGAATTTAGTGATTTAAATTAAGAGACTGTAATTATCAGATCACTGGAGAGATGTAGATAACGGTAACTACTCAAAAAGGATGACAGAATTGTTTCAGGAGCTCTGTTTCTAGGGATCCAGCGATGTCTTTCTGGCCAAAAGTGGCAGAAAAATGAACCACTGTGCTCCCCCGCTAGGGGGAGCCAGTGGTCTTCCACGGTCAGGTAACCTTCCAGAGGCTCATTGTGTAATGACGACACGGTGGCGCTGGCAGTTGCCTCTACAGTTTGGCCCTGTTCCAGGGACGAGGCCGTTGTGGCAGTTGGTGGTTGGTAAATTCAGTCTCTGCTCTCTGTGCCTAACCATATGTCCTAGGCCTGGAGCCTCTAGCCAGCTGGGAACAAAGACTTAGTCTGAAAAGCTTCTCCCTGTCACCATCGCGATCCCTTGAGCATTTATACCCAACACAGCTCTCTTACAGGAAAGCGTCTGTGCTCCTCAGAAATGAGAAGGAAGGTTCACGGCTTTTAAAATTCATGAAGTGGATGGAATGGAACGTTCCTTTCCCGAGTGCACGGAAGACACACAGAGGCTGTGTGTTCATGACACCCAAGCCATCCTTCATCTGAGGCAGAGAAATCTCCTCAGACCAACTATTCAGAATGATGTAGACGGCTTCGCCTCCCATCTTAAGGCTGTAATTCTCCCCTCCCCCCATTTTTTAATGCATTTCATTGGATTGTTCACCATACTCAGGGCTTAGGCAAAACAGCTCAAGAAATTCACTATTTCACTTTTCTATTTTAAATTATTTGGGAAAAAAAATCATTCAGGCTGGATAGAAGAGCAAACCAAAAGCCAGTGAAAATATCCAGGTGGCCTGAGTTGCTTTGGTTGGTCTAATTACAGCCATGACAACAGAAGAGACCCTTGAAAAAGTGTGGAGCTGGTCCTCACCCTTCCTTACTGCCTACCCTTTTCTGTTCTCTTTCTAATCCGCCCCCCCCCCACCAATGATATCCTAGCTTCTGGGAGCCCAGTGTCCTTAACGACCCTGCCTTTCCTTGTAGCACTCTCTCCTACAAGTTTGAATGAAACCTTCTAATCTGAGTTTAACACATAAATTTTATTAAATCAATTTTAATAGACATAAATATGTGGCTGTGGGCACAGCCTCCACATCTTGACTTTTTTGAGGTTGGAAAGGGGGCTTTTGTATTTTATAAGCAAATTTTGATAGCCCAAATAAATAGTTGGTGATGACATTTCAGCTAATTTTTATTTTCTTTTTTTAATGCATTTAGTAGGTAGATCGGACTCGCAGTGATCCACCTGTTTTCAGCCTCTCAAGCGCTGGGATTGCAAGCACGCACCACCACGCCCAGTCTCAATCGCCCACTCAGTGCGCCCTGGGGGCGGGGCCGGCAGGCGTGGGGATCGAACCCGGTCCCCTAGCACTTGCCTAAAGAGGGGAGCTCTTTGGCCGGCCCTTCAGCTAAGTTTTGAACAGAGGTATAACATAATTTCTCCCTCTGTTTATGGTGGAAGAAACGCTTTGGCTGTCAGTGGAGTGGAGTACCAAGGCTTTGGAGCCGGTAAAGTGAGTAGCCGCCTCCACTGGTTGCTGCTGGGGAGTTTAAACTTGGTTCACTTACATGACCAAATCAGAGAGATGAGATGAAACCTGAAGCTCTCATACACTGGAACTGATCCTTGCGTTTGCGCGCGATCCTCCTCTGGCTGAGGCCCTCTCGGCGCCTGCTGCCCTCCTCGCCCTGTGCCCCACGTGACGGCTGCGGAGGCCAGGGACGCTAATGGAGGATGGTCACCGGGAAGGCCCGCGCAGGCCCAGGGTCCTTGGAGAAAGGAAATTGCTCTCGGCAAGACATGTCTTGAAGAAAGCATTGGGCGGAGGAGATAGCGCCGCAGCGTAAGCTTCTTCCCAGCAAGGTCCGAGCTCAAAAGAAAATGCATACGCGCCTGCCTGGTAAGTGTAGGGTCCTGAGTTCAAATGCATAGATTTTTTTTTCGTAAAATAACTCATCCCATTTCTTTTACTCTGAAATAGAAATCATTTTACATTTTTCTTATTTTAAAGACAATGTTGATGATAGCATAAATACACAAAATATTAATGAAATGTAATAGAAAATAGAAAACAATGAAATAAGTGTCAGTCCACCTTTAGAAAATAATCACAAAGTATTAACATTTTAGGACAAAATATTTGATTTTTTTATTTTCTTAAATATTTATTTTTAAAATAATGAATGATATTATGTTATTATGGTTATTTTGCAATCTAATTTTATGCACTTATTTACTTATTGTGAATATACTTTTATCATTTTAATTTGTAGCTTACAGTGTCTCTAACTGAAAAAACAACTCTTTTTTCACTGTAATACAAGTAGATATCAGCAAAAAGTTACAAAAAGCTCTCCTATAAAACAACAAAAATTTGTGCCAGAGTTCTAGCTCACTAGCACAAGCTCCTGCCTGGCAAGGGCAAGGTCCTGAGTTCAATTCCTGGTACACACAAAAAAAATTCAAAACAAAATCACTGGAGAATGACAATTGTTAATATACTCTGTACCTTAATCTTAAAAGAACGGCCAAATGTTATTCAATGTACAAGTCATAGACCAAAAAAAAAAAAAAAAAAAAAAAGATTTATCAAAAATAAACAGTGGCACAAAATTTTCTTTTTAATAAACTAAAACTATAAGTATAAATGAAATGAACTAGCATCTATTATGAAAATTTTTTGAAACAATGTAATAAATAACTTGGGGAATTATTTGAGCTTCTCCTTACTTCTTATTTATTTTCTAGTTTGCTTCAATTCTTAGGCTGGTGTGTCTGACTTTTTTCACTTAGTATTGTGATCTCAACTTACACCCATTTTTCTACAAATGCCTCAAGGTTATCTTTCTTTTTTAAATTAATTTTATTGAGAAACAAATAACAATGAGACAGTTTCAAAACCGATTAGTAGGACAGTTTCAATAGCGGTTATTCATAGAACAAGATGCCAAAATGATAGCCTACCCAGCACCCTATAGCTTTTGATGGCAATTTAGCCCGTCTCTGTTAAACTGTTCTTATTAAGAAGGCCAAATACCATATCTTGAGACTTACCCTAACCCACAGTACACCATACATTACTCCTGAAATTCAAAAATTTGCTAGTGTGAACCAAAAGAATTGTGACTCTATCTAGTTTTTTCAGAATGAACTTCAGAGATGAGGCCAAAGGGCTACAGAGAATTGGAGGGTGACTTCTTGTTTTGTTTGGTATGAGTTTGTCAGTAGAGTTAGAGATATATTAAGATCAAATGAGAATGATATAAGTGTACTGCTCTTAAAATGAGATCCTTAAATATACCGTTTAGTTTCAGCCAAACTAGTTTTACACTAGAAAGGCAGATTTTTAAAATCTAGCCATTCATTTTTGTATGAATAGCATACTGTTTTACTACTCAATAGATAAATCTCTATAGAAATTACATGCAGGGGCCAGGGAGATGGCTCAGTAGAATAAGTGCTTTCCTGGCAAGCACGAGGTCCTGAGTTCAATCCCTGGTTCTGCCAAAAAAAAAAAAAAAAAGATTACATGCAGTCTTCTGTTGAACCAAGATTACCAAAAGGCAGTTGAAGTCAACAATTAAAGACTTTAGAATTCTCTTTCACAATGTTGGACCACAAGTACCTCCTTGCTACCTTGTCATGAAAAATACTATCAGAATCTGCCACAAAGAATTGCCACAAGCACTTTGGGCTGACTTTACTAACCTCTACACCCATCAGTGCTAAACTGGTTCATCAATGATGTTTGTAGATGTTTATATTTTATGAGAAGAATTACGTAAAATCTCTATGGGCAGAACAAAGATGAGATTGAAACCAGTATCCTTTGAAATGTTACCAGGTGCCCATGTGCCACGGATAAGCTAGAAGTGGGGAGACTCCAAATGGGAAAAAGGGGTTGGCAGGATGATCACAAAGGTGCCTTTCAATGCTGATAACTAAGATCTAGCGTACATCTATCTCTTCAACAGTTCTCTTACTGCTGCAGTGCATAGAATTCTACTCTACATTTTGTGTTTAACTGATAAATACCTTAAGTACTATTATTTAGACATTTTTTAAAAAGTAAATATTGATCATTTATCCCCTAACCTTCTCCAGTTACTTGGCTTTAAAACAACCAATTGCTTTAAAATTATATTGGTTTTTTATTACTTCTATCCTTGGCAGTTTCCTAGATAAAGGGTGCTTTGCTGCTCTTGGGTTCAATGGAAATGGTCTCCAATTTATAGATTAAGTAAGGGGCTAATATCTATTTCTCTCTTTTCTTTTCTTATCTTTTCTTTTCTTTTCTTTTCTCCTATCTTCTCTTTTTCTTCTGCCTCCATTTTCTCATTGCATTATCAATAAAGTCAATCCTCCTAAATCAATGGAGTCTATCCATGGATTCAACAAACCACAAATCAAAAATATTTTTAAAAATTGCTTCTCTGTGGAACATGCACCTTTTGGACAAGACTCCTTTCTTGTTATTATTTCCTCCCCAACATAGTATAACTTTATAGAGCATTTACATTATTGTAGATATAAGTAATCTAGAGACTATTTGAATTATAAGAAGGGAGTGCATAGGGCTGGGGAAACAGCTCAGTAGTCTAAGTGCCTGCCTGGCAAATGCAAGGACCCTAGTTCAATCCCCCATACTGCATGCCATGCTGGCTTTGGAATGGGGCATGGTGGTGTACACCTGTAATCCCAGCACCGGGGAGGCTGAGACAGGAGGTTCACTACAAGTCCGAACTGCATAGTGATATCCTGCACCAAATAAATAAAAGTTTAAGAAAAGAAGGAAGTGCATAAGTTCTGTGAAAGTATTGTACCCCCTTATATGAGACTTGGGGCCACATGGATTTTTGGTATCTATGAGGAGGGAACCACTACTCCACAGACCTCAAGGGGCTGTTATGTTTTTCTTTTGTTACCTTCTTCGCTTCTCTCCTTCTTTCTTCTAACGCCCAGATTCTACTTCTTTCCAATTCAGTTTCCTTGAAAGAAGGCATCGTCTCTGCTTTCCCAGTATTCTTCAGCACAGGAGCTGGCTTTCTGGCCAGCTTGCTAGATACCTTAGCTCTTTGCTCAGTGAGGTGATGTTGAAGGAACTGGGTTCCTCACCACTTTATGCCTTTGTCCCATTCTCGTTCCTGAGTATTACTCAAGAGCTCCAGAATGCTGTTGATCACAAGGACAATATCCAGCCGTTGCCTCTCCGAGGTCAGATTCCTCTCCCGTTGGAGTTCTCAATGGCAGCAAGCACATGATCATGAGCAACTCTGAGGGCAATCCATCATCAAATATTTGCTTCTGAGTGCTTGAAAAATCAGCTGTCGCTATAGGATTTAATAAAGCTGGCCTCGTGCCAAGATGGAAAACCTCTGGTCATCAATTCCAAAGGCATCTTCAGCTGAAAGGGCTCATTTGAAATGAATACTGTCTTCCTGTTTTCTTACTACAGCAATGATACAGCAGTTTCTTTGATAATTTCCAGTTGTGCACAAGCTAGTCAGCATAAAGATTAAAGTTTCCTTTCTTCTCTGGATGACAGGATATTCATTCAAAAGAAAGAATAAGCAAATAAAAGAAGAAGGTAAAAAAGAAGTAAGGGGGGAAATCCCTAGCAAAAACACCTTTTACAAACCTCCCCCATTTCCACTAATTTCACGGGAAAGATTAATTTGATGTAAAAATGTCCTGGCTTAGTCTTGTCTTAAAAGCGGCCTTGCCAGGTACCACCTAGAGCTATTACAAGAACTGATGGGCATCTTTTAGCAATTCAATCTCGTGTAAGTAAATATATCCCCCTTCACTGACCATTTATCTCTTGCTTGTTTATACCTTGTAAGCTGGAAGAAGAGTATCAGTTGATCTTTGGAATTTCACTTAGATTTTTCTCATTAAACTGCTCACACATTTTATTTCTTTTGGATGGGGAGAAGAGAGATAACATTCCAGACTTGCAAAAACATAATAAAACCTTCAACAATTACAGAATACTTCCCTTTACCATTGGGGAAAGAACTTCAAATTAGGCTGTGGATTTTCTATTGATGAGCAACCACATTTATGGTTATAAGCTCTAATAAAGTTAGCATGTTACAACAAGGTCAGGAAATGTGGTTAGAAACTTTAATTGACTTGATGCCAACTCCTGCCATTTTGTTTTCAAGGTCAAATCAAGGTCTTCCATTATATTTTCAAGGTCAGATCAAGATCAAATCAGACCTGTTCATGGAGTGATTAGGGTAGGAATGTGGGGATCTGGAAACTCGGGTTTCTACTTAGCTCCTATCCCAGGGGTGATCTTATCCCAGGCTTGTAAATTGATATCTCTTCATAGAACTTTGTTGGCACTAGAGATAGGAAGGGAGGAGAATCAACTCTACAATTAATTTCTTTACTAAAAAGCCAACAGGACAAGAACAGCATCACTGAGGAGTGAGGGAAGCAGAACTGGTCAGAAGTAAAAGTGGAACTATGATGAAGTAGCGAGAAAAGTTTCGGTCAGTACCACAGGAAACTCTAGAACAGGATGACTCATCAGAGGGGCCATCTGGGGGCCAGTCACTGGGGTCAGGCCTTGCTGCTTCTCATTGTTCACTGGTCTTTACTTGAAAGCTGCCCACTGGGAGCCCTCTGTCCAATGATCCCTTCTGTGGAAGGCAATCCCCACAGTGGGAAAGCTGGGAAGTGTCACCAGCAACTCCTAGGTATGAGTTCATTGCCTCTAAGACAGGGTCAGAGGGGCTCCACAGCAGCCAGTAACAAAGTGTGTTGAGTTCATGGATAATCTTGATGTACTGCAAAGTGAGGTCTCAGCCAGAGCAAAGATATCAAGTCTAGGATAAAAGCACTGGGACAGAATAAGGTCAAGACAATGAGAGGCTGGCTATCAGAGGTGCCCATATTTCCTCTTGCCTTGTGCCTCCTTTAATAGCTCCTCTGCCTCAGTAGCACCCTTCCCTAAATAAATGTGAGTTAACAGTTCCTTTTGCAAAAACTTGCAAGGTATCTGCCTCAACTCAGCTTTCAGTGTCAGGAAAAGCCAACATAATGTAATTTTAAGAGCACAGACTCTGAAATCAAACAGGTATTGATTCAAATGCTAACCCTGACAATTGCTACCTGTGTGGCCACAACCAAAGGGTTTAACATCTCAGATTCAGTTTTTTCATTTATAACATAGAGCCAATAACACTAACCTCATTGGGTGAAGGTGACAAATAAACTGGATCATAAATGTGAAGGGTCCAATGCATGTTAACAGTTATTATTTAAATGACAGCAACTTAGCATTACTAATAATATTTGCACCCACATTATTAGCCATCAGCCACATCTGTCTGTGTTCTCCAGGTGCAGAATGCAAGTGAATTTTGACTGACAGCATGGCTAGCTCTCTGCAAAGCACCATGTTTCTCTTACAACAACAAAATATAGTCAGTCACAGGCCCTTTAATGTGGAGACAGAGTGCTCTGGAGTTAGATGGCTTAAAAGCCAGGGTTAGGTCTGTCGATTAGGTGACACTTTCAGTCTTTTTCAGCCTGCTGCTGTCTTGGGAACAAACAGCACAGTTTGCATAAAGCAGACACCCTCACGGAGCAAAGAGAGCAGGGGACAATGTAGCTTCATTAGAAAGTGGGGAATACCATGGGTGACCTTCAGGTTTTTTTGTTTGTTTTTTAACATTTTTTACTTTTTTATTTAAAATGAAAAAGATAAACATAAAAGTGAAACAGAGCTACAAAACAGTTTAATAAGAGAATTACAATAGTTGATTGACCTTCAGTTTTCATAATTCACTTTTTTAACCAAACTTGATATTCCTTTAAGATATTTAAAATACATCACACAAATTTTATATATGTGAATGAAAACTAATAAATATATACACAAAATAAATGTATATAAATCTAAGCTGACTTTACACTTATATATATTCAACATTTGTCTCAGCACTGAATACACAAAGAACACAGATATTGGTGCTTGATTTTACTTCACATCAAGATTAATTATTTTTCAAGGTAAATATTGACTAAAGTAGAGACCAGGGCAGTGTGTACCTCTCAGTTCAATAATTCTTGATGTTAACTTCAGCAGAAATCAATGTCTGCTCATTGTATTCCCAAGACCTAAAACAGGCAACTCCACCATTTTAAATGCATTTTAGTTCTAAAATTAAATTAAAACTTAAGTCTTAGATCTCATGGGTACTGTGTGCTCTGGAGTTCTTTCTACAAAGTGTTAGATAAAAACATTTACCGGGTCTCCAGTTCTTGTCATCAGTCAGAAGTTATCATGCTTCTGTAGGTATTAGGGAACCACTGTAAGGTGGCGTAAGGTGTGCAGTGACTACGTACAGGACTTACGCAGAAATATTTTAGCCTGGTCTCATTAAAGTCGAAATAACAACCAGAAGCCTGCCTGGCTCTTTGCCCTGAAGGAAGATAAGCAGCTGTTTCGTGCTGCTTACAGCCAGCAGTTTCAAAGCAGCTTGGATGAAACCACAGGTCAAGCAGGAAAAGCATGAGAAAGGGTGTGATGAGCCACGTGCCTGCTCCCACCGCTCTAGCCCTGGAGCCAGGAATGGTGGTGAGGCAGGGAGATGGGAGATCCTCCCGTGCGCATCTCTGTGTGTACACAGCTGTGGCCATTCCTGGGAACTTGGGGTTTGACACGTATCAGAGAAACTGGAGCAAGTGACTTGTTGGGAAGCAGCTGGAGAGTGGTAACCAGGACAATCAACAAGCCACTATGAGGTGTCTATAATCTTCCTTTTGTGAAATATGCAAATCTCGTCTCTGTTGGGTACTGTGCTTTTACCCTGTAGAATGTCAAGGATGGCACCAGTAAGGAGTTTTAAGAACCATAACCAGACTAGAGGGTTTGGAATGCAGGAGTACATGTTGCTGTAATCAAATACCTGAAGCTGGATACTTTATAAAGAAAACAGTTACATTTAGCTCCCAGCTCTATAGATTCAAGAGCATGGTGCTGTCACTCTGGCAAGGGCTCCTTGAGTGCATTAAAGTGTGGTGCAAAAACACAAATGGAAACAAAGCTGTGTGCAGAAAGACCAAGCACACAAAGCAGCCTCACTTTACAACCACCAGATCTCAGAGAGCTAACGTACTCCCAGAATCAGCATTAATTCTCTCCAAGAGTGTCACCTGTGAATGGCCCCACTTCTTAAGAGTTCTATTTCTTTTGTACTGTTACACTGAAGACCAGCTTCTAGCACATGAAACTTTGGGGAAAACATTCAAAACATGTTCAAGTCATAGCAGGGATCTTTTCCATGTCTGTTTCATCTGCATACTGTAGAGTGGCTATGCAAGTGCCAATCATACTGTGAGCTGAACACATGTCCTGTGCACACACACATAGATGCACAGATACATACCTGAGTGGCCAGCCCACCAGGACCATTTGTGAAATAACTACTTTACTGCATGAAGTGTGTCAGGGCCACATAAATATGATGCACAGGATACAAAATTTCCTACTTAAATAAGTAGACTATAAGGACTATGAAAGCCACAGTTTTGCTTTTGTTACTGATGTATCTCCAGAATCTAGATGAGTTAACCACCCACAACATCACTGACAATTATACCACCACCAACTATCCAAAAAAATTAAAAAATTTCACCAGGCAGTGAACGCTTCAATTTCTAGTGATACTCAGTACTTTGGTTGGTACGTGATGCTTAATTATGGAATGAGTGAACTTTACATTAATATAATCTTATAAATTATGAAATCCTTGGTGTGGGGAAAATAAAACATTAAAAAGGGTATACAAATGCAAGTTGAAATCTGTGTTGTTCTGACCATTAATTTTACTTCCCAGCAGTAATTGGTGTTTGTAGATTACATGCCTTTCTAAACATTTTCTTTAAATACACTTCTACATACAAATGGAAA
Organism: Octodon degus; assembly: GCF_000260255.1. NCBI lineage: Eukaryota > Metazoa > Chordata > Mammalia > Rodentia > Octodontidae > Octodon > Octodon degus. Next base: position 9,929,747 of record NW_004524663.1, on the reverse strand, counting down.
CATGGTCTACATACTGTTGTGCCTTTATCCTTTTCTCATCTTGGGTATCTTTTCTTATCAAATCACACATATCCACCTCACAGTTTAAAGATAAAGGCATAATATCCATAGTACCCTATCACACGAATGTAACGTAACTTATTAATCATCTTTTAGTGATGGGAATTTGCATTTTTCTGAGTCTTTTACCATTTCACACAATTCATCAGTGAACATCTTTCTTCTACTTCAGAAGCATCATCAACACAGACCCAGTGGGTGTGATACCTCCTGACAAGTAAGCAACACAGACCTGATCCTCACATGTAGCACTTTGTACCATGCCCAAGCAGTTCTGTAGTGGAAATTTCTAGAGGCCAATTGCTGGATCCAAAGCTGTGCTATACATGAGGCTTTGTTTCTTATTCCCCCAAAGTTGAATTATGTTAGTATGAATCAATTAAGGAATCATCAGAAGTGTTCCAGAGAAACACAACCAATAGTAGAAATGCTCAGATATATGTGTGTATAAATTCATATATATATATATGTATATACATACATATGTATTTTCATATATTCCAAGGAATTGGTTTACATGATTATGAAGATGAAGTCTCAGTATTTTCAATCACCAAGGAGACCAAGTCAGACCCAGGAGAGCTTATGCTTCAGATTCATTCTGAGAACCAGGGGGCTCTTAACATTAGATCTTGACTGAGACCATGTTGAAATCCAATGACAAGAGAAAATTCAATGTCCTAGATTAAAGACAAATAGAGGGGAGAAGGTTTTCCTTAGCCTTCTGTTGGATGCAGCTTTGCCTGGATTACATAAAGCCCATACATACCGGGGAGAATAATCTACTGCTGCAAAGGCTCGTGTCATCCAGAAACTCCCTCCCGGATGCATCCAGAATAATGTCTGGCTCACTATCTGAATGCCTTGTGCCCAGGGACGTTGGCACAGAATGAACCATTCCAGAGTTATTCCCCCCAACTTTTGTTTATTTTTTAAGTTTCTATTCATTTACTTTTTTGTCACCAGAAATTGAACTCAAGGCCTTGTCCTTACCAGGCAGGTGCTGTGCTGCTGAGCTACATCTCCCGATCTCCCTCAAATTTAAATGAGAACAAATTCCACTCATTTTTCAAAAATACAACTTGGAACTAAAGTAGAGCTTTTATTTTCACCCTGTTTGCATAAATAAAGTCACTAATACTCAATAATTATATGTACATCCTAAGTTTCACTTTCAGGTTCTTAGTCTTTGGAAACTAAGATTCAGTGCCACTGAATATATTCTACCCTTTGAAATACTCATTAAAATATTACAATATTGCCAATCCCAGCTGCTGGAAAAATGCTCTCCTTTGAAAATCTGGTTTAACCTTCCTTTCACATGTGTAATCATGCAAGCAGAAGTGCAAACAGCAGTGGGCATTTTGCATCCCGAGGGCTCTGGGGATCAAACCTTTAGAGACTTTATTACTGGTCTTTCCTGCAGCTTTTGGCTCATCAGCAAACTTCATATTCATCCTTGATGATTGTCATTGCTGTAACAGTCATCCAATTTTATTTATAAATGAAACAAGAGGCCTTTGATCATATGCTCTGCAAAGTCTGCCACACTGTGTTGAATCTGCTGTGTTCCCTTTGTACTTTAAAAGCAGTAGCCATGCTAGAGACAGCTTGACCTTACCGTGAGAAATAGCATTTTATCATGAAACTTGGCAGAGCCTTCAATTTCCTCCCATCTAATATCTGTCAGTCATTCCCATTGTCCAGGAAACATTTTCTCCACTCTCCATGTGAAAATTGTTATCTCTGGTGGCAGATACAACTTCTCGGGGGCCGGATCACCCTCTTCCCCGGCTCAATCATGTTGCATGGCTGGATCCCTCTGAGAACCCAATTGTGTTCTTGAAAGTGTAGCTGGAAAGTTAGTGATGCAATACAAAGACACTAGGTCCCCTGCACAAGCCATTAAGTTACTGTTCACTCCCCTTACGTTATGTGCCAATCCCTCTGACTCCGTTGTTAAACACAGCAGGCATAAAAAATAGTCTGAAATGAAAGAAAGAGATCCTATTTACTGAATCATATTGTTGAGCTGACAAGAGCTCTAAGCTTTGTATGTTTATAACCCTTGTTTACAAGGACAAAAAAGCTAAAGTCCAGAGAGTTGACTTGGATTGACTTGGCCAGAACCACTCAGTTTATTAATATTACAGCTGGAGTATAAAGCATATTTTTATTAACTAATTTTGCTGAAATCTGATTTACATGTCATAAATGTACATAGTTTAGGTGTCTAGTTACTGCATTTTGATAAATTATATATCTATGTAACCATAACCAATGAACACCAATCAAAATAGAGGCTATTTAATTGTCCACAGGAATTCATTATACTCTTAATTCTCACTTTGGTTCCTAATCTAGTGTTATTATCACCAATGGTCCTTTACAATGTTTGTATGCACCATTACTGGCAAAGAGTCCATAACTAGGAATAGGGTACATGGATCTTCATTCCAGTTCTTGCTCAATTACACAAGCAACTTCAGTATCCACAGTATCCTGAGTCAGTATCCACAGCCTTTGTAGGATAGAGTGTAAGTTAGGGGCCAGATTGCAAAGGCAATAAGGCTTGCCTTTGGTTCCTCCTACCTCTTTGTTCTGGGACCCTTCTCTTCACTTCTGTGCTGTGAGGTGCAGTTAGTGCCTTCTAGTTCCCCTTTCTTCTGTACTAGGTTTTGAGCTAGCTAGGTACCATGATGATGTGAACTGAGCAAATGAACCCTTCCTGTCTCACAAGATCCTATGCATTTGTTGCATTTTTAAAAAAGGTCCATCTGAGGCTCAGAAAGGGTGAGTCCTTTGCATATGGTCACAGCTAAAGTGGCAGAATTTTCATAAGACCTATACCTATTGGACTTCAAAGCCAGGACACTTCACAGCTCTGCTAAACTGACTCAGGGGACTCTTGAAGAAGACAGTGTTTTAACCAGAAAGAATGACTCTTTGAAGCTTGAATTTGACATATGAGGTCCTCTTAGAGGGAGCATGACCTCTGGCCAGTGAAGCCATAGACACGTGCGGTACCTCAGTCCTGTCAGTGGGGTTGTGCACTGCCCTAACTGTGGTGAGAGGCCCAAGAAAGCCCCGCAAATAGTGCACTATTCCACAGAAATAAGCTGTGTCCATCTGTGTTTGCGATATGCCCTTGACCTGGAGAAGATGGGAAAGATGGATTCTAGGGGGCAATATGGCCTGCAGAGCCTTAGGCTCTACGCTGGAGCATAGAACTCTGGGTTAATTATAGCAAAAGGAGAAGAGGAGTCACCCACCCACTCTAGGAGGTCAAACTGGCTGGGGCCTTCATTCCTAGTGCAGTACTAAGGCCTCCTCCCCACGGCATAAAAAGAGTTGTCTCATTCTGAGAGTGGGAACTAAACCTGATTCACAAAGAACATGCCTAGGAAATCTGGCTTGAGAGACTAATCAGATTTAGTCATACATTTTTGCTTGTCATTAGCTAACTTGGAAGTTCAGCACAATACTTTTTTTGATTAGTTTTGTTTTTGTTTCTGTGTTTGGTTTTTAGACAGGACTTCTCTATATATTACCAACTTGTTTTAAGACTACCATGTAGCATAGGCTGGCCTTGTATTTGCAATCCTCCTGCCTCAGCCTCCCTAGTGCTAGGATTACAGATAGTGCCACCACATCTGGCTAACATAATATTCTTTTTTAAAAAATCCTCTTGGCTATTAAAAGTTTTCTTGAAGTAGTACAGAGGAGGCCGGGAAACATGAAAGCAATTCAATAGCTCAGACACCAAATTAAGTACAGCACATATAATTCAGACCATACTTTGCTGTGCAGGGAATCTGTGGGAGGAGGTTTATTTCCCAGGAGAAACAAATGAGATGTATTCTATGAAGTTTAGGGATGAGGGTGGGCTCTATCTTGAAAGCATCCTAGACTGAGGCCTATTCCTGGTTAAAGCCCTTTCATTATTTCGGGCCTGCTAAGAGACATTCTCAGGTGGAAAATAAGAATGGAGCCTTTAGTTTGGCTGGCAACACACAGATACATACTCTGCCTTGGTCAATGCCCAGCTGCAGGTCTAGAAATACCTTAGTCCTTTCTGAACTAGGCTGAGTCCAGACATAAACCTGGTTCCTGAACTTTAGAAATCTTTAAACCCAATAGGCTTGATTACTTTTGTTCCTGGTGAACTTCCACACCTCCCTTTCATATGTTAAAGAAAGCTGCCTGAGGTCAGAGGACTGAATCTTCACAAAAGCAGATCATATAGCAAGCAATTTCGTGGGCAACAGGACAATGGAGGCTCTGAGGAGTTTCCAAGCTACTAGTGCCTATACCCAGCTGGTAATTTGCCTGGTTACCTTTGCTTCCAGTTTTAGCCTTTAAAGGGCCAGGAATGTCAGGAAAGGGTGCTTCCTCAGACTCTGAGAAGCAGGGATGTAAGAACAAGTTATGTTTGTTCACTCAGTGATCAGAAGACAAAGCTGAGCCCAAGGGGTAGCTGTAGACCTCAGGATGAGACTGTTTTCTGAAGAACCAACTAAATTAATCAAAACAGTGAACCAATGAACCACCAAGGGCTGAAGCTCCCATAAAGCAAGAGGACACCTTATCTCAGTGTGAAGGAAGAGTGGCTGCTTACACTTGATAAACGAGTAGAGAAAAGGGTTTTTTCTCATGCACTATAGGAACAAAATTCACAAAATTTTCCCATGGCCCACCAAAGCAAAAATGTTATTTCTGGTTAGTATCTGAGAATGCTCAATTAAGAATAATTCATTATTTTGATCTCTCCACCAAAGTGTTGTTTCCTGGGGCCAATGCCACAGAGGCACAGGGCTTAGCTGAAATGCCCAATGCTGTACCGTGCCCTTCAGGCCTGCTTCGTCCTGATCATCTCCCTTCTAAGCCTTCCAAAGAAAGAATGCAACCCTTATACAGAGACAGCCTGCCCCAAGGGAGTTCACTTTAGCAGTGCTCTACAAGAGGCTTGCTGTTGGCTTACTATCTTGTCCTCTCAATTCTAGGAACCAGGGTAGGTCCTTGGCCATATCAAGATGGCCAGCCATGCCTCTGTTATCCTTGTTCCCATGCCCTCAAAGACCAGAGAGGGTCTAAGGTGAATTGTGAACTATTTTGAATGAGGAGATGGATGATGAGGGACCTTACACAAAAAGCCTAGTGTAATTGTGGTGTCATCATAGGCCAGTCTTAGGTTTCTCCTTTGTTTATTCCTGAGCCTTTTCCCTGAATGACCCTGTGAAAATCAGCCACCCCACGGTACAAGTGGGTGTTGCCTGAGCTTTATAGATGTCGGCAGAGCTTACTAGAATGACTGGATTTCTTTACTTAAAGGAGGGAATAGAGTGGACTAAGACAAGCTTCCACTATAATGACAAAAATCTCCTTTTCCATTGATGTTGTGAGTCTTTCTTCATGAATAACACAGCACAGGCTTATGAACACACTTCATGAAAAGGGGCAGATTTTAGAAAATGGTTTTGCTTATTTACCTTTAAACCAAGAATAGCTAAATTCCTTCTAAGGGTTAAAGCATACTCTTTAGATCTGAAATAAAACTCAAATGTAGGCACTACGAGTTTTTTTTTTTTTTTCCTTCTCCAGATTCTGAATCCTGAATGCTTCATTTTTATAAAGAAATTCTGCATTCATTTTCTCTGAAAATGACTTCTTTGTACTCCAGGTTTTCTAGCTTAAAGATAAAATTGGATTCTTTAAAGAGGCTCAGAAACTAATTTTTAAAAATCTAAGACCCATCAATAAGTAGCAGAGAGTCCTTTGGATACTATTTTACGTACCTTTGTCTAAGGGACCACAGTCTTCTAGCATCATTTGATGACATCATTAGGCAAGTTAAATCACATAGTTTTTGCTTTTCTTTGCCTGTGAGAATTTTCACTAATTCTGGGCGATTAAATGGCAAGATCAACTAGCAAGTTCTGAGTAACAAATAACTGTTAGAGAAAGTTATCTTTGGTTTTAAATATGCATTCCAAAAAATTAAATATTTATATAATATTTAAATAATATATATTAATTAAATTATTAATATGCATTAATATATTCATTATATTTTATATTTTAGTACTTATTAAAATAATGTGAATTGAATATAACTAACATTAAACGATGTCCTCTAAAGAACTAGAAATGGACTGTGTTAATTTGAATCTAGGATAATATATATGTATATATATTATTATTATTTAAATATGTAGGTATATTTACAAAATAGAAAATATAATAAACTTAAGAACTAAATAATATTTTATAAGATATGTAAGAGATTTGCCCTAATCTTTCAACATCTTGCTTATATTTTAAGTTGTAGAAATTTCAAAAGTACAGAAGACTATCTTAGTAAAAAAAAAAACAAACCAACCTATATATTCACTACCATCAATATTTTATTGTGTTTGCTTTTAGTCTTTTTAATTAAAAAATTTTTACAGATTAACTTGAAATTCTCTTTGCAATCTATTGCATCATCCCTTTCCCTAGTCAGTTAAGGTGATGAAGGTAGGCTGTATTCCTCAAACACTTTAAATACTGTTTATATGTATCAAAAGATATCAATGTTATCTGTCTTATTTACTTTTCTTGTTCCTGAGACAAAAACACCTGACACCCAAATTTAAATGAGGAAAGGTCTACTTGGCTCATAGTTTGTAGAGGTTTCAGTCCGTAATAGGCGGGCTCCGAGGCAGGGTGACATCTCGGAGGAGACACAGTTCATGGTGGGCAGCAGGTAGCAATGCAACAAGGGACAACTACAGCTGCTTTTGTCCCTTATATCTTATCCAGTCACCCTCAGTCCCTGTGCCCTTGAGCCTAGCACTGCACCATAAATCAATCCCTGGGTCACATACTCTAGATCCTGCCACCTCAAAAAAGCCCCATCTATAACAACATGAGGTTTTGGCGGGACGTCTAGCCCAAGCCTTAACACCAGCCCATGCACGTTCTCATTTTCAAATGTGTGTTTTAAATGCTCCTAAGGGGCAGTTTACCCTGAATATTTTTGTATTAGAAATTACTTTTAAAAAAATACTTTTTACACTTAGCATTAGTTTATCCATGAATATATCAATTAATGGATGAATCTTTAGTTGTATTATTTATAGTATCAGACATGTTTGAAATGTTTAATTATTTTGGCTTCATTGTTTTTGTTTGCCTTTGTAGTTCCATTTTGTTTGTTTCTTCCTTGTTGTCTTCTATTTAATTGGTCAGCCTTATGTCCTCTCCTCGATTCAAATTAACACAGTCCATTTCTAGTTCTTTAGTGGACATCATTTAATGTTTATTATATTCAATTCAAATTATTTTAATAAGTACTAACACTAATTTATAGTCTTGTTCTTAACAAGCAATTTAATACATTTTAATTTTAATCCAAACAATGATATAATTTGCTAGTATTTTTGTTCAGCCTTGTTTTAAATACAAAATATTGGTTATTATTATTAACTAGTTTATCCTCTTCAATCATCACTTCTCCTTTTTCTTTTGTTTTTTAAAACAATTTCTTCTCATTACAAGAAGCCCTATCATTTTTGTTTATGTCCAAGGAGACAGTTCAGGGGCTTAAGTGCCTGCCTATCAAGCGCAAGGTCCAGAATTCCGTCCCTGATACCACACACACAAAAAAATGATGAACATATATTAGTTGCATATATTTGTGGAATTCAGTGTGATTCAGTGTTAGAAAATGATTTTGCTTATTTACCTTTAAACAAAGAATAGCTAAAATCCCTCTAAGGGTTAAATCATATTCTTTACATCCAAAATGAAAGTCAAATGTAGGTATTACAAGTTTTCCTTTTCTCCTCCATACATGCATATCTGTATTTTTAAATCCACTCCCCATTTCTCAAGCTGCAGTAGCCACTATTCTACTTTCCAGTCTACTTTCTTAGTGTCTATATATGGGAGAGAATATACAGTACTTGTCTTGCTGTCTATGTCTTATTTCACTTAACATAATTTCTGATTTCACTCATTTTGCTGCAAATGATGCAATTGCATTTTTGTTTGTGGCTGAATGATTCTCCATTCTGTGTGTTGAGCTCAATTTCTTCACTCATCTCACTGAGCACCTGTACTTCTTCCATACTTTGGATATCGTAAGTAGTGCCATTATTCTTGATTCCATTTCTAAACCTGGATTCTTGTTCTTGCTAAACTCTCACAGAAGTCCTTTGCGTGAGTGTCAGCCAGCTCTCCTGGGCTTTTGTTTCAAGAATGTACTTACCGTACCTTCACTCTTCAGTGCTCATGGGTGCTTCCCAAGAGAAGTCAGACTGCATGAGTTTTTCATTGGAGATATTTGACCTTCTCATTCTGCTTGCTTATAGGATTTTCTTTTAATAGTCTGTCTTCTCATTACAAGGCATTTGTGTTTGGAATTATTTATCCTGCTCATGACTCAATGTGGCTTTTGTAAATATCAAGTTTTTTGTTTTTGTTTTATTGTCTGAGAAATTCTCACCCTTTATCTCTACTTGAATGTTACTATATGGAACTGCCCTGTTTCCATCCCTTATGTCTCTTAGCGGCTTGTTGACATTCTTAATTTCTTTATTTCTCTGTGCTGTTTGGTGTTTTTTTTTTTTTTTTTTCAGTTCTCAATTCACTTATTCTCTTTCAGTTTCTGTTTGTTTCAATGAGTACATTTTATTTTTTAGATTTCTGTCCTGTTTTCTCAAATTCAATTGTTATTATTTTATTAGCTCTTAATTTTAGATTGGGGATTTATATTCTTTTATAATAAGGATACTATAATATTTTCAGATGTATAACTTCCTTATGCTAATTATTAATGTGACTGATAGGGCTTGTAGAAAGACTGGGAAATACCAGTGATTTTTTAAAATAAGCTGCTACCAAAGGAAGAGATATCATTTTGGTTTTCAATTTCTACAGCTATAGCAGATGTCATATAGTTAGCAGGATCCATTCCTGATTTT
>NW_004524663.1:9918363-9920456 GCF_000260255.1 Octodon degus | reverse complement strand
GGGGGCGGGGCTGGCACAGCAGGTTCGGGAGTTGAACCCTTGGCCCATGCCCTGCTTGCAGATGCTTTAATCTGCTGAGCTATTTGACCAGCCCTTAATTTTTAAAAAGCGATACTACTCAGTGTTTTTATTAATCACATTTCATTTGTTTCAGTATACAACAAGAAAAATTAGTTTGAAGTCCAGGTTCCTGTGCATGTGGAAAAGCTATCCAGATGAGACTCAAGGTCTGAACAAGAAGCCAGAATCAGAAAGAGGAACATTGCTAAGTAGGAGAGTGAAGAACAATCTCTTTAAGGGCTCGGGTACAGGTAGGAGTGGCTTCACAGTGGTGTCACCTGCACAGTCACACAGACCCCACAACTGGTTTAATGTTCTACTTCTGTCACCATCTTGAAATCCCTTATAATTTTTGAGTGAAAACCTCTTGTATATTTTGAACTGAGTTCTGAAAATTATGTAGCTGGTACTGGCACTGGGAGATGTCCTGGAGAGACGGGAAGAGGAAGTAAAAGAAAAACTGGACTTTCTCCTTTCTCTATTCACTAATATAAATCTTCAACAGGAAGTAAATCCTGTGAGAGAACACTGTGTGCTGTGTCCACGTCAGGACACAAACACAAGTACCACTTAATTACTTAGTAAGTCACGACTTACTACTGTAAAGCATTCAGGAGAGGCAAATGCTTTGTTTATATGGATCACATAATCTACTTAGAGAATTAAGGTTGCACAAAATAATTAAGTAACATCACAAGGGTGCTGTTTAGCAAGGTTCATACCAGTGCCCCAATAAAACCTGTCATAAACTTTGGGCAAAAGGAAAAAATGCTCTTGATTAGGTCTTCTGTGAAGAAGCTCTTATGGAAAAGGCTTGCCTTGAGTTGAAAGCTGAAGGATAGAGTGGTGTTTAGCAAGGTTAGAAGAGAAATAGTTTCGCAGCCTCGTATTGCGGTAGCGTGATATCATGGCTATTTTCTTCCTGTTTCTTTTCATTAGAAGTAAATTTATGCAGTACTTTTGATCACAAGTACAATACAGGTTTACTTAGAAAAACTGCACAGGAAATGAAGCATCATCTACATTTCTAGACAACCAACTGATGACTTTTTGATTTTGTCTTTTTATGTGTATTGGTTTTATAAAATTAAAAACTTGAATTAAAATGAATTTGCTCATTTTAACCTTTGTTTCATTTGTTATCATAACTATTTTCTTATTCAAGTAAGATTATTTTAAAACACACACACACACACACACACACACACACACATATTTTGTGGGGGGGGGAGAACCCAAGGATTGAACTCAGGCCCTTGTGCTTGCCAAGCAAGTGCTTATTCTACTGAGCTATCTCCCTGGCCCCTAAAACATATTTTTTGAGACGGGCTCTCATTATGTAGTTCAAACTGGCCTTGAACTCACTGTGTAGCCCAGACTGGCCTTGAATTCACAATGCTCCTGGATCAACCTGTGATATGTGCCACCATGCCCAGCTAGAACATAATTTTAAATGATTGAATAATACTAATCATATTTTTAAATAGTGCCACTTGTGGATTACAGGATACAGTCAGGTGTTTGAGTGCTCAAGAAGAGCTTGCACATTCTTCCATAAAATGAGAACACCAATTTTATTTGGATCTATACTATGCCTACTTAAAAGTTACATTTCTTACCCTCCTTACAGTAGATGTGCCCATTGGTCAAGTTTTAGACAGTGGCGTATAAGTGTAGCAATTTGAAGAAGGCTTTTTAAAGGTGGCAAACACCTGTAGTCCCAGAACTCTGGGAAGCTAAGGTAGAAGGATCACAAATCCAAACCCAGCCTGGGCAACTTCACAGATTTGTAGGGCCCTGTCTCAAAATAAAAAGTAAAAAAAGGCTGGGGGTGTAACTCAGTGCAAAGGTGCTGGGTTTAATCCTCAGTGAAGAAATGTATAAATAAGAGTTAGTGACTTAGTGGAAGGCAGATCCTTTTTCCTTTACTTCTGTCATTTTTCTCCTGCACAGAATGAAGTGGTGATGGCTGGACAGGTGTCTTGGTCTGTGAGAAGACCTTGATCTTTGATGGACCTGGTCCTGAGTGACAC
>NW_004524663.1:9916123-9916713 GCF_000260255.1 Octodon degus | reverse complement strand
TTTTTGTCTCCTAGATCTCACTGATTTAAAGGAAGTGTACGAGACTCTTCCACTGTATTTCATTCATTCATTTTGAATATTGAATATTCTTTTTGAATTTAAGTTTCATTTTTATCAAAGCAATATTCTTTCACAGTCAGGCTGTACTCTGATGCTTAAAATAACAAGAAAAACCTCCACATAATCCTGTTGCCCTCCTTTCCTCTGAATTATCACTCCCCAGGGGCAATTGCTTTGAACTCTCATTGCTTTATCTTTTGGTTCTTACCTCTGTATTTCAAAATCATGTATAACTTTGACTTCTACATTTTAAATATTATGTATTAATTTTCTATTTGGGAAAGTGCATTTGGGGAGAAATGGAGAAAAACAACTATATTCACTTTGCTATATTTAAAGTCTTTGAAGAGAAAAGTGATAAAATACACGGACCTAGTTTCCTCCTCTCCAGGTCAAAACCCAAGTTGGGGAGAAGTGAGTACTAGAAATAGTAAGATGGATTTTTAAAAATATGAGGTACCTACTGTTTAGTGAAAATGCCCTCAAGAACATTTTAATGGGAGATCCAGGCAATTAATGAATATGGAAAA
>NW_004524663.1:9909390-9915013 GCF_000260255.1 Octodon degus | reverse complement strand
GCACCTGAAGGCTGCTTAAAGAGAAGCAAGCAACCCTCCGACTTGAGACAAAGAAAGCTTGGGCTTTTATTGATTTTTGACTGGGTGGAGCTTGGAGGCTGGCAGGATGACGTCTTGGAACCTGATTGGGGTTGCACAGGATGAATTCTCAGGAGCTGATTGGGGGAATCACTGCAGAAAAAGGAACAAGTTTATTCTGGGTGGAGGAAAGAAGAGGGAAGAAGTGGGTTACATACATGCTATTGTTTTGGGGCTCTTCACCATGTTGAACTACCACCATGATGACTGGGAAGATTTTATTTGGGCAAAAACCCATCAGAAAGCATTTCAAGGAGAAAATAAAATCAACTCTGTCAAATGCTGGCTAATAAGTAAAGTAAGATGGGAACTATGAATGAATTACAGGATTTAGCAGGACAGAGGTCATTGCCGGCCTGAATAGGAGTTGTGTCAGTACACTGTGGCATGGGAGGGAGGAAGAGGGCCACAGAGGAAATTGATATGGTGAGTACAGACAAATATTAGGAACTTTGCTGCAAAGAAGGAGCGATGTAAGGGGAGGGAAAAGATACACATATGTTCAGGGTAGGACAAGAAATTATAGCATGTTTAAATATTACAGTTTGAATCAGTAGAGAGGAAAAAGGCAACACTGCAGCATTGCTAGCACTGAGATCGCATGCTAAGGTGGAGGAGTTGTGCTTAGGAGAATAGCTTGCCTGTCTGTAGTAAAAGGGGAGGTAGACTATGTGGGCACTGATAAAAGAGCTGGGTAGAGGTGGTGACGCATACCTGTGGAAGCTTTTGTATGGGTTTCTATATTCTCAGTGAACTGGATGACCTTGGTTTGAATTAATTGAACATAAACAATAATTGGATAGAAATGAAATGAAGGGGCTGAGGAGAAAGGAGAAGTGGGGAATCGGTCATAGAAGAGAATGGGAGAAAGAATGATCTAGGGCAACACGAAGGACCTACTTGAAATCACTGGCCTTGAATGTAAAATAGACTTCACAGTTGTGTGTGTCTCCAGCTGCACATGTCAGCGTGGAGTAGGGGAGTTAGAGTTAGCCAGGATGAAGTATTGCCAGACAATTGCAAGTTTGTAATCCTAGAGTAACAGTTCATGGCTCATCTCCATGCGTGCAGACTGGGAAAATTTTAAATCCTGTGTTGCCCAAGTCATAGGCTAGAAATACCAGAAAGAGCGTGAAGGCAGCTGAACACAGAGAGCGGTCTTGCTTCACAGAATGTTGCACAGGCCCGCGGGGAAGAGAATGCACATGGGAAAACCCCTCCTCTCTGAGGGAACGCAAAGATGCAAAGAGAACCGATGGACCAGAAGAGATAGGGGTGATCTGGTTAGAGGTGAGTAAAACTTGTAGCCAGAGACTATCTCAGTGCCAGCTGTGAAAAAAGCACAGCTTTTTTCAAAAGAATCAGGTTCCTACAAAGGATTCCAAGTTCAGCCATATAGGAGATCATCCCGCTTCCCTACGGTGGTCAATAGTAAGGATGTGGGGATCGGCACAGGCACTGTCCCTCTCATGCCTGCGCCCCTGTGTGTAAGTGCATAGAAACTTATCCCTACACACAGGAACCATCTCAGCAAGGAAGAGGAAGAAGAACATCCTAAAACATGGAAAATTTACCCTGAAGACAGTGGGGTGAGACAAAATATAGGACTGTTTCATACTGGAGCTAAATGAATCATCTGTTGATTCATAAGCTGACGTTGTCTATTACTCTCACTTTATATAGCTCAAAATTCAGATGCTGTAAGGTGTGAAAAATAAGGGAGAAAGACTTTTTTTTCTTATTTGATTTGTAATTCAACACTTATACCTGGAAACAGCCTTTTTTTATATTATAGTTTTAAAATACTTATTACATATGTTCCCTTGTAGTAATTTTTTAGAAAGGAAAGTATTAAAAAGTATAAAGAAATCAATAGAAAAAGGCTATGGATCCAGACATTCTGAGGAAATACCAATCCTGTGCTGAGCTAAGTCACAAGGACCTTTTGAGAGAAGCAAGAAGCATCATCAAGCAGCTGGCATAAAGTGTTGACTTCTCCCAATCTTTGTGTGTTGATCAATATCAACACAAATGACTGCCCTTCAGTCTACTCTAAGAAAACAAGTACCAAAGATAATCTTCACAACTGTTTTAAAGACCAAAGTCTTTTTTTGTAAGCGCAGAGCCCTTGTGACCTCACAATCTCCCAAAGCCCCACCTTTAAATGCACTCACATTAAGGATCATGCCTCACAAATATTCCGCCATGCTTCTTACCTTTGTCTCAAAATTCAATTCTGTCAATTGAAGATGGAGATTATATATACATAATCAATATAGAAGAAATATATAATATTAGGGTCTGAAGAAATGTTTGCTTTTTTTCACAGAGACAGTGAAAATAACAATGCTCTGGAATAGTCATTTTCAAAGGTTTTCTTGGAAGTCTCTTGTTAAAAAGAGAAATGTGAAAAGAGAGAGAGAGAGAAACATTATTTAGATGAATGGCTTTTAAATATCACCATGCAACAGGATATTTATGATCTTATTAAAAGTTCGTAAAAGATTACCCTGGGCTCAGTCCTAAACATTCTGATTCACCAGCTATAAGATAAGAGGTGACTATCTGTATGGTTTAACAAGGTCTTCGATGACATTTGTGTTAGTCAGCTATTACTATAACAAATACCTGAAATAATCAACTTAAGGAAAGGTTTCTTTCAGCTCTCAATGTTAGTGGTGTCAGTCCAGGATCATTGGCCCCACTACTTTTGGACCTGTGGTGAGGCAGTGTGTCATGATAGGAGCACATGGTAGAAGAAGGTGTTTACCTCCTGACTGGCTGAGAAAGAGGAGGTGGAAGGGGCTGGGGCCCAATGATCCTTCAAGGGCACTTCCTTTCCAATAAGCAGAAGACCTCCTACTAGGCACCACCTCCTGAAAGACTTCTCACCTCCAATAGCTTCACAGCTCGGGGGCAAAGCCTTTATGTAGTACTTGGGCCCATAGGAAATACTTATTCGAACTGTAGAAATATAGACAGACAAACCAATGGGTCTCAGCCTTGGTTGCATATTAAAATAACTGGGGGCTTCCAAAAATTATAGATGATAGGATCTCATTCTGGGGCAAGTGAATCAGAGTCTCTAGATGGGCACCTATTTTTAAAGAATCTGCCATGGAATTCTAATGTGTCCTTAAACATTATATGCGTTGGTTGATATCATCATCTGAGGTGCTTGTCAAGAATTCTAGTGCTGCAGCCCCACTGAGGCCTTACTCATGACTCAGATCTATTTGGGTAAAGGACCAGGAATCTGCCTCTCAGCAAAGTTCACAAGTTGTTTTATACACAGACCAGTAATTCTCAAACTTGGCTGCACATTGAAATCACCTGGGGTAATTTAAAAAGTGTAGATGGTCTGCTAATCCCCCTAGAACAGTGACCATGAACCTTTTAGAGACGTGCTTAATCTGCAACCGAATACCCACTTACATATTGTCAAGTGCCAGCACTACAGTTGAACCCAAATACTAAGTTTTAATTTAGAAAAATCAACTCATGCATTAATGTCTTCTGTCTTAAATGAAAAACAACACATGTGTCATAGGTTTGCCACTACTATTCTAGAGTGTTCTAACTGAACTGGGATGGTCTGTGGCCATGATTTTTAAAGCTCTCTAATATCCAACAAAATTGGAGATGCTAACGTTCAACAAAGCTTGCGAGCCACTTGTACCTGGGTATTTGCAGAGACACAGATCCTCGGGTTTCACCCTAGGCCATCAGAACCTCTGGGTGAGGAGATTAGCAATGTGTGTGCTAACAGTACTTCCGGGGGATGCAGAGAAGCTTGGCTAGACTTTGCTGATGGGCTCTAATCAGTTAACCATGATTAATGGATCTGATTTGCTGGTTGGCATTTTGAGTCAAGGGGCCTACCCTAGGCAATTTCAATGGAAAGAGTGGGAAAGGGTGGCAGAATCCAGCCCTGGATGAAGGCACCCGGTACAAGGGCAGCGTCGGGGAAATGAAATCTGGGGTCTGCCTTGCCGGGTGGCCCCTTCCCGCGCTGCTACCTGTGCTCTGCGAGTCCAGTCCACCAGCCCTTGCAGTGCCCATCCAAATGTAGCCTCCCGAGCCCAACACTGAGAGAATATGTTCTCTGGGTATAAGGTGGGCAACAGGTGGTAGCATTTTAAACAAGCACCCAAGGTGACGCTGCTGGGAGTGGCGTGTAAAACATACTTCCTGGGCTAGGGTCTCAAGGCCTTGTGGGACAGACCTAGCCCGCTTCAGACTTCAGCCCTGCTTCAGCATCTAAGGTCGGAGGTTCTCCATCATCGTGTCCTGGTGAACTGATCCCCTCACACAAAGCCATCTGGTTCCAAAGCATGGCTTTTGCTGCCAGACAGAAGCTTCTTTTGTTCCAGGCTTCTCCAGCCACGTCATTATATTTCTGCCAGGCTCTCGCTCTGGCAGCCTCACCCTTGCTTAGGAAACTGTGCTGTATGAGAAATCAGATTTGTTTCATCTGACCCTCGCTGCTCGCGGCCAAGGCAAAGCACCCACAGCCAGAACCTGCAGGTGGAGGCAGCTCTGCGCGCGTGGACGTCCAGCACGCTGCACCCAGTTGGCCTCTAGGCGGCGCCAGCCCTCCGGAAAACAAGGCTGTTTATGTAACGATTGGCAGTTTGAACGGCTGTATAAATGTCATTCTTTAAAAATAAAGACGAAACTCACAGTTAACTCAAATAGGAGCAAATTAAAAAGTAGAGTGAAACATCTATTTCACGAACACAATTCATCCTCTGTCTTTAGTACTTCAAATTGATACCTTTTCTCCAAATGATAACTGGCATCCGCCCACCGGCTTTAGCTTCGCGGTGACAAAACAACAGATCAATTCACCCACATCAGCGAAGAAGAAAAAAAATCCAGTCCATGAGGACAGGCTTCGTCTGACTCACACACCTGCACACCGAATTCTTCCTAAGCCGCCAAATATATAAGCCACAGCACTAAACGATGGCCTGAGTGTTGAGTTTATCCCCAAAACGGATTTAGGAAGTTTTGTACTGAGAGTCTCAACTGTTTTAAACTTCATTATGTTTCCTTGTGAACTCACCAGGAGGGTCTTCGAAATACCAGTTTCCAACAGTTTTGAGGATATGTCTATAACAGACAAAGCCTTCTCGTTTCAAGGGCTTGCTGTCCCTGGGTACCGGCCTGGACTTTGTGATGGAATCGCCTGGAGAGTTTTTAAGAATCCCAAGGCTTAGGCACAATGCCAAACCAATTAAGCGAGGTTCTCTGGAGGTGGGCTTCGTACATGCGTGTGTGTGTGTGTGTGTGTGTGTGTGTGTGTGTGTGCTCTTTAGGTGATGAAGCTGCCGTTTGGTTCTTCTTGGCTTGTAGCTCTTTACCCGCTGAGGTTCCGACCTTGCTCCCCAGTCTCACCATCCTCACATTGCTTTTGTCCAGATCCTCTTTATCCTTGAGTTCTGCCCCACACCACCTGCAGGCCAATTCCCAATGGGCCCATTCCTCCTAGCATATCTCTGTTAATCCTTGACATATTTGAAATCTAACAATTTCATGTCTC
>NW_004524663.1:9894323-9909150 GCF_000260255.1 Octodon degus | reverse complement strand
TCAGGGCTGCTCCATCAGGAAGTTCAGGAGGTCTGGGAAAGGATCTGGCAGGCAGTCAGCAAGCTAAACTTAGGGATAGCTAATATAACCAGATACCTCCAATACATGGTAGTGACTGAATCTCTAGCAGATGTGACTTATTCAGGGTCACTTGGCTAGTTAAGAGAAGTGATAAAATTGGACACAGGTGATTTGACTCATATCAAAAAAAAGTCAGACTGTGGTCAAACAAATTTGTGTATTTCAATTTCTTTTGAAAAATCCAAACATATTCAATTAATTTTCCTAGCTATGTTTTCTCTCAGACACTAGGAAAACAGCCAAGCATCCAGGAAAGGCAGATCTGGGTTCCAGTGTCCCCTTGACTGTATGTTAGTTGTGTGGTTTAGGTTAAGTATTTGCATTTCTCTGAGCCCAGTTCCTTTGTAATACTTGTCTAATTGGATTTTGTGAAGATTAAATGCTACAGGGTATAAGGATATTCCTTATTTTCCTTCTTGGGTGTTGAATGACCTTAGAAGTCTGCTAAATGAGAAACTGTAAATAGCATGTACAATACAATATTCAGAACAATGAAATGGGTGAAGGAAAGGCCACCTTAATGACTTTGCTTTTATTTTCATAATTCTTCCATACAGTACTATAATATAGAACATAAAAACTGTGTGGTACTTTATAGTACAATCAGCGAAAATTAAAATACTGTATAAACAAGGTATACCATACAAAAGAAATTGAGGCTCTAAAAACAGAATGTACAGAACTATGCCAAAGAAGGATAGGTCGTATGTCTGAGAACCATGCCTCACTCCTAATAGTGAAGAGTCACTAAGCAGGTAGGTCCTTAAGTAAGGGATATTTGTGTAAAGATCAGGATGTAGAATTTGGGGTCTTTGTTATATCTGTTACTACTTGAGTAACTGACATATTTCTCCTTTTGTGAGGTGGTAGAACAGGAGTAATATCCCAAGAGGGGTCACCATGTTGTTTTAGTTTAGTCATTTAACTCAGCATTTCAGAAAAAAAGACCTAGAGGAGCATAAAATTTTTAGACATATCTTCTGATTGGAATGGAAATATACATCCTTCTAGAGAATGCTAGAAATGTTTATACAAAAGTATTACCATACTGCCCAAACAATTTTTTTTTTTCTGAACTGGGGATTGAACTAGGCCCTTGTACTTGCCAGGGAAGCACTTATTCTACTGAGCCATCTCCCTGGCCCCTGCCCAAACAATTTTGTATCTTTATTTTCAAATTAGAGTTATGATGAGCAATTTCTTTTTCTTTAATTTTTAAAAATTATTTATTTATTTGTTTGCTTATTTATTTATTGGGCACAGGGTCTTGCTACACAGCTTAGACTCAGAGTGATCCTCCTGTCTTAGCCTTCCCAGCACTGGGATTGCAGGTGTGTGCCACCACACCCAGTTTTGGTGGCTGGTATGGCATGTGGTACCACAGATCAAACTCAGGTCCTTGCACTTGTCAGGCAAGTGGTTAGACTACTGAGCTATCTCCCCAGCGCATAGTCAGCCATTTCTTATGTCCTTATTATTTTTTTACAGTATCACATTAAGAGCTGCATAATAGGGCCAGGGATATAGCTCAGTAGCATAAGCAAGCCTGGCAAGCACAGGGTCAGAGTTTGATCCCCAGTACCATAAAATAAGCACCAAACAAGAGTTGCATATTATCAAGTCATATAGGTGCATTCAATTCCTCATTGTCTGGTTGTTAGGTATTTATGTTGTTTACATTTTATTTTAATAATTAATACTTTGATAATTATTTTCATAGATAAGTTCCTCAGGATTGAGTCCTACAGTGGACTTTTTTGGATTTCATGGTGTGAACTTTTGAAAACTCTTGCTACCAGCATATAGCATTAGTACCAACTTTGAGTACTTTATCGAATTTCGGAGCTAAAGCATGCTATCTCACTTTAATGCATTTAAAAACATTTACCAATGATTTTGGATCCTTTGGATGCTTGTTAGTCACTTACATTTTATCACCTGGGAATTTTCTGTTAAGATGATCAATGTTTCTCTTGGAACTTGGTGTTCTCCTCCTCATTTTGCCCAATGACTCATATCTAATTGACAGATAATTTATAGACTCTTCACAGAAGCTTTTCACCACTCTGTCCTACATTTAGCACACACATCTATTCACTATCATGCAATTTTGTTCACTAACGCGAACAACATCCAAATCATGTAAGACTTGGGACATTGGCTTGGGAACTGTTACCATCCCCTGCTTGCTATGAGTGAGTGCTTGACCTATGAGTGAGTGCTTGACCTAACGGTACAGTTTTAGGGTTAGTTGGACCTGCATCCAAACTCGGACTTGGCCACTAATAGATTTTGTTATTTAGATTTTTTAAATCTTATTTTCTTCTTTCATAAGATGTGAATTATGATACCTTATTTGCACTGCTGTTTGGAAATTCCAAAGACGTTGTTTTTATATAAACATCCTGATACAGACATTGGTGCTCATTGCGTCAGGCGTCAGAAACAGAAGTGATGTTTTTGATGTTCTGAGGGGGCTCCCTCAGAACAGGCAGCCAGAGCACAGATGACCTGGAAGGTTGGTGGCTTTACCCTGAAAAGTGTTTCAAGGTTTGTTACAGCAGCAGCAGCAGCAGCAGCAGCAGCAGCAGCAGCAGCAGCAGCAGCAGCAAGAATTTAGGGACAGCGGCAGTCACGGCCACAGGGTTCTGTAAAAGGAGCCAGAGACAAAAGGAAAGCAGTATTACACATTGCCATCTTCAGTGCAGTTGCTTAGTTCACAGGTATCAGCATGTATAGTTGGTCAGGGTGAGAATCCTACCAATTAACTGCTAGTTTCAAAAACCTGATGAGAGAGTCTCGGGATCATTGCCTTAACCATGTTGTATATATAAATGTATGGCTTTGCCCCTGCCATGTTTCCTAGCTTTTCCCCTTGTGCTCTCTTCATTGTTTAACCCTTAATTTATCATTTTCCATTTAGTTGTGTTATATCTTTCTATTTTTATTTCTTCTTTTGGGTTCATACACTAGGGCGACTATACAATATTTACACATGTGGGTCTGCTGCTGGACTATATTGGATTACTTTGTGGAATTCATGCACATCAAATATATGAATGGCAATGGAATACCCATCTCTGACAAAAGTAAACAAAAAAAGGGGATATAAATGAATGACCATTTTGTAGTGAAAAAAAAAATATATATATATATATATATATATCTGTATATACAAAATAGTTAGCTTAGACATACAGCTACTTTCTCTTAGTTCAATGAAAAGAAAGTTTGAACTAATAGTGTTTAGACAAGATATCATGTCTGTATCTTGTACTATGAATAACTACTACAAAGACAACAATGAGCAATGTATTAGTTATTGTAACTGTCCTACTAACCTGTTTTGAAACTGTCATGTTGATACTTCTTTCTCAATAAAATTAATGTATAAAAAAAGGAAAGCAGGGCACGGATCCTCACTGACAATGGAGAGCATTTTGCGAATCCGTGTGAGAGAATGTTTGGAGACTCTCAAAATTAGAGTGAGGAGAGAATTTGCACTGAGCTGCCTCCGGAGAAATACTACTTTCTACCACTGTTGTGAACTTCTGCTGCATCACACCGTGTGGCTTCTGAGTGGCAGGCAGATGGGGAAATGGGGGCCCACAGCCCTTGCCTGCAGACTCAGTCTCCTACTCACTGCTCACTGATCTTTCTTCCCCACTGCCTGTCACTGGGTCAGTTTCTACGAGACAGCAGAACTTTACCTGAATGTTTTGGAACTACATACAAACACCAAGTCTAAGTTGAGAGAAGGCTCACCTTGCTCTCTTAAATCTGGAATAGTTGGGAATGGTATGTAAGGACATTTCAGAGGACAAAGGGTGCAGGGAGACAAAGAGCTTCCGAATCTTCTTGAAGAATTTGATTCTCTGTGGCAGGCCTAAAGGGACCTGATATCCCAGGTTTAAGCTAAAGCCCCAAGTAACGTTGAAAGTGTACCTGAGTGCTACGGATTGCCAGACGTAAACGGGGTTAGCATGCCGGGCTGGGTGTGGACATGGGCACTAGGAGCAATCAACTCAGCCTCTTTTCCACCCTTAGTCTACACAGGAAAAACACGAAACAGAGGTGTCACTTTACATGATCTGAACAGAAGCCCTTTGCTGATTGGCATTGCTGCACATTTTCGTTTGTTAAATCTGACAACTCCGTAAGCCACCAAGAATTTACTTTATCTCAGCTATTTGGTTTTGCTGTCTGCACTGATCAATTTGTTTCCCAGGTTCCTTCACTTAGAGCTTCATTTTGCTTCAAGGTGTAGACTTTGATCCTCTTGAGAGGTATTTGTTGTGCCTCTAATATATTTCAATATTGTCATTAAGATGCATAGTAAAGGCTGGCCAAATAGCTCAGCAGATTAAAGCACCTGCAAGCAGGCTCAGGGGCCGGGGGTTCAATCCTGGGGTCTGCCATTCTGGGCCTGCCCCTGGGGTGCGCTGAGACAGCAATTGAGACTGGGCGTGGTGGTGCGCACCTATAATCCCAGCTCTTGGGAGGCTGTAAATAGGCGGATCACTATAACTCCTATCTAGTAGTGAGACCCTGAACACCCTGTGGACCCTTCCCTAAAAAAATACACACACACACACACACACACACACACACACACACAAAGAAAAAGATGCACAGTAAAAAGTTGAGTGAAAATACTTTCTTTTATGAGAGCTGTTCTCGTGGTTATAGAGTGAAGGGAGTAGGCATGACTGCCCAAGGCTGTCTCCAGCCGCCCTCCCACACACGCAAGTGGCCTCTGTAGTGTCTTTGTGCGTAAGAATGAATGCCACCTCTCCTAAAGGCAGTGGTGTGGATAGAAGGAGCAAGGGAGTGAAAGGAGAGGGCGGGCAAAGCAGTGCGGGGCCAGCAGCTGAACAGGCTCCTTGCTCATTGGGCCGGTCCAGCTGTTTGGCCTTCACCTAGGTAACCTGTTGCCAGGAAGACAACAATAACTTCCCCATGACAACGCTGGAGCAAGGTCCCTGGCATTGCAAACAGGGCCAGAAAAGTCCGCCCTAGAGTGGGCCTGTGGTTTAATGAGCATGCATTTGCACTGCAATCATTTCCGGGAGGGTGGAGGGGGCAGAGGGCACATTGCAGCTTCCCAGCATCTCCTGCCACCAGCTCCTTGACAACACCACCTTTTCTGCCCACCCACGTACCTAGAACTGTCTGCTTTTACTGATGCTTAGTTTGAAGAGTTTCAGGCTTTTGTTTTATTTGTAGAAGGACTGATTGATGTATCTGTGAGGGCTCCTTGAGAGCACTCTTTAGAACCTTTTAGGATTTCTCTCTCCAGAGTCCTTCGTTATCCTCCCAACTCAGTTTCTCCACCTGTGAAAGACTTATAAACTTGAGTGACTTACCTGGCATCACACTGTTTAGTCACCCTAAGGGTAACTGCCTTCAGATTCTAATCCATCCCTCTGAGTTATGAGACTATCATAGTATTTGTCTCTAAATACTTCAGCCTGTAACAAGGTCCCCTCATCACTTCTCCCTGCAGAGGCCATCAGCACAGACCACTGGTAGCATCTGGGTGGGAGTTGAGGAACTCAAGAAATTCCTAGAGCAAAATGGTTCTCCCTGGTGTTACCTGAAATGCCACCTTTTTTTGTAAAATATTATGTGAGGCTTTATAATAATGCAATCTCTCTTGGGAAGATATTGCCAGTCAGGTGTGACACCTGGAAGTGATGGGGAATCAAACAGCTGAAACAAGAGATTCCTACCATTGTTTCACAGTGATGTCTAGAGCAGGGTTCTCAAGGGCCTAAGGGAGGCCTACTGTACTACTTGAAGAAGGGCTCTCAGAACCGAGTGTGTCTGGCATACACTGGGTTAAATTAAGCTGGACAGGTCTCTTTACTAGACTACTGTTCAATCGATCAAATTGGGACTATACCCCAGAGTGATGTGGAGAAGTTATTGAACAGATCTTGTTCTATTACTGCTGACTACCCAGTATACTAGAAATCTCTCCTTGTTTTTAAAAATATATTATTTTCTGATTCTCAAGCAAATAAAGCATTTGTAAAGGCTTAAGTTTTATGTTGTAAGATGGGAATAATGATACATAAGCCTATTCTATAGCTTAGGTAAAGCAGTTGTCACAGGGTAGGCATTCAGTTTTGTAAGGATTAACAAGGAGCTGAAAAGGCTAATGTTGAGCCAGGAGTGCTTTGGTAGTCAAAACAATAAAGAATGTAAACAGAGAACAATACACCATCCATCCTGGGCACATTGATACCACCATGTATAAAGTTCAGCACTCAGCCTCACACTTAGTGTATGTTTCAACATATCTACTGAAAAAATGAGTAGTTAACCCTTAGGCCTACATTTGTATGAAATGCAATTTATACCAAGAGAGACCATATGGGACCAACCCCTGGATTATTATAATGGCCCGAAGGTTGTGGAAGTTTCTTTTTATCTCCCTTTACAAGGAGTTTCTGCTTAAGTGCTCCAAAGACCCAGGTGAGCTAACCTGCCCTGCTGTCCTCTGCTTACATCTTCCATCACCAGATGTAAGGCTGCTACAGTTGTCATTATTTCCTGCCAGAAGGACAGGGAAGGCTAGATAAAGAGTGACTTTTTTAAGAAAGCTCTGCACACTATAATTTATTAACATGACCCTACCCAGGTACAAGGCAGTCAAGAGTGATAGTCTCTAGTTGGGCAGCCATGTGTTTAGCTAAAACTTGGGGCAAAGGATCTATCACTACAGAAAAAGTATTAATAGATGCTGAAAGCCAGTTAGGCATCTCTGGCTTAAAAACCTGGCCCAGTTCTACATATGGATCTTGGAAGTGAAGATGCTTTTAGTGAATGACAACCATTAGGGTTAAAAGTTGACCTGGGGTATATTGTTGCATTTTTGGAGTTCTATTTAAAGAGACTCAGGCAGCGATGGATTTACAGGACTTCAACCACCATAGTTAGTAACAGGATGGAAATCCAATGCATATAAGAATTCCTTGGGAGCCAGGGATATAGCTCAGCAGCACAGGTGCCCACTTGGTAAGCACAAGGTCCCAAGCTCAGTCCTGGATATCCAAAAAAAAAATTCCTTGGATAATACCAATACATTTGTTCTGGAAAAGAAATTCACAGACAACAATATGTCTGTCTTTAGAGATATAGAGGGTCCTAAGTTGAAGAAAGAATGCTATTCCGTGCAGTGATGTAAGTGCTGAGAGACCCCTATACTACAGTCACTTAGATACCCTTTCCCCCCAACTCCTTGCACTACTCTACAGTCAAGCTAGTGTGGCTTTCTTTTTGCTCTTTCACAGAATCCCATTTTCATTTTGTCTCTGGAATACCTTTTCCCAGCTTCTCTGTCCCCACTCAGCTCTTCTTCTGGCTGTTTCTGTTCATCCTTCACATCTTCCCTTGATGTCTAAACTTCAGGCATACTGTCATCGGTGCTTGTCTTCCATGTTTCCATGGCACCCAACATTTCCTCTTCACAATCCACTACACTCTGTCATAATTGTGTAATGAAGTGGATTCACCATAGACCACTCCACCCACATCCAGGCTCAAAAGACTTCCCTGAAAATTCATTACTTCTGTGATGTTAAAAAACAAAAACCAAAACACCACCTTGTGTTTCAAGGGGCCAGTGAAAGTCCTGAGCTACTGAAAAGGGGAAATAAGAAGTTTCACAATGGTAGTTTGGATGGTATAGTAGGGTGGCTAGTGTTCTCCAAAACTTCATGTGCACTTGGAGCCTTAGAAAGTGACCTTGTTTTAGAAATAATGTTTTTGCAGATTTAGTTATCTATGATGGGGTCACAGCAGATAAAGTTGATACCCCAAACCAATGATTGATGCCTTAAAAAAGAGAGGGACAAAGACATACACAGAAAAGCCGGTCCTTTGGAAATGGAGGTGAAGATTAGAGTTGTTATTCCACAAGATAAGGAATGTCTGGGGCTTCCAGAAGCTAGAAAAGCAAATGGGTTTTCATCCCTATAGCTTTCAATAAAGCACAACCCTGCCGACATCTTCACTTCAGACTTAGAGTATCTAAAATGGTGAGCCAATAAATCTCTGTTATTTCAAGCCATCCACTTATGGTAACGTGTTACAGCAGTTTTACAAGACTCATATAGATGGCCCAGGGCAATGTGCACATCCTTTTACTAAACAGTCTTTGGTGACATGTGTGTAGCCATCAGTAGAGGGTCTTAACCAGGCAGCAACAGGAAGTACAGGTAAGGAAAGTGATCTTTTGGCACAGGTGATAAACATTCTTGTCTTGAAAGGCCACAGGTTCTCTGTTTAATTTCAGGATCCCCATGAAGCCAGAGATTGCTTTGTCCCTCCTTCATGGAACAGAAAGAACTGATCTACCAGTAGAGCATGGTTTGGGGCACAGCCAGTTTGCCTGTCTCCACAGTGAGAATGTGGGATGCAAAATGGCAGGGCCAAGCTTCATGGGTTCCATCCCGTGCTCTGCTCTGCTGTGACTCTCTGAGGGGTGAACAGCCCTCCCTGCTACCTCTTTGTGGGTGGAGTGGGCTCTGGCCTTCTTCAACTGCAGCTCCAGGTGGATGTGTGACCAAGTCAGTCTACAATGGCATAAGCCTACAAGACAGTGGAGATCACTGTCTTGTTCTTGAGGTTAAGCTTAAGAGGTTAAACTGAAAAGGGTGAGTCAGTCCTGGGTCTCTTGGGGAACTCTAATGGGACATGACTTACTGGCACTGCATGCCTGAAGTCATGGTGTCCAAGACTTTCCCATCAGTGGATCACATGACCAGAAACTATTGACAATAGTGATGAGTGGAGAGAGAGCATGAACAATCATATAACATGCATGCCTCCAACATGAGTCACATGCACACAAACTCTTTTGATTCCCTATTTTCCTTTTGCCCAGGGTACCTCTGAAGACCTCAGTTTTGGATATAAGTTCAGTGGAATTTAAATTGAACAGTTCAACAGGACACACTTGATTTCATTCAGGTCAGGCATGCCGCTCGTTGATCAAAGCCCTTACCCCTTGAGGAAAGTGACAAACAGGAGGAAGCTGGGTCCATGCCAAGGCAGGCACTTCTTGCCTGAAGGGCTGTTGCTTGTGCACAGCTCAGGGGCACCATTCCCACTGGCTGCACTGTAGTGCTGCTGCCAGGGCCTTTATTCAGTGAATCTGAAAGCCCTTCTCTCCAGCTTCACCAAGCAGAACGTTAGGAGTCATTCAAGAGCCCTACTTCTTTCTTATGCACCATACCCCATTTATCTTGTCTTTCACCCCCTAAAGCCACTGCATCTACTCAGTCTCTTCCTCTCCTCCTGCACTTCTCTAGCCCTCTCTGTTTTTTTTTTCTTCTCTCTGATCAGTGCTGTGGGCTTCTAACTGGCCTCCCCACATCTCTCATGACTTCTCTTTCCAAAACACACATCTGATCACAGCATTTCAATTTCCTTCTATGTTCCCCATCCCCCACAAACACTATTGTCCAGCCACCTTGCTACAAGAGAAAAACCACAGATTTGATCATGGCCCAGGCCCAGATGTCTGTCCCGAGTCCTCCAGCTATCTGTTTTCTCAGTCTTATTGCTCCGGCCTTTTTGGTCAAGTCCTGGAAGGCTACTGTTCCTTCTTCCCAGAGACCTGGACACTTGACCTTGTCACCATCACCCTCATTTCTTTATTCATTTTTGCTCATTTTTGCTCTCTTTTCATAGATCATTTCCTCCTTACACCTGCATCAATACAAATCCCCTTGAGACCTCCACTTGTGAGATTATTTGTTTAATATTCACCTCCTCCATATGTCTTCAAGCAATATATCTTGCTCAGTGCTGTATCCACAGTGTCTACATGGGAATTCAATAAATATTTGTTGATCTTAAAAGAATCACTTTGTCTTCTGGTAAGAAGAAAGGAGATCTTGCTACCCAAAGAGAACAGGCAAGCTCCCAGCTACAGATTCTCTACTTCGCCACCAGCCTGTAGGTTTATTCTTGTAATTGAGTCCTCAACTTCCCTTCTTGGCAGGTACCTCTACCCTTGGTGTATCTCCAAATCTCTCTAGTTCTTGATTCTCAATGTAGTTTCGGATTCCATTTCTTATTGTGGTAAAATATGTATAACACAAAATTCACTGTTTTAATGCATATAGCTCAGTGGCATTAAGTACACTTACATCGTAGTGCAGGAATTTCTACCATGTATCTCCAGGATTTTTCACCACCTCAAGCTGAAACTCTAAAATTAAACAACCCATTCCTTTCTCTTCCATGGTGATTGCTATTCTACTTTTTGTTTCTTTGAAGTTTACTGCCTTTAATACCTCATGTAAGTGAAATCACATGGCATCTTTTTGCAACAAAAATATGTTATTTTACTTAACGTAATATCCAGAAGGTTCATCTGTGTTGGAGCATGCATCAGAATTCCTTTTCATGTTAAGGCTGAATAAAACTTTATCGTGCATATATACACATATTTTGTTTATCCATCCATTTGTGGATGGGCATTTGGGCTGTTTGTACTTCTTGGCTGTTGTGACTAATACTGTAGTAAATATCAAGGTACAAATATCAGTTAAATTCTGTTTTCATTGACATGCTATTACCAAAGGATATTTCCTTCCTTTTGTATAACTGAATCTTGAACTGTGCAATTACTTCCTTCCAACAAGTATCTGTCAACCTTTTCATCTAGCTATCCTCAAGTTAGACATTCCTACTCTGAGAAATTTAGCAAGCATCGGAAAATCCCATGTCCCAGGGGATTACACCTGCATCAAGAGAGGGACTGTGGCACTTTCAGTGCTATGCTCTGTCTTCAAGTTTAATCTGAATTCAAAGGGAGAGGTTGATGTGGATCTGAGGGTTAAAGATATTAGTTTCCTATCAGTTATAACAAATTATTACAAAACTACACAAATGGGATCAAAATAGTTTCATGAGGCTAAAGTGACAACAGGCCTGGTTCCTTCTAAAGGCTTTTAGAGGAGAATCACTGCCTTGCTTTCTTCAGCTCTTCTAGAGATATCTCGCATTTCTTGGCTTGTGGACTCTTCATATTAAAAGCACATCCATCCAATCTCTGCATTTATCACCACATCACCTTTCTCTCTAAATCTGATTCCTGCCACCCACTTACAAAGAATACTGTGCTTACTCAGGCCCATATGGAGAGTCCAGGATAATCTCCCACTTCAAGATCCTGAATTTAGTCCTACTTGAGAAATCCTTCCTGCCATATAAAATACTATATTGACAAGTTTCAGATAGTAGCATGTGGGCATATTTATAGGGGTGGAAACATTACTTGAGGCTTCCTGGACAAGCATGTAGGTTGGCTTTGACGATATGCAGGAGTGTAGTGCAGTTACATGGAATGGACACTGTAGGGAATAAGTAAATAGGTGTTGTCCTCGCCCTAACTTTACAGTAGACTTTTCAGGGTCCTCTTTCTTTCATATGTGACTCAACAAACAGGTACCCACAGTCACTAGGAGTCCGAATCCTTTGCAGTGCACCTGCTTAAGAGTTTGCTATTCTGCAAGTACCTACTGTTTTTGACCAGTGGGGAATGCCTTAATCCCCAGAGGCACAGCAGCCATGGAGAATGTTGGCCAGGAATGCTGGTAGGTCTGTTACAAATTCCCTCCTCATCAGCTTTCACTGAACTTTCCAAGTACCATACTGAACACTATGGTCGAGTCTGGGACTACAGATAAATGAAACAGCTCCTTCCGCCAGCACATTGTTTCTTCTTTATTTCTCAAGCTTTCTTACCATAAACATACTTATTTTTGTAATTAAGAAAAAATGTGGTATTTCTTCTTTTAAAACATTAATAAAATAGTTGATTCTAGTTGGAACCCTGAGTCTGGAGTGTGTACGATCTTATTCCATTGCCTGGGAGGGCTGGGAGAAGCAGAGGAGACAGCTTGGTGGTTAGCGAAAGTGTGGATGCTTTGCAGGAAAGTGAGCGATCTCGGAAAAATGGAGGGAAATCAGAAGGTTAAGGAGGAATGGGCTTGGAGGGAAGTGGGCTTGGAGGGAAGTGGGCTTGGTAGAAATTCCTAGATAGGCTCAGAAAACCCATTGCAGATGCTGATTTACAGTTGAATTGTATGTTTTCCCTTAAGCCTTTATTTCTTTTGTGCCTGCCCAAATGTTATGCCCTAGCACATTTCTCAGAGTCCTAGTCACCACATTAGGGGGTCCTCTACCCTTTCAAGTGGTTTCAAGGGGAACATGTCACTCATCAAGAACACACAAACAGCTCCAGAATAGGTCCTGTGATACCCTCAAAAATAAAACATAGAAGAAAAAATGTGATTAAGCTTGCAGTTTAGAAATCCCAGAATTGTGCATTTCAAGGTGGAGGGGATGAGGAAGCTGTGGGCTTGTGAGCACCAGTTGGGCTCACAAGCAGGCTGGAGGACCCTACCAGCTTTGTGGCCTGGGAAAGTGATTTAATTTCTTTGTGATTTTCTGGTCTCATCTATGAAATGGAGACAAAAATAGTACCTACAGCAATCAGCTTCTATTAAGGATTAGAATGAAGTGTTTGACATATTACCCAACACACAGCAAGTACTGTACTCAGTAAATGTTAACTACCACTCAGGGTGCAAAGTTTCTAAAGGCTATAGGACTACATCTTTTAATCTTGAGAGCAAAGTAAGAGAAAATGATGACTGATGTTAATCTGGTTTTAGAAACTCGAAACAAATCACCCAAAGCCAAAACAAATCCAATGACTTACAGAAAATGGTGCAAAACAAATCAAGTGATTTACAGAAAACCGTGCTTACTGAGTCACTGGCGGGCTTCCTGCTTCCTTACATTTTCCTTGGTGATTTATCTGAATCCTGGAATATATATTCGGGTTGACCTCAGTCTCTGTATGAAAGGATATTTCAACATACAAATCGGCTGCCAAACTGGCATGTGAAAGAAGGGAGAAAATGTTAAACCATTAAGAAAGAATATCAGTTATAACAACAACTACCATAATACAACTCATGTTTGTATTTCCCTTTACCATGGACAAAGAGTTTTTTATCTCACATGGTTCTCAAAAAGATCTTGTCAGGTATCTAAGGTAGGTGCTTTTATTAACCCATTTTACTGAGGAGAACACTGAGGATAAAACACGTTCAATAACATCGAAGACATAGAAAATAAGTCACACAACTCCTCATTTTCTGCCTTTAGAAAGTCA
Organism: Octodon degus; assembly: GCF_000260255.1. Taxonomy (NCBI): domain Eukaryota; kingdom Metazoa; phylum Chordata; class Mammalia; order Rodentia; family Octodontidae; genus Octodon; species Octodon degus. The sequence goes on along the minus strand of NW_004524663.1, from coordinate 9,895,865 downwards.
GCATGCTAGCTTTCAGTATCACAGGAAAATGATTTTAAAAATAAAAATACACAATTTTATAGATATCTAAATGATTGCCACACTTCAGAGATCATTTTCCTGTGCTGTGTGCTATTGTGAAAATAATGACTATTGTGCAAGCCTTTTAAGAATGCTTTTCAAATCTTCTCTCTCCCTCTCCTCTCCTTACTTTTGAATCCCCTACATTTTTCTACTTATTCACTAAAGTTGGTTCCAAATGACTTTTTCAAAACTTACATCTTTCCCAGTGAGACGTAGATGAATGGAGATGCTCAAAGTCACAGACTCTAAGGATGCATCAAAAAGATTTTGGACCAGTGTAGTCATGTGGGAATGTAGTAGAATATATGTGTCACTTCCTCTGAGGACTGCTTCAGAGGCAGCCCTTATTTGGAAGAGAATGTTCTAGTGTCTTTCCTTAAACATGAAGATCTTATTATTTTATGATTGTGGCTTTAAGAAGTCATTAAATGCCTGAGTTGAGAAACAACTGAGAAATGAAACACAGAAAGGCTACAGATTCAAGTGTAAGCTCATGGGAGAACTGGTTTATGATCTGTGGCCAAAGAAAGTAACCACCACTTAAGGGCAAGTTTAAGGGATGCTTCCCATCAGTTACAGGCAGCACCAGACCATCGTGGCTTCACTCCACCACAGGGCTGAGCTTCTTCAAATAAGCAACCTATAGGCTGAAGCCCAGGCCCTGTGAGTGTGTGGGAGAGCTTCTGCGCTCCCCTGCACCTGCTGGAACTCTCCAGACCAAGCCCAGGCCCACCACGGGAGTGAGACCTTTTGCTGAGCTCTCAGGACCCATCCACCCCTCCAGAGGCAGCCCAAGCCTGCCTTGTGACTGAGAACTTCTGCCGTGCTCTTGGGGCCCCTCCAGAACCACCCAAGCCCAGGCCTGGTGAGTGTGGGAGAGGTTCTGCACTCTCCTGTGCCCCCTGGACCCCTCCAGATCCAGCCCAGGCCTGGCATACAGACCTAGGGTGAAACTCTGCAGCTGAAGTCCCTGCAGAGAGATTAGGGGCCAAAACCAACCAACTAATCCAGGAGCAGAACATCTTGCCAGAGGGGCTCAACAGGTTCACCTTCAGGGGCTGCAACAGGAAAGAGCTGAGCACAGTAGGCAGACCCACTCCAGGCACAACTGGATGAACTCAAACTTAGTAGATGTGCACCTGAATTTTAGTAGGTGCTAAGGTTATAACTGTGCCAAAGCTCTGCACCAAAGATCAGAGGACAATGTTATACAAGATGACAAAGAGAAGGAGCAAAATGCAATCTCAGGTCCTGAGCTCACCCAGAACAAGTGCAGAGGACCCCAGCACTGCTGAAATGTCTGAGTTAATAGCTTCTGAAGTAAAGAAACAAGAGTAGAAAAGTATAGAGGAACTCAGTTCAGATTTAATCTCTGAAATAAAAAAAGAAATATCTGCATTAATAGAGTCTGAAGTAAAGAATCAAATGCAGAAACATGTAGAGGAAATCAGAACAAAAATAATCTCTGAAGTAAAAGAA
>NW_004524663.1:9846659-9888212 GCF_000260255.1 Octodon degus | reverse complement strand
TTGAGTGTGAGCAACATTTCCCAGAGTTAGATGTGGTTATTCCTTTATAACAGACAAAGGAACTGGAATGCAGATAATTTCCCCACATCACACATCTTCAAATGCTGTAGCTTTTGAAGTGGGCCTTGGGTAGGGTTTATGTACCTCCTAGATGAGAAAAGACTCTTTGAGGAAAGGGCAGAGCATAAGCAAAGGTAAGGCTCTGGGCAGTTGTGAAGCACAGTTTAAAGAACAAACAATAGTGCCGCTTTTTAAATGTGAATCATGTATGTGGAAATCAAATAATGTTGGGATGGCATATTGGTGGAAGTACCATTTTCAGAAGAGAAAAATGAAAAGTGGGCAAGTGAGCAGGGGCAAGGTACAGGAAAAGACTAGAATCTGGCCAGATGTCAACATTTTTGAGCCAGAGTGGTTGAAAAAAATGATAATGGCATTAAGACATAAAGTAGGAACTGGTGTTAGTGATGTTTACCTCTGAACATGTTTACGTATGTGAATTATTTAGTAAAGATAAATGCTTAATTTCTTGATTCATTAATTTATTCATTTAAACAATAACTTCTTCTGTGCTTTTTTGGTATGCTAAGAACTGAGAAGACTTTGGGGTGACCCACCTCTGACAAGGTTCCTGCCCTTAGGGAGCTTGTAGTCAAGTGGGGGTGCACAGAACCCAAGCAATCACACCTGTGTGAGGCTGCTGTGTAGTCCTAGCTACAAAGCAGACCATACTTGGTGCTTTGAAAGTCTATAATAGATAAAGGATCTTCCCTACTTCTGAAGGTCAGGAAACACCTCCCGAAAAACACGTAAGGAGGCAGCTAAAAGTTAGTGCTAAGTAATGGGACAGTGTTGCCGGCAGGGGATATTTGACACAATGGAAGATTATATAGCAATAAGAATGAACATCTTCCTGGTGGCCACAACAAAAGGGATGGACATCGGAAACATAGTGTTAGGTGAAAAAAGCAAGTTGTACAGACTATATGTACATTATATAAAGTTTAAAAACAAAAAAAGGAGGTAATGTATTATTCAGATAATAAAACAAGGCAATGCAAAACAAGCAAAAAATGTTGAAATGGCAGCTACTTTCAGAGAAGTGAGGAAAGGATGGGAGGGTCACAGGGGAAATTATGAATGACAGGTCACGTCCTGGGTCATGAGGCTGATGGGAAGTTCTGAGAGGTTCATCATATCATGTTGAAGAGGGTTAAGTATTGGCCAGTTTAATGAAATGACGTAGGCCAAGAATTATTATTAATCAAATTCTGGATATCTGAGGGTTTTTTTTTTAAGGATGAATTATTCTGAGCATTAGGAATTCAAGGAACAGCAGAGCTGGAATAAGACAAGAAATCAGAACATGCTTTGAAGCTTCGAAACTGTTCTTTGGGGTTGTTTTGTTTTGTTTTTAATTTTATGGTGGAGCAGGGATTGAATTCAGGCCCTTGCGCTTGCCAGGGAAGTGCTTATTCCACTAAGCCATCTCTCCAGCCTGCTTTAAAACTGTTTTCTAGCAATTTTCTTTGTAGCCCAAGAACTGTAGGAACCATTGAACTGGTTTTAAGCAAGATACACTTTAAAACACACATTTTGAAAATAATCCTTCTATCTTAAGTGCAGTGACAAGCTCAAGGGGAGGCCAGCATGAGAATGCAGGAGCCACTGAGGAGCCCTTGTCTAGATGCAAGGCAGCGGGGCACAGAGGAAGCGGTGACGGCAGTGGGGGCAGTAGGTGCAGTGACGGTAGTATAACAGTGACGATAAGATGGGTGGAGTGGTGTGGTGAAGGTGATGGTGGTCATAGCAATTAGGGTGATGGTGCAGGCAGCAGTGGCGGTCCTAGTGGTGTTGATGATGACACTGCTTTTTCAGTGTTGAAGATAAAGATAAATATTTCAGAATATTTAGAAATTAAAATCTGCCGCATTTTATTTGCAGCACTGACCTTTGGGCCTTTCCAGCACAAATCTGTGAAACAGACCCACATGAGACACTGTCTTGGGCTCTAGGCCTCCAGTTGGGCTTGTGGTAGGCACCGTTATGAGCTCTAGGTCTTCGCCACTGGATTCACATTGGACATTACTGTGGGATCCAGGCCCTCAGCTGGACTCTTGGTATTTAGTGTGTGAACAGATTTCTTGCACTCTTTGTATATGATTCTTTGGGAGATTCCTTATAAAATAATCTTATGAAGTATGTCCTGTATTGTATTGCTCCTTTGCAAAAACCACAAACTATGACTCCTGGCCACCTGTACCTACTTTAAGAGACTGTCCTTTGGGATAAACAAAACAACTCTGTCACCCAAGCATAGCCAGATGAAAATTTTGGTTCCAAATCATTTTTTAATCTTTTTCATCTTTGCTTACTCATCATATTATTGATAAAGCATATTTGAATAAATTCACCGTGGTAGACAATTTTCTGTCAGTGTAGCCCCACTGAGAGGTGTAGTGTTAGGATTTCATTAAAACATACTATATAACCAACTTTAAGATATTTTAAAATTTAAACATTTTTAGTTTGAAAAATATCAAAGCCTCAGAAAAGTTGCAAGAATGGAATAATGAACTCCCATATGTCTTCATCCTGATTTGCCAGTTGTTAGCATTTTTCCATCTATGGGTTTTTTCAGCACCCCTCATCTGACACATTGAGCGTAAGCTGCAGGCTCCAGTGTGTTCCCTCGGTACCACAACATTCTCTTCATCGCAGTACAGTGATCCAGTGCAGGATCCACATTAGATGTAACATTCACTTTTGTAACCTTCCTTTTCTGATCCAGGATCCAGCCAGGACGACTCACAGTCTGTGACTGTTGTGAATATTTAATATTTTTCAACCTGGAATGGTTCCTTGTGTCTCTCACGACAGTGACATTATTGAAGGCGCAGAACTAGCTGTTTTATGGCATCCCCTGAATTTGCATTGGCTTGATTGGTTTCTCATGGCTAGATTTAGGGTGTACATCTTGGGCAGAAACGCTGTAATGCTGTGTGCTTGGCGATTAACCCCGGGAGGCACATGATGTCACTTTGATCAGTTAGGGAGGGCTGTGTCTGCCAGCTGCCCCAGCAGAAGGTTCCCCCCCGCCTTTGCAATCAGCAGTTAACCCATGGGGAGACAGCTTGAAACTCTGAAATATCCTGTTCACTAACAAACTTTCACTCAATAATTGTAGCGTCCATTGAAGGGTCTCATCTGAATTATCCTCATTGTAGAGGTTGCAAGCTTATGGTTCCTTAAAACTAAGATTCTTCTACGTTTATTAACATGTCGCCATAAAGAAAAGCTTCCCAGTACCCATTTGTTTAATTACTATAATATCTGTGTGGGTGCCTCAACTCCTTTTGTAACCAATTACAACCTATTACTGTTATCTTGGTGCCAAGTTTGCCCGCGATTGGCTAGTGGGAGCCCTTTCCAGTGGGCTTCTCTCTTCTTTTGACATGGCCTTGCACATACTTGAGGGTCTGCTTTCTGCCACTAAGATGCTTGTGGTTCACTTCATAGTTTCTCTGCTAGTCCTGTAGTCAGCCACATGTCTAACAGGTTCTGTTGCCTTAAACTCAGGGCCCAAGATATCTCTTGCCTGCTGAGATGTCAGGGATACAAGGCGATTCTGGAACAATGGGAATATATATATATATATATATATATATATATATATGTATATATATATATATATTCCCTCATTTAAAGCACAAATTTTAAAGAAGGAGTGTGGTCCTCCTTTTCTTCCTCCTTTCCCAGCTGCTGAGATAATTTATTTCGATGTACCACATTTCTCAGATTTTTGCCTCGTTAATTTTCTTACATTATAAACACATTCAGGTTTTCTAAGCATACCTCTGCAGCGACTCCACCACGTAGAAGTGTATACTAATATTATTTATCATCAATCATGCTGAGAACAATTCCCTTGGCCTGAGAGAGTAAAATGAGGTTGTTGATAATAATTTCCATCTGCTTGGCCGCTTCCAGTGTACAAAGCACTTCTTTGCGTAAACCACTTCATCCCCCGCTAATGGTTTGAATTCTTTAGGTTCCAGAAAATGAACAATGAGTAACCTCAGAGCTTCCTGAATGTTTCACACAGTAGGGCTTCATATTTGCTGAATTTTGAAGAGCCACATTTAGAATCTACAATAGATAAAGACAGGTATCATAAAAATATGAGCAAACCTAAGGTAGAAGTAGCCTAATATTTTTTATACTCAACTCCAGATTATTCCTGTTGTTATTTCATGACACATCTGTGTCTTCTTTAGAGTAATAATTTTAGGAAGGTACTTACTTCCTAAAGACACACCACAGAGCAAATGCCTTTGAAGTGGTAGTTCGCAAATTTGGCTGCATGTAGGATCTCTTGAGCAGATGTGAGTGGGCTGTACCCCATGGTGATTGAATCAGGCTCTTCAGGGCAGGTACTGGCCATTAAAAAAACTGTCCAAGATAGCTCTCTCACCAGTCAGCCGCACATGGATGAAGAAAGGTTGTGTTTAGGACTGGAAGAGTGGCTTGGGTCACAGGCTAAACACAGGAAGTTTGCTCTGAGTCTCATTTCCAGCTTCAAGATTGGTGCTTAAAGTTTGAGCTCAACCTAGCATTTGAAAAGCATTATTTTTCTCTTTTAACTTTAGCCAAAATGATGTTTAAAACCACATTATCTTCACTTTATGGGATTGTGTACTTTTCATATTTTATTGATTATTTTTATGTTTTTTGTTCTGGGTCTCACAACGCAGTTCGAACTCATAGTGATCCTTCTGTTTTCAGCCTCCCCAGCACTGGGATTGCAGGTGTGTACCACTGTGCCTGGGCTCGGTGGCCAGCTCAGAGCACCCACCGGGGGGTGCAGCATGTGGTGCCTGGGATCAAACCCCAGCCCTTGTGCTTGCCTAAGCAGGCGCATACTCAGCTGATCTATCTGGCCAGCCCAAGAGGTCTTCACATTTTAATATTTCTGGCAAATCTGACACCAGCTGTTGAATGTGTGTCTATGTATGTGTGTTAATGCTCAAGCTGTACCTAGAGCAGAGTACTTAAAATTTCTTGTGCAGGGCTGGGGAGATAGCTCAGTGGTCTAAGTGCCTGCCCAGCAAGTGCAAAGACCTGGGCTCAATCCCAGGTACTGCATGCTGTGCTGCCCCAGGACCCTCACTATGAATCTGAGCTGTGTAGTGAGATCCTATACCAAATAAATAAATAAATAAATAAAAACATTTTTTAAAAAATGCCCTGGGCATCAGAAATGCCCAGCATTCTTGTCACAGCTGTAGAATCTCAGGCAGGTTGCAGAACTTTGGAGACAGCTAAGGGCACACGCTGCCCAGAATGGTTCCCCTAGACCATGGCCTGTGCTTGGAGCAGCGGTTTCCAGAGCAGCCCTTCCCTTGGCCCACAGGCAGCACACCAGGCACTTCTGGGTACTTGTTAGGAGTGCACATTCCCAGACCTTTCTCCAGACTGACTGAATTGAAATTCTGGAAATGGTGACCAGCAGCCAGAATGTTCACAAGCCCCCACAAGTATAGTTCGAGAAGGATTGTTTTGAGAAACACAGCCAGTGATCCCATATTTCCTTGATGATAAGCATATTTTTTAAGCTACAGAATCTGGGCCCTATCCTGGAGCTACAGAATTAAAGCTGCAAGGGGCAATGTGAGCAATTTGTGTTAAAAGCATTCCACATGATTTGTTGGTCAAATCTAAGCAATTCTGAGATGAAAAAAAACCAAAAAACAAACAAACAAAAAAACCTCATTTCCCTGAGTAGTCTACCTGTCCTATATAAGATTCATCTTTGTATTTTGTGCTTATCATCATGTTTGAATTTTATAACAGTCTAAATGAGGTGGTTATGAAGATCAAATCCATTTTCAGGTGAAACAACTGAAGTTTAGACCACTACAGTGGTGCAGGTAGTAATCCAGGGAACAGGGACTTTAAGTGAGGACCTTTCTGATACCACAGGCTCCACTCTTGGACTGTCCCACTGCTTCAAGCTAACTGCACGTGAAGATTTATTATTAAAGCGGACTGCAGCTTTGCAGCTAGACACTGGCCCAGAGTAACAGCTTGGTTTAGCATGCACCAGTGTCTACCTGATATCCCAAGCTAGCTTTTCAGACTTTCCTCCCCCCTGTTCCTCACATGAAAGTGTTCCCTCTAAAGAAGTCTTTTCTCTCCTCAGCCGCAACTTCCCTTGGCTCATGCTGACCCTCACTGCCACACTCACCGCACCTTCCCTGAAGAGATCACTTTGAGAAGACCATGTTGTCCAAGCCCTAGCTTGCAGACCTGCCCCTCTCTACTTCGCTTGATTACTTACCTAAGCCTACTTCTCTGTTTCTCAAGCCTGGCCCTGTCCCAGCGAGCTCCTCTGCAGTTTCCCTGACCACACCCACACCTAAGTGAACGCTTCCTTCTTGGGTCTATGGTGATAATCTCAATCTGAACCTTTTATTTGGTACAAAGCATACAGTACCCTGCCCCAGCATCTTGATTGCTCATCTAGATTAAACTCCTGGAAAGGGCTGCTCTGGTCCCAGGAAGCAGTAGGAGCTGATAACGTGACTGTTTTTCAGTGACAAAGTTAATCCAGTTAAAGACCTAAAACAAAGGTGGATTTAAAAGACAAGACAAGCTGGAGGACATTCTGGGAGACTGTGTGGAGGGGTCACAAGAGCAAAGGTAGCTTGATGAGTTTATTGATTGGTCTTTAGGAATTAATTTGCAGGAATCCTAAATTTTCTTCTAAACTCAGAAAAGGGTGGGGATTTTCTTTGTCGGGGGCATGGGGGATACAACAGTAGCCGCAGTAGGAAAAATGGCAGTGGGGTGGTGTAATCTTTAGAAAGGAAATGACTTTAACATTTAAAAGAAAATTTTCCACTGTAGTCATCATTCCAAGTGAAAATGTGTTTTATTTTTTAAAAAGTATGGGTAATAAATTTGGTTCCCATCACAACTGTAGGGTAGCAGAGTTCTGTGAACATCTTCGTATTCCAGGATAATGTCCTCAGAAGTAACATGATGCTGCTGGCCACAAGGGCCTAAATTCTAGAAGCCCACACCTGGAAGGACATGTGCAGGTACCTCTGAGCCCTAGTCAAGGATAACGCTGGGGAAATGGCGCCACCTACTGACCAACGAAAGTCACTTTTTTTTCCTTTTCCTGCGGGGAACTTCCCTTTTGGTCTGGCTCTGAGGGTCCAGAGAGCCTGGTCCTGGAGGCCCAAGGACAGTGTTTCCTGGGGAAATCCAGAAAGATGAAGCCACACAGAGTGAAGTGTTCCTAGCATGTGTCTTCTCGAATAATCTGTCTTGGGTAAAGTGGCTTCCCGTAGAGAAAATCAGCGATAGCCTTGGTGCAGAAAATGCTAGAACTGGCTGGATGATGCTATGCAAAGTCATGGTTCGGTCTCATGGATTTCAGAGGCAGCTGTGCTGTGCAGAGGTAGAGGAAGCAGACGATGACGTTTAGAACTTAACTTTGTTTTAGAAGAGTTTGAATCCTTTAAAAATTTTTTTAAAAAGCTCCTTTTCATTTAAAAATAAAATGCTGTTGTCTAACACAAGCTGGAGAGTTTATTGAATATAGCAGAGTGCCGTGGCATGGTGGGCACAGTGGTGCACACCTGTCATCCCAGCACTCTATAACCAGCAGAGGTCTGTGAGTCTAAATCCAGTCTGGGCAATTTAGCAAGACCCTGACCTAAAATTTAAACATGTTAAAATGGCTGAGGATGAAACTCCATGAAAAGGCCTTAAATTCAATCCCCAGGACCAGGGGGCAGGAGAGGGTGCAGTGTCATTGCAGATGCAATAGTTTTAGAATTCCTACTCAGGTGACCGAAGCACTGAGATACACAAGGGAAGGGCACCGGCGTCTCCTGGCAAAGCCCAAGATCCTCACGTAGGTGCTGGAGTCATAATCATTTGTCATCTCAGCACCCTGTCAGGGCAGTTTGAAAAGTGCATTAGAGGCTGACAAGATGGATGGGTTGGCTTTGTTTCCTGCGCTAGGACACCGCATCCGGGACACACGATTTTAGGTGTGAGAAAGGCCACTTCCTAGATCAAGAGACCCAAAACTGCATTCCTTCTTCTCTATGCTGGGAGGTGTGTTTAAAGAAAAGGTCCTTCTGTTGTGTGAGTACACAGGAGAATGCCTGGGAGTGGAAGGCCATGAGGGAGGAGAAGGAAATCTCCCTTTGGCTGCCTCTTGGCAAGCCAGCTTTCTCATTTTCATCCCCAGCAGCACTCAATCTCTGGGGGAATTCCAGCTCTCTGGACCCTGATAAACAAAGTTACATCAAACACAATCTTCCATTGAGATTCACCCCTTGGCTTTACCTAAACTAGAAGGAGAGGAGAGGGTGCTGCTTAGCCCAACAGAATGGCCTAAAGCAGCAGGGCTTATTTGGTGCCGGGCATCGGGCTGGTGCTTTCCCCAGAGGAGTTCATGGCTTCTCCTGCAGTCTTACACAGTAGCAATGGACAGTCTCCAGGACAGAGAATAAGGAGCTGCCCCAGCACCCCAGAGCAAGGAGAGCGACAGCCAACACACAAACCCAGCTCTGCCTGGTTCTACAGTCAGCGCTGTTGGCCCCGTGACATTCCGAATCTCTAACATAGCCATTCAGAAACTGCTAGTGGAATTATCTTGGAATAAAAGAAGATACTCTCTTCATTCAGGTGTATGAAAATATCTTGCGCTACGGTTGACAGAGGATTCTCTTTTCAGTTTTGTTTATATCCAAAGAGTAGATAGTTTCATCAAAATTCTAGGCCACTTAAATAGAAAGCAGTATTTACCTTCCGACTTGAAGCCCTGTGGTTGTGTGCACAGGCCACATAAATGTACTTTTTTGCGTGGCGTGAGGAGGTTGAACAAAGCCTTGGGACGCTGAGGAAACAGAGCTGTGAGTGGCAGGGAGCTACACAATGCCGGCCATGGGGCCTGTATAAAACACTAAATTGGTAATTAGAGGTCCTTGATTTGAATTCTGGTTCTGCCATTAACAACAACAATAGCTAACATTTGAGTGTTTACAGGGTGTTAGGTACATTCCAGACATTTTGCATGTGTTGATTCACTTAATCCTCATGACCATCGTGTACCTGTTATTATTTCCATTTTGCTAATGAAAAAATTGAGACACAACAGCTTAGTTACTTGGCCTGGGTCACACCAGCTAATAAGCAGTAGAAAGTTGGCTTGAACATGGGCATTCTGGCTGTTATGTAATAGGACTAAACCTAAACAAACTGATCTACAGTCAGTGAACCTTTCTGGGTTTTAGTTTTCTCCATTTATAAATTCATAATTTTAACAAATATTGAAGCCCAAGCCTGTGTATGACCTTATAGATCAGGTCAAGGTAGAACAGACAACACACACAGGCTCCCTACTGTACCCCCACCCCGTGAGGGCACTATGAGCTGAGATGTCCAGAGAAGGCTTCAGGAGGAGAAGGCCTTGGAGTTCATACTCCAGAGGGGAGACTGGTTCCCCAAGGGCATCCCAGGCAGAGATAACACTTTGCGTTTGGGGACTCTGGCAATTAGATCATTCTGACTCAAGAACAGGATATGAGACAGGGGATGGTCTCAGAGGAAAAGATTAAGTTACAGTGTTGAGAAATCACATCTAGGACCTTTAATCTGACCATAGCGTGCAAGCCCAGTTCATGTGGCAAGAGACCAGAAGTAGGGAGTCCTGTGAGGAGACCAGGGAAGCGGTCTGGCTGTGAGAACTGAGGTTCTCAGGTTGGGTGGCAGGGCAAGGAGGCAGGAACACAACCATGGGATTCGAAATCTGAAGCATCAGGAAAAAGATGAGGATAAGATGGAATCGAGATTGGCCAAGAGGATAGTAAAGGAAGATGATCATTGTTGACTTCTTCAAACTAATTCCTAAGCCCTGGCCAGAGTGGTGCTCAGAGTAATGACCATTTGAGAAACATGATGACAGTTGCCCCTCCCCCATAGAGCAAGCATTCTATCGGTTCCCCTATGTGATTTCTAATCAACGGAAGAGCACTGCTTTGCAGGACTGTGGCTTTCAGTTTTAAAAGTTGCTAACATGGCAGACTATGAAGGCAGAAGAGCAAAAGAAGCTGAGGAGCTGCTGTTAGAATTCTTCTCCATCTCAGTCTGTGATGGGTGGAGCAGGAACATCATTACCCATCTCATAGTGCGGTTGTGAGAGCCAAAAGAGTTAACAAGGAAAGGCCTGGACTGAGGATACACACAGGAGCTGTTAGCTATTCCTGGTGATGAGTAAGCCTCAGAGCAGAGATGAGATGATTTGGCCACAGACATAGCAAAGTCAGCCCCAGTCTGTTGGCTTCAAGGCCTCCTTCATCCCCTACACAGTGCTGAAGTGAGGTAGGACCATAGAAGAGATGAGAGGGAAGCTAAGGGCTTCCTCGTTCCTAGAAGCAGCACACTCAGGCAGCTGGAGGAATAGGAGGAGGAAGGAAGAAATGAGAGGAAAGAGCAAGAATATTGAACTTCACAAATCTTTTGTTTGCATGACTGTTTAATAAGGTCATTCTAAAAATGAAAATACCATGCAACAAAATTCCTGTAACCTTACCACTTCTCTCCTCCCCATCAGACAACCACTATAAACAGACTTTAAAAACAAAGACCCCAGGACATGATAGCATCACGAAAGGCAGGAGCAGCGACTCAAATGCAGAAAGGGGGCTCACCGCCCTGCAGATGAGGGCAGAAGCAGGAGGGTCAGGGCCACTGGGCATGGAGTTGGGACATCAGGAGTGAGGGTGAGGCAGACCCTGTTGAGCAGGTGGGGCAGGGGGGCGTAGCAGTGTACACAGACAACTCCAAAACAAGGAGCCTGGATGAACAGCTGCAAGAATGGGAAGCCTGTGTGCTCTGTGTGTGTGTGTGTGTGTGTGTGTGTGTGTGTGTGTGTGTGATTGACCCCTTTGGGACTCTGTTCAACATTCTGGATCACTTCTCAGAATAGGATTTTAATGCCTAAGACACAAAAGGTCACCAGTGGTAAACTCTCCTATCCACAGGCCCCTTGGAATTCAGAAATCTTATAATGGCACTTTTGGCTTTAAGATGGGGAGTTTCTGTGAAGTCTCCATCCTTGAGAACTGCCTGCTGCCAGCTTCCCGAATCTTTCATACCCTGTTTATATAGCCAAAGATGCACCCAGAATGAAGGGTGGGTCCAAGTTTCTAGCTCTAGACTATGTTTTTAGATAGACACTTACCTTCGGGTGACATGGATGTCCTAGAAGTAGAGAATTTGGGTAAAGCATCAATATAGCACTCCCTTTCACTTATTTCAGGAGGATGCTGGCAGAGCAGAGAAGGGCTTCTGGAGACATTAGGGACAGATCAAATTTCCTGTCTTCTTCCGACAAAAAAACTTCCGCCAACACTGAAAGCTGGGTAATCCCGGGTGATTGGCCCATTACAGGAGGTACTTCCACATGCTTGCAAGATGGCTGATGTTTCTCATGGGGCTGGATTTGTTCCCTTCATGTGTGCAATTCACACTCTCTCTCTCTCTCTCTCTCTCTCTCTCTCTCTCTCTCTCACGCACACACACACACACACAAATTTGGCTGTGGAAGTAGGGAGGTACAGGGAGGGGCAGAGTGAATGAGATTCAGCGCAGAGACTAATGGACATATTTAGGGTTTAAATTTGCAGACAAAATTCAGAAAATCAGCAATGACTCTTCTTGGGCCAGGTGGGGGGCCAGGGAGGTAGCTAGCAGCAGGCAAGGCTGGGCAGACTCAAGAGCCACACTGGACAGATGGTTTTCTGAGCTTTTTCTAAAATCACCCATTCAATAGAAAAACCGGTTGAACCTGCCTACGCCTATTAACACAATACAAGAGAGGGTTTCCATCAAGTAATCCCAATTATTGTTAAATTATGATTTCATGTTTTTCCAGGCTGTATTCAGCATGTCAGTAAAAGAAAGGGCCCTTTTCCCCCACTGCCCATAAGTGGATGTGAAATTATCTTACTAACTCCATCTATTGTTGGAAGTACTATTTTGGGTCAGCCCTATGTAACGTGAAATGAAGAGGAAAAGTGTGTAGCAGAATTCCGATATGGAAATCCAGACTTAAAAACATTCTCCATTGGTTTGGCATCATTGGGATAAATTGGTCATAGTTTTCAACAACTCAGATCAAAGCCAAATGCTGTTTGCATTCAGACAGTGATTCAGGGACCATGTCTTATTTGGTTTCTTTGAAAATAAAGCACAGACATTTTTTCATACCTTTGAGAAAAATCTTTTGGCTGCCAAATTTGTGCATTGTAAATTTTATTGTGCCCTAATAGAAAGTCCTACATCTTGTCTCAAATATTTCTTTCGGAATTATCCCAGCAACCCTAATCTGAGTTGCTTGATGTGAAGATGGTCTCCCGATGTAATGTGAAAAAGAAGGGGAAAAAATAGGCCAACTGGGAAAGATAAAAAATAAATGAGAGTAAATAAAACACATATGGAACTTCTACTTTGAGAGTTGAAATGTATATGAGTATATATGCAAATCAGCCATCCAAATAGAAACCTAGACTGGGCCAGGCTTAGGCACAATTATGAAGTAGCGAAGTATGCTTTCCATGGCCTTTTATTGTCCTGATGTGGAGTTTTTTTGATGACCTCCATCCTTCCTTCTTTTTGGGTTACTTTCTAATACTTCTTTAACCTCAAAGAGTTACCGTGCCAGCCCTGTCCCCCGGGGGCAATGAGTTGGCCCCGTGAGGGCTGAGCCTGCAATCCCAGTGCTGGGGAGGCTGAAACAGGAGGATCACTACAGGTCTGAGCTGTGTGGTGAGACCCTGTACAAAATGCGTGAAAAAAAAAAGTTTGAATCACCCACTTTCATTATGTGCCGCAGGCTGCCTCCTTACACCACACATTTCCTCTTCTATTCTATTCCTTTCTTTAAACCCATGTGTAGTCATTACTAAAATGATCATTCTTAAAACATTTATTGCCTTTTGGCCAGTTCTCGTCCTTAATGAACAGATTATGTATTTTTGCAATTATTTCCGAGCTTTGCTCTGTTCTCTTAACAGAGTTTACCACGTGTCTGTCATGCCGAGAGCAGGGGCTTTGGGGAGGCCAACTGCAGAAGCGTGCGTGCGTGCATGCGTGCGGGGGGTGGGGGAGCGGGTGAACACAAGGGTCAAACAGTGTGCTAAAGAAGAGAAACAAGATGCGTGCTAATTTAATCTCCAAATGCTTTTATTGTACATTCTGTGTGCAGACATGATCCTAAGCATTTAGCAAATATTAACTCACTTAGTTTTCAAAACACTGCTATAAGACACATACTGGTACTATGATCATTTTCTTTTTGAAGACGGAGAGACAGGCACAGGAAGGTAAAGGAACTTCCCAACATCACCAAGTCATCAAATGTGGAGCCAGCACCGAACCCCGGCAGTTTGGCTCCAGGGTTCTCAAATCATCTCAGTTCAGCCTCTCCAGCTGCCAAGGGCAGGACACAGGCTGGGCTCTTGACATCAGGAGCCATTCCAGGTGAGCCAAGATGGCAGTGGCCCTTTGCCCTGGCTGCCCATTAGAGCCACTTGAAAAACTTTGAAGTAGTCCTGATGCCCCGACCCCATCTGGGCTGATTAGGTGCGAATCTCTCAATGGGAGACCAGCCAGGCACAGGATAAACACATCTGGGTCCAAACAGCAGTGTTCTCCAAGAGCCACTGCGAGGAGCAGGACCCTAAGGGGAAGCAGAGCTCAGGGAGGAAGGAGGACAGGATTTTCCTGTGGGAGGTCGACAGGAGGCCAAGTCTCATCTCTTTGTCCTCTTCCCACTTCTCTCTCACAACCAGGCTTCTGTGTCTTCCTCTAGCCTTTCCCTTCTTTCACCTCTTCTTTACACTTGTCTTCTTCTTCTTTAATCCTCTTGCCTCCTCTCCTCTGTCAACCTCTTTGCCCCTTCTCTCCTTCCTCTTCAGTTCTCCTCTCATATCCACTTTCTCCTGCCCTGCATCTTCCTGCATGCCCAGGGCCACCTGCTCATTTCCCTTAACACTGTGGTCCCTCCCACTCTGCTCCAGAAGGAATCCAGAAGACTGTGACATGAATATTCGGTTTCCAAATAGTAACATTATATTAAATTCTGTTAGAGTATCCCACAATATCTGGCATTTGACTCTGAGGGTGTGGAGAGAGACAACTTGAAGAGGTACCTTAATTTTATGTGGCCTCTGTAACAAAAACTATAAACACAATGTTTTAAATAAGCCAAACTTTGGGGCAAAATAGCTTAGAGGATTAAAATGCCTGCTTGCAGGTGTAGGGGCCAGGGGGTCCCCCCCCTTGTCAGTCCCACCCCTGGGGGGGGCGCGCTGAGATAGCAATTGGGGGGGTGCCGATGCCTGTAATCCCAGCTCTTGGGAGGCTGTAAACAGGAGAATCACTGAGTCCGATCTAGTAATGAGACCCTGAACACCCTGTAGACCCTTCCCTAAAATACAAAAAATAAAAATAAAAATAAAATAAATAAGCCAAACTTGACAGGAGTTTGGCATGTGTCTCATTGGGATAGGATCAAGGTGTTGTCAAGGCTGTGTTCCTTTCTACAGTCTCTAGGAAAGAATCTGTTTCCTTGCCCTTTCCACTTTCTCAAGGGGGGCTGCATTCCTTGGTTAATGACCCTCAACTCCCTGCCCCTCCCCTCCCCGCCCTACCTCTTCCCTCCCCTTTTGGATCGAACCCAGGGCCTTTGCACTGAGGTGCATCCCCAGCACACCCCAGCTTTCCTTTCATTTTCTGAAGGTATTTCTTGTTAAGTTCCCAGGCTGGGCTCAAAATTACTGTCCTCCTGCCTCACCTTTGCAGACTGTTGGATTACAGGCATGTGTCATCACACCCAGTGCAGTGACCCTTTCTTGTACCTTCAAAGCCATGTAGCATCCCTCATCTATGGCCCTTGGATCATTTTCTTGGTTCTTTTGTGTGTGTGTGTGTGTGTGTGTGTGTGTGTGTGCGTGCGCGCGCGTGTATGTGTGTGTTCCTTGCTCCCTTTTAAGAATGCATGGGATTACAACAGCCTCACTCGGGAAAGTCGGGGCAGTCTCCTTATTTTAGGCCCACTGAATGGCAATCTCTCTTCTGTCTGCAATCTTAAATCCCTTGCACCATGCAGCTGAACATTTTCTCAGATTCCAGGGATTAGAGTGTGGAAATTGGGGCTGGGGTGCGGTGCATTATTCTACCACAGAAAACCTCAGAGTAGGAGGCAGATGGTGAAGATCACCCACACAGTTAGAACGCCAGGTACAGAAGCCTGGAAGAAAATGCAGGACAGGTCTTAGTCCATTTCCTCTTGCTACAACTTAATATCACAGACTGAGAGATTTAGAAAGCATGCAAGTGTGTTCCATGCACAGTTCTGGAGGCCCACAGTCAAGGTACATCTAGGGAGGACCTTCAAGCTGATGAGGATTCTGTGCTGTCCCCAGGTGGCGCAGGACATCATGTTAACTGTCTCCCAGAAGTTTAACCTTTGAATGAATACAGGCTTTGAAAGTTTCAATTCATCTTTGAACATTGTCCCCACAACAGTGTTCTTCTGTCTCTTGCTTTGTAGCTAACTGACATGTAAAACTCCAGCTAATCAGTATGGTTTGGGGCTGCTGGTGAAAGTGACAGGGGCAGTGTCCTTAGGTTCTACTCTGTGTGAGTGTGTATGTGTGTGTGTATGTGTGAGTGTGTATATGTGTATATGTATGTGTGTGTGTGTGTGTGTGCGTGTGTGTGTGTGTATTTGGGGGGACAAGCATTCGGGTGGTAGCAAGAGGCCTGGAGGAACAGGAAGTTTGGTATCACCTGCTGGAGTCTGGCATCTGGTCATTACATACACTATTTGCATAATACACTTTGTTCATATATTTTACATATAAGTGTATTTGCACATGTATTTCATCAAAACGTCTTGCAATAATCAGAGCCCTCTGAGAGGCAGTACAGTGCAGTCTTCTACCTAAGAGCAGGAGCCAGAGGGGCTGGCTGGGTTCTCGTTTCCCCTCAGTCACTTGTCAGCTCTCCACCTGGGAGGATTAAATGAGATCTAGACTCTCTTGCTACAGGTACTTTGCTTGGTCTCAATGCTGAATGATCCCTTAGTAAATAAGAGTTGTTATTGGCTGTAATAAACTGTGCTTAAACTGTCTGCTCAAAACCTGACACCTTTGTGTTCTCTTTCATATCTACTGCTTGCTGGAAAGAAAAAGCAAGAAGTGACAAGAACATTTCTGACCTATGTCAGCTCCTGAGACAAACAGCATCATTAGTAGGTTCAAAGGGTCTCGCTCTGGGGCCCTAGACTCAATCTAGAATCCAAGGACTCCCGGCCTCTGCCACTTATGCCAACAGCTCCAAGTGCTATTGATAGCTAGAGTATTAAATACCATTTAGCGACAAAATGGGACAGAAAAGCCAGCAGTGGGGAGGCCATTCAAGGAGGAACTGAAACATTCAAAGATTGCATGAATGACAATAGCTACAACTGTAAAAATGAGCGGGGCTCAGAGACACCTGGGGAAGCACCCCTAACACAGTTGGTTTTCATTGTCTAAATGCCAACCCAGGGAAACCATGAAGGCTCTGTTTTATCTGAGCATGAGAAAAATTCCAATTTCAACAGGAAGTTGGGAATGCATATCTTTCCTATTAGGTATTGAGTTTTGGAACAATATTTATTAACCAGTAACTGGGAACATGCAGAAATAGCCTGGCTTTTCGAGGCAGCTGTCTGACCACCAAATGGATCCAGTACTCCATTGGGCCCCAAAGACTGGCCAGCTGGTCTAAAAGGGGGGACTGTGTAATTACTGGGAAATAGGAATATCTTTTGTTCAATATTATACTATCCAAGATGGTAGAAGGTTCCTGCAGACAACATGAACCATAACTTAATTTAAAAATGCATGCTAAATGATGTCACAAAAACTGAGGGAGCCCCTTGAAGTTTGTCCCACTTCACACACTTTATATCCTTTGTATCCCATGGTTCCTCCACTAGCTTAGGTACTTCTGTACATCACCGTGTTGGAAAAACGGATGGACTGCACTTGTTAGCACACATGGCTAAGGCAGATGGAGCTAGGAGTCATCCCATTAGGGCTTGGCTTGTCTTCTGCAAACTCCTCTGCCTTCCCTCCACTTTGTGCCAGCTTTCTCTGTCAAGGGGAAGGCAGCCTCACTTGTGTCTTTCCATAACACAGAAAGGAGAAAAGGCCACCTCTTCTGAATCCACCATGCTCTTTCCCCTTGACCTCCCGCTAGCCCAAGTTAGGCTAGGTACTTGCTCTTGGACTGTTTGCTGTGGCTGGGGAAATGACCTGCCCTGACTAGCTTAGGTCCAGATTTATGAGAATTCAGGTTGATGAGGGACTTAGCAAGCCAGCCCTGGAGCTGGAGCTCGGAGTGGGTCAGTTACCTGAAAAGTCCGTGTGTTATGGCTTTTGCCAACAGGGGATCCCTGATGG
This sequence comes from Octodon degus, assembly GCF_000260255.1. Taxonomy (NCBI): domain Eukaryota; kingdom Metazoa; phylum Chordata; class Mammalia; order Rodentia; family Octodontidae; genus Octodon; species Octodon degus. The sequence continues at coordinate 9,870,672 of NW_004524663.1, read as the reverse complement.
TACCTTTATGCTGGTCAGTAGCACAATTCCCATCCAAGCTTTGCAATAACTCAGGTAGCCGAATTGAGGCTCCCAGCAGTTCAGGAAGCAGCCCCTCGTCTCCCAGGAAGTGGAGGGTTGGGATTTCCAGGTTTTCTGGTCCGGAATTCCATCCTCCTTCCACATACCACCCTGCCTGAATGAGTGAACAAATAAATGTTTGGTGGAAGCAAGTCTTTCCGGCCTGAAGGAGTAACTCTACAATGCTTAATAAAATGGCTTAAAGCTGAGTCGCTCCACATGAGGAGGGTGATACTGGGAAGACGCTTCACTTCTCTACCTCTGTTTTCTCATCTATAAAACGGAAGTTGTGCTGGATTGGGCTGTTGTGAGAAGTGAAAGAATAATTCAGGTAATAAATCTAGAACAGGGCCATAGCCTAGAAGAGGCCAACACTCCTACCAGAGCTAGGTCTGCGCTGGGGGCAACTGGTCATTTAAGCAATGGACAGCAAGTCACACCTTTCCCTGTGCCTACATGGTTAAAAGGGAACAGAAGTGTGTACACACATGAAAGCCTCCTGACGGTGTTAGCATCATGGAATTTTTGGACTTGTAGTAATCTACACACCCTCTTGCCAACAAGTCAGGGAGGAATCTGAAAAACCTCTAAAACACTTTGTTTTTCCCCCCGCTAGAGCTTAATTCCACCCCAAACAAATTTGTACTATTGTCATGATGGTGTCTCAGTGTTGTCCTGACTTTTTTGTCCTCCACCCCTTCTTCTTTTTCTTTCTTTCTTTCTTTCTTTCTTTCTTTCTTTCTTTCTTTCTTTCTTTCTTAAAGAAAATAGTCTTCTCTTCTGACCCCCCATTCCTCATTTCCCTTCTTCCCATCGCTTAGTATATAGTCTTCATTTTGGGATAGAATTCTAAGTGTAACACAATGACCTGGGTCCTGGTGAAGGTGGAGGATGGGGCAGTTGTCCGACTGGGGTGGGTATGAGGAACTTCTCTAAGCATTGTGTAAAAACTTTGAATTTTCTTCAGCAAAGAAAAAAACCCCAAACAAATAAAAATGAAGAGCCTGGGAACACAGAAAGAGAACAGATATTTACACTCTTTTAGAGCATTGAAATGACACCCCCATAAACAGGTTACTAGCGCTGTTCACCATCTCTGAAAGTAGGGAAACTGTTCTTTAACTTCCTCATTAATAAATCCATTCATCTGATTAGCATTAATTATTTACTTGTGCCAGTATTACTGCTGGCCATGAAAAGCTAACAAAGAAAAGTAAGTTACAGCCCTTAGAAGACATTTATACAAAATGGTTACGGATAATAGAGATATGTAATTGGACAGTGTGGATGTTGAGCGCAAAAGAATACCTGGCTGCCTGTGGAGTACTGTGTACATACACAGATCTGCTTTGTTTACGTGAGCTCTGTACAGGTTGTGGACTTTAATCCTGATATGTCAACTGCATTGGGTGCAGGGGCTCCTAGCAGATGGATGGAGCGAGTCCCTGAGGGTCTGGACAGGTTACAGAGGTGTGGTCCTGATGACCACACCTGTCTGGTGCTGTCGCTCTAGGCTGCCACAGCCAAGCAGCAGTGCTCCCCTCGCTGTTCGCTGTGATGTTAGTGCCTGGGAGCCAGCTCACTGGGGACCAGATCCCCCCATCCAAATCTTGAGCTAAGTTAAATTTTTCCTTCTTTGGCACTGAGTCTCGGATATTGTGTGCAGCAAGGGAAAAGCCAACTAATTCACAGATACACGAAGAACTACGTCACTGAGCTGGTGTGGTAGAATGCTCTGGAAGGCTGAGGCAGGAGGCTCACGTTGGAACTCAGCAACTCAGCCTGGGAAATGTAGGGACTTAGCAAGATTCAGTCTCAAAAAACAAAACAAAACAAAACAAAAAAAACATACAAAACAAAACAAAAAAGCCCCACCAAAAAATGCTGGGCTATATCCCGTGCAAAAGCTCCAGGTTCACTTCCCTATACTAAAATACTACTAAATATTCTACTGTTACCACTACTACCACCACTACTACCAATAATAATATTGACCCTTATGGAACTTTAGGTGGCTCTTAGGTTTATATTAAAAGAGGAGAAGAAAATGTACAGTCAGAAAAGACTGCACTACAGAGTATAGAGTAAAATGTTTCACATTTTGGTCAGTTGCATGTAGGGATATGTTTTAGACATTTATTTATTTATCTTAAAGAGAACAAAATAACAAAACAGTTTCAAAACAAGTAAACAGTTCTCCCAAAGTTTCTCAGTTAGGGTGGTCCTTCTGAGAGTGTTCTACTGCTGTAGCTACGAGATCCTGACTGTTCCTATTTTGACCTTAGCTTTCTATGAGCAGCTACAGAGGATCTATGCCTTCTACGTCCTTTCTAAGGCTAACCCCTCCACTAGGCTTGGTCCACTTGCTATCAGCTCTCTACTCCTTGTTTGGGGCCCAGCTCAAACAACTTGGAGAGTTACAATAATTAACACAATGCGTATTGTGAGACACTGATTTAGTCTTGATCTTAGGAGGGAAAAGAGGTATGATGATGTCAATGTAATAGGTATAAGTAAGTTTTGAAAATGGATGAATAGGAAAGTCTAGGTGGATCACACTTGTGGTAAGGTAGTAGGAAGAGCAGCTAGTATTTTATTGGCATGTCAAACACTGATAATGTAATGTGAAATTTGATGCATTCCACTACTGATACTACTTCCTCAGGAAGACAAAGTGGAAATTTTCCATGGACACATTCGGCTCTCCTCTTTAATTTGGCAAACACTGACTTTTTCCACTGTATTTCTACCTAACTGGACTATTGCCATCTGGTATGTGACTCTGTGTGTGTGTGTGTGTGTGTGTGTGTGTGTGTGTTCTAATAGTCAGACATACTATCACCAGTGCTGGTAGCTCACCTTATTTATTTTGGAGCTCAAATATTACCTCTACAGGCATTCTACAAGAGTAGGAATCTGATCACAGTTCTTTGTATATTTGCAAAAGTTTTGCTGTGCGATTACTCAGCTTGACACAAGTAACAGTTCTCCCAAAGTTTCTGTTAGGGTGGTCCTTCTGAGATTGTTCTACTGCTGTAGCTACCAGATTCTGAGTGTTCTTATTTTGACCTTAGCTTTCTACAAGCAGCTACACAGGATCTATGCCTTCTGTGTCCTTTCTGAGGCTAACCCCTCCACCAGGGGTGGTCTGTTTTGCTATCAGTTTTCTGCTCCTTGTTTGGGGCCCTGTTCAAACAACCAGGCTACTGCATGGTACGTGGTAGGAAATTAGCACTCCCTCCTCCATAGGCCCTGCATATTTAATTGCGCTTATCCAGCATGGTTTACAAGTTGCTTGCACTTTTCACTCCCGCAATATGCTTATTTAAAGCAAATATTCAAAGCAAATATGCAGTTATTTTGTATGACAGCAATGTTGAAAGAACTCGAGGCTTCCGAACTGGCAAACTTGGCCCTATCTGTTTACTGAGTTTCAACATCTTTGCTCCTTAACATAAGTTTACTGTTGAACATAAACTTGAAGTTTATGTTCAACAGTAAACTTATGTTCTTTGAAGAAAGATGAAATAATATATGCAAAGAGTCACCACTCCTTGATAGGTTGCTATAGTCCAGGCACTGGATATGCATAACCTTCTCGCCGTATGATGCTTACACATATAAATTCCTTTCATCTTAGTCTTCGGACTGAGTACCACAAACTCACTGAATTTTTCTCAAGTGAATGAGAACTGGCCATGAGCTGGCACCAGGGCCCTGTCTGCTGAGTCAGCTGCCCTGAGTCAGCACTTAAGGCACATAGGACATGAGTCTCTAGAGAGGAAAGATACTGACCCGGCTGGAGTTCCCACCTATCTTGCTGAAAGGCTGCCAGGGCAGTTCCTGGAGGGAAAGCTCATGCAGGGGAGGGAAGAATGTAATTTCTGAACAACTTTACTTCCTTTCCCACTACCTCTCATTACTACCTCCCTTTTCCAAGCTTACCAGTTCACCCAGAAGAGGTACGGACCTCATTCTGAGTCACTCTGGGGTTGTATGGATAGCATTACATTTTTACTATTCTCATAGAATAGAATACTGCAGGTCTACTTTCTTGGCCAAAAAAGAAAAAAAAATCCAACCAAAGCACTGTACCTATTTTATAGTAAATGTTCTCAGAATTTTATAGGTTTATAAAAACTTTATGTAAACAAAAGACCATTCTCACTCTTAGATTTAGGTAAATTAAGAGAATTTTGGGCATCTCCATGTTGATGACTCCTAATTTTCTCAATACTTCATTCCCACTAGCCACTGATTAATGTAGGGTATAGGCCTGTTTTCTTCTCGCCAGGCTCTACTGTTCCTGCCAAATAGAAAGTCCTGGAAGTATCTACAAACCCTTATGATTTCATGCATTGAAACCATTTTAATTTAAATGATTTGGTGGGAGGGGTCACGGGATAGTTATTTGTTGTTTTTTTTTCCAGTATCCATCCAGACTGGTATTTTTCCTTGGCAGCTGTGTATAGCACAGGAGCTGATGAACACAACTCCCATGATGTGTGGAAGGGTCAGTCTTCCCATCTTGCTCAGCTCCTGAAGGCTGGAGTTAATGAGGAGGACTTTTTATGTGAATGTCAGGCATGTTGCAATAACTAGCCACGGCGGAATAGTCATGGCGATTTCCACCACTTGGTTTCTTTGTTTTTGTGGGGTTACTGCATGCTTCATTTTATGAGTATTTTCTTGTTCTTATGTGTGGTTGAACCCATCTATTGGCATCCTGGTCTGGGTTATTTGTATTAAAAAGGAAACGAAGAGGCGAGAAATGGGAAACTGTAGAAAGACATATCACAAGTAATTATTTTTCTCCCTCCACTTTAAAAAAAAATTAATGTACTTAGTGCAGGGCCTACAGGGTTTCACTATACAGATCCGACTCATAGCGATCCTCCTATTTTCAGCCTCCTAAGTTTTGGGATTACACGCCCGTGCCACCATGCCCAGTCTCAGTCTCAGCGCACCCCAGGGGCGGGGCTGGCACGACACACTGGGTCTTCTTCAGATAGATATTTTGATGAGTTTGTGTCCTGAAGAAAAGAGGTTCATAACATAAAAGCAAACGTATTGCGAAAACTCGACTGCCTCTATGGAGATATATGTGGACATCCAAAGCAGGCTTTTTGAGAGCTTTCATTATGCCAAATCGATAAGACTCCATTCCTAAGAAGAAGGCATCTCTCTAGAAATGTATCAGTGTGCTGCAGGGTAGGGGCCCCCATTTAGCAATACAGCCTGGATTCACCTTTACACCCCAGCCACACTTCTGTCACCTCCCTCTGTCCCAGATCCACACCTTAAGATGCCAACCTTAAGATGCCAACCATAAGATGCTCCTTTCTGCCTCACTTTCCGTTTCAAAGCCTGAGATGTGCATCCCAATTTTTTTCCACTATAATTTGAAATCAAATCTTTGAAAAAGGCTGACACTTTCTCCAGAGAGAGAGAGAGAGAGAGAGAGAGAGAGAGAGAGAGAGAGAGAGAGAGAGAGAGAGAGAGACCAGGGAGGCACAGGCTGGGCCTTCGAATTGGCCGGCCCGGTGACCGGCAAGCCCGCCCCCATCCCCCTCGGGCGCTCGCACTCAGGAAGCAGCTGGCTGCAGGCCGGCCCTCGCAGCCGCACGCAGACGCTCCTCGCGGGCAGCCGCCCTCCCTCTCGCCGTCCCTCTCTCTCTTTCCCTCTGCGCGACCGCGTCCACCCTGCGCCGCCGGGGCAGCCCAGAGCCCGGCGCGCTCCGACCCCGGCAACCGTGGCCGCCCCCTCGGCGCTCCCGCACCCTGGTACGCGGCTGGCGGCCTTCCAGGCCCGCCGGGGTCTCCCCTGACGGCACCGGCCAGTGGCAATTAACCCGCATCTCGGGCCGGCCCGGGCCACATCTCCTGCCCGGGGCGAGGAGGAGCGGGGCGGAGCGGGCTGGGCGCAAAGTCGCAACTTAACTTTCTAAACAAACACAGTTGCGCGTGAGCGTGAGCGGCGGGGGCGCGAGCTGATGCCGGGGGTCCGGCCGCCCCCCTGCCGCCGCCTCCTCCCCCTGCAGCCCTCGCGGACGCGAGCGTACGCTCGGCGCTCGGGCCGGGTTTCCGCGCTCCGGCCCGCGGCTCGGATGCGAGTTTGCACTTCGGAAGGCGGCGGAGCCAGCGGAGCGCGCTGACGGGCTGGAGACCCGCTGCTCGGCGCCCGCCCGCTGTCACGCGTACCGGCTGGCCCGGGAAGGACGCGCACGCTGAGCTTTGTTGTGGAAATCCCGGTTACCTGGTAAGTGGATGCCATAGGAACTTTGTTCGCAGGCGGGAGACGGGTTGCGGCGAGGCGCTCGAGTGCGAAAGTGGGGGGAGCTGGGGCTTGGGACACAAACTAGCAGGGATTAGAAATAGCTCTCTGCGCCAGCAAAGCGTTCGGGTGGGTGTGGGGCCACGCGCACCCCAGATTCAGAAGTGTTTTTAGAGACCTCCGCCGGCTGAGGTCACAGCCACCCGCAAAGAGGCATCAGACTGCGTTGTGTCCGTTCCCGAGAGCCCCGGGCGGAGACTACAGAAGGGAAATCAACACGGTGTTAAAGTTTCGCCCCTTAGGAAGAGTTTTTGTGCTTTCTTGTAAACCGCAGGCGCTAGAAGGCTGCGTAGCCAGACCAGGTTGCAGGACGCACGGGCTGGTGCACGGCCCGAATCCAGACCCCAGGTATCTATCTGGGAAGGGGAACTTGGGCGAAGTGGAAGCCCACGGGGTGACGCGAGGTCTTTCGCGCTCACACGGACTGTGGCTGCCTGTTCAGGTTCCACGTGTTTGCTAAGCTCCACGAGGGCTGTTTTGCACCCTGTGCCTCACGCAGGCGCGCCCCATTGTTTGGGGGTCCCGGGCTTGGGGGTGGGCATCCAGTCGGGCTGGCGACCTACGGCCGCCCGGATGTAGCTGCGACCTCCCACGCCACGGGCGCGCAGACACCCTCAGCGCGCCCCGCCGGTTCGTCACCTCGCGCTTACATTTTTATGCGGCCCGACAAAATGTCAGCACTGTTTGGAAAACGTCTGTCTTGGGGACTTTGTCCCGCTCAAGGCTCCAGTCCCTATAAATGAGCCTGTGTGTAGTTTGAAGTCTGTCGGAGCCGCTCTCTGGAAAGCGTGAGTGAGCAGCCGCTCTCCGAGCGAGACACACACCTTGCCCCAAGCGACAGTTCCAAGTTACTCACTGGAGCTGACAAGTCACCTCGAGGACGAGGAAATCACCCATGTGTCTGGAAATCTTGGCCTTGGCGGGTTTGTCATCCTATGAATGATTCAGTTAGGTACCTGGAGGGAGAAACTTTGGGGAAGGGTTCCTGGCTCCGCGGTTCGCGTCCCGGGACTCGGTAGGGGGTTGAGGAGGCGGGGAGTGACGGGGGCGGGGCGCTGCGCCCCAGGGGTGCGGAGCGAGTCTGGGCTCCCGCAGGCTTCCGACTCTACGGGGCGGGCTGCGCGCGCGGGTCCCTTCCAGCCGCGGCGCCCTTTAAGCCTTCGACCTACTCGGGACTCGGTTGCACAACAGGAAGCCGGCACGAGTTTGTTTTGTTTTGCTGCTTCTGCGGACGCAGCCGAAGGTTAGGGGCGGAGGCGGTGGGGAGTGACGGGGTCGCAGCGACGCGCAAGCCAGCGGCCGGTCGCCTCCGCCTCCGGGCCCGCCCCTCGCTCGCTCGCGGCCGGGAGTCCAGGGGGCCGGGGCCTGACCCCCGCGGCCAGTGTGTGGGGTAAGGAACCTAAGAAGGCTGCTCTCCTCTAGCTCGGCCCTAGGCGTCTCTCCCTTGCTCTCGCCCCCCCTTCCCCCCGGCGCCCTGCTACCTTGGGAGCCTGTCTCCAGCTAGGTTTCCCTCCCTTGGGCTTGGCCTCCATCTCTGGGACGCTTAAACCAGGGCCCAGGTTAGGGGGTTACTTCCGGACTCCCTAGGGACTGGATTCCTGAGATTATGGATCCCATTTTCAGACCGGAGGGCCCTTGCACTTTCTTCCCAATCCACCAGAACCACCTTTTTCCAGGACTGCAGCATCTCTTGAAAGTTGGGGCCCAGGACCTTGCAGTAGGTAAGGAGAGGGAAGTTGTGTCGTTCTCAGTGGACCGGTTACCCTCGTGTCTTCTTCCTAGACTTGAGTCCGAATTGTTGAGGTTAGAGGAGACAGGAGGTCACTTACAGTGACAAATCGGAGTGAGTTTAGGGATTTTGCTAGCCCTCCCAGAACCAGAACAAACACTTCGGCTTTCCAGTTCTTGGACTGACGGTGAACTCAAGACAAATGAAGTCTTTTCTGTGCCCCTTGAAAGCTTTGATGAGTCATAGTTTCTGCCTTTAAAGGTAGCTAGGTGTCCTTTTCCTTCTTGTATTGCTATGTCTCGTTCCCACTTTTAAAACTACTTTCCTTTTTAAACTAGTTGGAAAATGATTTTGGGGGGCTACAACACATGTGGTTTAAAATCTTAATCCAAGTTTGCTTACGGTGAGGTGCAGGTGCGTGCAACTTGCAGAAATTTGCAGAAAAACAGTAAAGTTTGTTCTTGAGACGTTGAGGCCATCTTGGAACAGAAGCATGGGATCTTATATGCCACCTCTTGAAATTGAGAATGTGCTGAAGTTAAGATTATCCTAGTGTTTTTAAACTTGTCTTTGCTTTCCACCAGCTCTAATATTATCTTGGAAAGGAAGAATATTTCTTTTCCACTCATTTCCAGAACACTCTTCCTTGTGGTAGCTGGCAGTTTCATATCTTGCTTGGAGGACTCAGCTCTACTTGAATCTCAATAGTTTATTCTTATTTTTTTAATCATTTATTTATTTGGTACAGGGTTGCGCAGCTTAGACTTGTAGTGATCCTCCTGTCTCAGCTTCTTCAGTGGCTGGCATTACAGGTGTGCATTATTAGCATGTCCGATTTTGGTCTTGAGTTTGCCATGCAGGTGAATAGACCACCTAGCTGTCTCCATGGCTCAATAGCCATGGAGAGACTGCTGTGATACATGTTTTCTCCTTGGTTCACCTTTGACCCATTTTAGTTGAGCATCATTTCCAATATCCTGGTTCTACGAGGATTCCTTGGTAATAGTTGAATTAGTAGAGGGTGAGTACCAAGGGTTGTGTTGATTTTCTTGGGAGAAAGTGATCATTCTGTCAAACAGGGCATAGGTTTTTTTTTTTTTTTTTTTTTGATGGATTTCAGGCTCTACCTAGTGGGTGAAATTTCTGCTGGGTCCAAACAAGCAGCATGGGAGTGGTTCAATAAAATAAAATTGAGTCCTGCTTTTATCTATGTGGACAGAAGTGGTCTTTCCTTTATCTTAAGGTGAACTTATTTCCTTTTTTTTTTTTTTTGGTGGTACTTTTTATCAAATTCAGAACTTTGTATTTGCCAGGCAGGCACTTAAGCCACTGAGCTATATCCCTGGCCCCTAATTTAGTTTTCTTGTTGTGTTCCCCCCACTTGGGTCTATATTTTCTGCTAGTAAGCTATGCCTGAGGAATTCTAGTTACAGTGTTCCTCTTATATTGTAGTTATTGATCTTTGGGGTTGAATGTTAATTTGCAATTCTCCCAGACTATGGGAGTACTTTTGAAGGACCTAGCTAAGGAAGCGCCATCCCAGGCACACTCTCATCCCTAAAGAAGTCATTTCCTGTGTTTCTGTAATTACTTTCTGAGAGGATGTTATAGCATAAATAAGGTAGAAATTCAGAGCTTAACTCTCAAACTTTTTTACCCTCTGTGTGTGTGTGTGTGTGTGTGTGTGTGTGTGTGTATGTGTGTGTTACTTGGGATTGAACCCAGGCCTTTTACACTGAGGTGCTTCATCAGCTCTCTTATTTTTCATTTTGAAAAAGACTTTCACTGAGTTGCCCAGGCTGGGCTCAAACTTGCAATCCTGCCTCAGCCTCTCAGGGTGCTGGGATTACAGCCATGTGCCATCATGCAATTTAACTCTATAACTTTTTAAGTATTGTTGGTTTATAGACTCAATCAAGACTGAGGAAAAGAAGGCACATGGAAAATCTGGGCAAGAGAACATGGCACCCTTCTCTTTCGAGGAGGATGAAGCATAAAACCTTTAAAGTAACAGCACATAGTTGGATAACAAGATGCTCAAGTTCCAAGTTTAATTAGTTTTCTATTTCAAGCAGATTTGATCCAAAAATCTTTTTTTTATTGTGATAAAATATGGGTACAGAAAAGCACAACTGTCTTAAACTGAATTGCTTATAAATTGAACACGGGTCAAAATAGCATCGGGATTAAGGAATAGAAACATCTTTTACTGTAACCATTCCAGTGACTGCCCTCCAAGTAATTAATGCCTTCACATCTAAAAGTTACATTAGTTTTGCCTGTTTCTTTGAAACACATAAATGTAGCAATCCAATACGTACTCTGGGGCCTCAATGTAACCACTGAGTGGATCATATAATTTGGACTCTAAAGATGATGGGAACAATTTGGCTTTCAGAAATTGGCCAGGTATTACTTAATATGATAGAATTAAGGAAAAACACTATCAAAACAGAAGCAGTGTTTACTTTGTCTTGGTGATAGTGTGGTTAGAGAGACAGAATATGCATGAGTGGCATCTCTAGTGTGTCCCACTGTAGGCCAGGAGGAAAACCCTGAAGGGCTCCTCCCAGCAGGGTAACCTAGAAAGCAAGGGATTCTCTCTCCTGGGGCCAACAACCCCCATAGCAGAAGAAGCTTGGTCTTGGTATTGACCTGATTATTTGTTTTGCAGCTGTTAGGCGTTCTCATTTTTAGCCAGCATGCCAAGAGAAAGGTGAGAAAGAACTGTTTTGCCTGATGAGTGCAATAGAATTTCTGGACTACTGTTTCCTAAGATCATGGACAAGATAAGGACTGAGAAACAGAACTGCAATTAGAGCAGTTCCTTAGTCCACAGTATGGGGCTCATGATTATGTGGTCATGTTTTATACTGTGCTAAATGTGGGATAGATATATTTTTCAGTTATACTTTACTTTTCAGTGTGATTGGTTAATATGAATAATGTGAAAATACATGAATTAATATACAATAATATACATAAATATATATGTACACATATATATGTGGTATTAAAATGCATATGATAAAAGAGTGTGCAAAATGTAAGTATATAGATAGAGTATATCTACATGAATTATAAGGGCTGGGGAAAGCTCATTAGTGAAGTTACAACTTAGATGGAGATGCAGCATAGGCAGATGACTATAATGCAATGTAGGCAGGTATGAATGTCAGAAGAGGTGTTTAGGGTGAAACATTTACCATTTGTAGGCTCCTTGTATGTCCCAAGAACTGTGCTGAACGTGTGATGTATATTTTCATGTGATCTCACAAACTATGCGCAATAGTGTAAAGACCCTCATTTTATAAATCAGAGACTTGGAGGCTAGAAAGGATCAGGGAGGCCCTAACATAGGTATTGGGAGATTCCGGAGGGAGAATAGGATCTGGATTTTTGAGGAAAAGGACAAAAGGAGGAAAGAAGGGTCTGAGGTAGATCGGAAGGTGATGTGCAGGATGGTCAGAGACAAAGATCCAGTCAGGCTTTTCCTGGGGAACAAAATCAGAGGATTTGTCTGTAAAGCCTGAACCACGAATGATCTCGGTATTAGCTGAGGGCAGACTTGAGAGGAAGAAAGTCAGTGGGGCTGTTTTTGTCTACTGTGATCTTTCATAGACCAGGAGCGTGAAAAGCCTCACATTCCTTCAGGGGCAGCAAGCGTTGCTGAAGTGCGGATGAGCAGATAGGCTCATAGTATAAGATCTAACCCAGTCCTTGATAGGGAGACCAGTCTCTAAGGATCAGTGGTTTCTGCAGTCCAGAGCCAGGTCTGCTGAATACTGTACACAGAAAACCCAGGGCCAAGGCTATGTACAAATTTTTGTTATTCTTGTGTGTGAAGAAATGGATTTATGTTTTCCCAACCTTTTTAGTATGACCAATAAATTCCACTTCTGTCTGTAACTTGGCTGAGTCATTCATAGAGGTTTAAATTTTTTTTTTAATAAATATGTTGTCATGTTGGTTAAGGGCCTAGTCATTGTTGTGGACATTCATACTTTTACACTGATGTCAACTAACATAATTTAACTTGTATAAAACTTCTGTCTGTACCAACAGCTAAAAATAGTGACACTGGCCACTTTCAAGCAATAAGTACACCAGAGGGAAGAAATCTCTGTTACATGGGTAATAAGGAGGATTTAACATGCTTGAATATTGGTTGAAGTGATAAATTTTATTTGTAGATTCTTCTACAGATAGGTGTTCATTATCTTTTGAGAGAATTGTAGTTTTTAGCATTGAAAATAGCTATTTAAACAGACCTAGTATTAGATATGCAGACTTAAGTGACACGGACTCCACTTTTCATTTTGTCATATTTTACCACCCTATAATCTCTTTGTGTTGAGAATGGGCTTGCTCTGTGTTTATTCATCTTTAAGAAAAATCTACATCCAATTATTTTGCTTTTGTATTTTCGAAGAAACCTTGTGTTCAAACCATGGCCATGTGGTGCTCAGTCTCTGCAGTTCAGGTAATTAATTCAGTGGTGACATCATAGGGAATGTGCTCATTTTTCCATTTGAAATCCTGGTCTCAGAATCTAATGGTTAACTCGCATTAAGAACACATTTTGGAAACCGACTTTCTCAAAGACAGCCATGTGTTACGTTAAACTTCTCCCTTTTTGCATTTTGAGAGCAGGATTTTGTTCCACATCAGCGTCACCCATCAGTCATTTTGAGTTGATCCTCTTAGTTGATGAATTATTACTTATTAACGATGGATCAGTTGATATTTGAGTAAAAACAAGTAGCAGCACTGGTAGGAATGTGACTATATTATTTAGCTTTTTAAAAACAAAGCTAAAAATGTCAAACATAGCTTAGATCTTTTGTTTATTACAACTGTATTTTTGTATTTATTTTACTTTTCAAATTCTGACTATTCCCTCAGGTGTTCTTTGTAGGTACTTGTGTAGGCTAATAGTCCAAGTGCCTTTTATAAGTGGTTTTCATTCTCTTTTGACTGTAATTCACAATAAAACCTTTTTTTTAACTTACCTAGCATGCGCTATCTAGATACAGATGTGCATACCCATAGGTAACCTATGAAATGATACTTGACTAGTAATAGATTTTATGTATTCTGATGGGTTTTGCTTTATTCTGGTTCTGTTTCTTTAATATTTTTCCCTGTTGAGTAATTGGTGTCATGGACCAGCAATACCTTGCAGTCCAGTTGAAAAACTGTTTTAGAAACAGTCCTTTGTTAAACGTAGGTCTGGGAACTGCACAGTATTTTCATACCTCGACTTTTCCAGGGCCTTGTTTCCTTTCTGAATTTACATGCTCCAACAGAGTACTAATCAGACTTAAAAAAGGATAAATTTGAGTCATTTGTAGGAAAATGGGTGGATCTTGAGAATGTCTACTAAGTCAAATTAATCAAACACAGAAGGATGTATAACTCATGGTTTCTATTTTATGAGAAACCCAAAATACAAATACAGAGCAAAATAAAAGAGGGATGGTAGGAAACATGGGGATAAATTTTGTGGAGATGTGAAGGGGTTGTGGAGAGGGGTTGACAGGGTAAAAGGGGAATGGAAAGGATCAAGACATGGTATGTGTAGGTATCAATTCCCCAAACAAATGTCATTATTATGTATCACAGACATATACTAAGAAAAGATTTGTAGTTCCATATTCACCCTCGTTTTGTCTGATTTCCTTTGGCACTTTTGGTGCTTAAGGAGACCCGTAATTCTCCTTCTTTTGCCATTTTTGGTAGGGCCACAATTTTCTAGCTCTTTCTCTGCTCATTGATGAGTTTGTGACTTAGGTGGGGTAAATGAAACACTTAAGTAATTACTACCAAAACTGGTGGCACTTAGTAAACTACAAGGACATGAGAGGATAGATGCACTGAAGTATAGAAAGTAGATTCTAAGACTGCTTAGTTATTGAACTTTAATGTTGTCCTTCAGCAATATTTTCCTAAGCACTCTAAATTTCCTCCAGCAATCTGTAATCACTGTCATCATGTGAAAGGTTCTGAATTCTGCTCCTGAGTTTTGAGTTAGGATTGATTAAGAGGAATGAACTTCTCAACTAGAATTGATCCTGCCCTTTTCCCCCATTCCCTTCCCTTTGCCTGTCCCATCCTCTTCTTTTGTGTCCTATTTATATTTATCATATTTTGAATACCATAGCCATAATTTTAAGTTTAAAATGACATCACCCATTATTCTTCTGAGTCCAGGAAAGATTCTTTTCATTCTGAGTAAACATTATAAAATATGAAAGTAAAAAAATAGTTAAAATGAGTCTATATTTAATTAGAGGTTTAAGTCTATCAATAAATGCAAGTCAAGGTTTCCACTAGATGGGATCCACAGTGTTCATTATATTATGTCTTCTGTGGGGTTGTTGGAAAGATGGTCTTTTCTCTGGAGGAAACACTGATTTGTCTACTTATTTTTAATTAGCGTAACTCTGAATGAACCTCTTTGATTTCATCTTAGGGGTGATTGTATTGCTTTGTAACATCTGTACTTCTTAGTGTTCAGAATGAATAAATTAATATATTTAACAACTTCCAGCGTTAAGCTTGGGGAGTACTCCCATGAATAGGTCTGCACATGCTAGTTATTAGATGTAATCTCCTGAAGTTTCTTCTTCCCATTTCAACAGGGAGGAATTAGCTCTCTTTTTGTGTACCTCCTGTTTTAATTTTTGTGTTTGTCAGTTTCACTGGATAAAGCTATGAGCCTATGGAAATGATCAACTTGCCTTGTTGTGGTTGCTTTTTCATACATAATACAGGACCCTTCAGTTTCAATTTAGAGAAGTATTGTACACATCCAATACATTTCCTCCGTAATATCCTCCACCTTCACAGGCACATGTTTGCACTTTCCTCTTGTTAAAATTGCAGACAAGAATAATTTTGATTTATTGGTGACATCTAATATAGCTGTGTTTATATTGTTGCCAATAAAATGACTTACATGATTGGTTTTTGTTTATACAATCTTTTCTGAGGAGTCAGTCACCTGTGTTAGGACAAGGTACATTCTGCTTATTAAAATGAACTCTTAGGATCTAAGAACATTCAGCTCTATCTGTTCTTGATTTAATGCAGAATGTGCTTCACACTGTACCTATGCATGAGAATAACATATTATTTATCAATAGGCTTTTCATTTCTATATTCTTCTGGCTACAAAAGCTGCAACAAGAGAAGCCCGTGGGAATAACACAGAGCTATTAAACGATCAAGGCAGAGGAATTGAAAAGGCAGTGTTAATGAAATTATACAGTCATTAACCCAAAGGGAAAAACGAAAAGAATCAATGAGAACTCTATTTTAGGTGGACTATCTGTATATGTGTACATATATATGGAGCAGTTTGCTGACCTGTGTTTCATTATCAGGTTTGCTGTGCAGGGGAAGAAATACTTGTGGCATAAGGAATGGAAAATATAACAAAGGCTAAATGTAGCCTAAGGAAATGAAATGATGTATGAAAATTAATAATTAACTGGCTCATCAGATGAATTATGACTCTAGATGAGTCTATTAATGATATTTACTAAGAAAGGGCCTTCGGCTGTAGATAGGTATTATGGAACTTGTATTTTTGGAATTTTCTTGAATGGATGAGTTAATATTGCTTCAAAAGGAGCAGTGCCTAGAGCCCTGGGTAGAAGGTAGAGTCATGATGTTATATTTTGATTAAAGTCGTGCTTTTCCAGAAAACCAGTGGAGTTATTAGATGGTTTTGTGCCTTCCTTTCCTTGGGGGGTTAAGTCATTTCCTCTCTGACGTGATTTACAGGAGTGTTTTAAGAATTTGAAAGTAGTCAAAAGTAGAGATTTATTAACTCTTATGTTGACTCATTAGCAGAGCGAACATTTTCATTGTGTCAACCAACAGAGTATGTGTCAACGTCAGATCCAGAATATTCTAAATTTATTATACTTTGGTTGCTCCTTCTTTCTTTTCTCTCTCCCTTCCTCCCTCCCCTTCCTCTCCTCCCTCCCTCCCTCCCTCCCTCCCCCTTCCCTCCCTCCTCCCAGCTTAGGGTAGAGTAGTTGGGTAGAATGCAGATAAGAAAATGCTGGAAATTCAGTCAAATTTTTAAATACAAAGAGTATCTTCCAATTGAATTGTACTAATTACATGTTTGATTCTACTCTTTGTAAAGTGCAAGTTTAACCCTCAGTTCATTTTCCCTGTTTGATGTCATTCTGAGCATTGCTTGTGCGAGAGCTTCTTATGTGCTGTTACTTGGTTAGAGTTTGTAGAGGTGTTGTTATTTTTGTTGCGTCTATTCAGTCCCCCTAGATTTAAATACACAAAGGCTATGTATTTCTTTTCTTGATTATAGTAAGTGGATATTTTAATACTCTTCCTTACCCATATTATCCAGATTAACAAAATCTCAAGAAACCATAGTGATTATATTCAACTCCTCAGTCTTTTGTGAATGAAAAAAACCCCAAACAAACCGAAGTTATTAGTGGTTTGTCAACAGTAGACCTCAGATACCGTGACTTATTGAGTGCTCTTTTCACTCTGACTCTATGAGCATGTGTCTCTCTTAAATGGAGCAATTGATTTTGTTTTTTGAGAGAAGGTCTTGGTATATGGAATTCAATTTGGCTTTGAACTCTATGTAGCCCAGGTAGCCTCAAACTCACTAGGCTCCTCCTTCCTCAGCCTCCTGAGGTCTAGGATTATAGGTATATACCCACTGATTCTTTTTTATTGTTGTTGTTTTGAACTTAGAATTCTGTGCTGAATATATAACTTAACCAAAAGACATGCAAAAGTATTATGATATGAACAAACAAAATTGAATTTTACATTTTGTTATCTAGTGCTTGAAAAATTCATTAGCATAGTTAATATGAAAAACTACAATTTTAGGCACATTTTCCGTATTTTCTTTTCTGTCTTGAGCCTGGCTTTGCTCAGCTCACATGACCTTGCCCTATTGGTTTTTCATGATGGTATTAAACACTTTATTTTCTGGATGCTGTTTTCTCAGTAGTAAAACTTAAGTACATTTTGTTGTTGATTTTACTTTCAACCTAATACTATTTAAAACAGGATTGTACTTTATAAAAAATAAAATACCCAGTACAAGGCAGACAGGTGTGGATGCCTGATATCTCATCAATTTCTCAGGACTTTATTTTTCTTTCTTGCAGACTCACCTTTTTAATGGTTGAGCTTCACGCTAAGCACTTACTTACGTGTTTTTATCCACATCTTTGATGAGAATTCCTGCTTGTATATTATCTTGCTGCCAAAAATGACTCCCTTATTTTTAAAAACCTGGAAATAGGCAGTCTGGAAATCTGCAGACACTTGTCACTTGGACCATGGTCTTAGTGACTCATATTTCCAGTCATGTTGAACACTTTTTCATTTTCAAAGAATAGCCAGTGTGACATATTTCTTTGCCCTTTTTTGGTGGGTGCTGAATTAGTACTTTCTTATTCAGGGTTCAGAGGGCTCAGAAAACAATATTTTATCAGTGAAAGGAGACTCGATGGCTAATTTTATCTGGCAAAGCACAGACTGTAAATGCCTCTTGCTCACGATTAACCAGTGAATGAATCAACAGGCTGACTGGCACTGCACTCAAGTTCTACATGGACCCAGTGGAAGAGGCCCTGGAAGCTTTCCAGTGTGAAAAAGAATATGACAACCAGTGTGATTTCAGGGTCTTTTTCTTATTGTTCCATAAAAAAACTGAAAATGTGGAGGTGTGGCTCATCGGGACCCACTTGTCCATTCAAGGAATGGAGAACAGGAGAGCAAGAGTAACCCTGGTACAGATTGGTGCTGTGGATTGTCTCCTAAGATTGCTGGGTGGCAGGAGAGTGTTTAATGTCAAAGACAAAAAATTCTAAACACACACACACATACACACACACACACACACACACACACACACAGAGTCTGTCTCACTGAGTACCAAGTTGTCTAGATTCAACTCAAACTTGGGATCGTCCAGCCTCTTGCTAACTGGAGCTACAGCGTCGTGCCACCACACCTGGGTGCTAATTGTATTTGACGCCCTTCAGCATAGGCACGCATGGTACACTTTGCAGCAGGCATAGTGAGCGCTTGACTTGAAACAATTAAAAACTTTTTTTAATCATTTATTTATTTGGTACAGGGTCTTGCTGCACAGCTTGGACTCGTAGTGATCCTCCTGTCTCAGCCTCCCCTCTGGTGGGATTACAGGCACGTGCCACTACACCTGGTTTCGGTGGCCAGCACTGTGTGCCCAGGGTTCCAGGGCCGGCACAGCATATGGTACCAGGGATTGGACCTGTGCTTTCTAGGCAGGCACTTAGACTGCTGACCTATCTCCCCAGCCCAAAACTTAATCTTGTTGATTTCCTAAAATGATAAAAGAAAAAGTTCTTCACAAAATGTTTTTCCCCCTCAATATACTTTCTTTAATGGTATATAGGGTCATTTGGGAGTTGAGTTAAAAATATTTTTACAACCTTGAACAGATAATATAAAAACATCCCCAAAAGCTGTCTAAATGAAGATACCCAGCATGACTGCTTTGCACTCAGGCCTTGTTGCATGTGTGGGGCTTGGCTTCTTTCCATGCTGGTCATGCCCAGATGAAAGAAAGGCTGTGGGTGGCTTCTGCCATGCAGGTGGGGAAGTGGCACTCCTAGAGCACTTGGCTACCCATTGTACTTCGGGGAGCAGCTGGTCGAAGAAGGGAAGGATCTCCTTGATGTTTTAGGGTCCTGAGGACTGAATTCATCACCTATGGGTGGATGATGGTGTCCGGTGGTCCCATCAGAGTCTTTCGGTTCTCCCATAAGCAGCATCTTGGGGCTGTGGCTGAGCAACAGCATACAGTATGGCGCATGGTGAATGAATGCATAGCTTACCTTTAGGAGGGCTGTTCTGTCCTCATGCTTTCTACCATGTGCAACTGAGTCTCTAATACTACTGTGAATATTTAAATATTAGGACGTGTAAAACCTTTGTAACTTTTCCCAGGCTATTGAGTGCTACTGAGTGTCTCCCAGGACTGCTGGATAGCATGATAATATTTAATGTCAAAGACATTTGTAAATCTAGGGTCTATGAAAAGCTTCATCTTAGCGGGAAAGTGAGAGATGGTATAATGTCCCTGTTATTCCCTCTAGAGGCTAGGTCTGGTTTTTTGATGGTTTCCTGAGGCCTATGGAGCACTGGCCTCATAGCTCATGAAGGTAGTGCTTTTTGTTTCCCAGGAGCTGCTGCAAAAAGTGAGCTCATATGGACAGATCCTTTAGGGATCAAAGTAAGTTTAATTTTGCAAGCTGGCACTGCTAGATTAGTTGCAGTTGCAGGAGCACCTATTGAGAAGGGCTCAGCAGCAAACAAAACAATAGGGAGATCCAAAAGCCATGTCTCCTACAAATGTAGAAGGGGAGGGTGTCTGCCAATGATCCATGTATTTCATGACCTTGTTCTATGTAAAAAACCATTTTGCTAAGGGTTCTTCTGTTCTTGATATGAATGCTACACAAGTTGAAAACTCTGTACTTTATTTTCATTTTTACTCTTAAAATTGCCTGCATTTATTTTTTTAAACAGGCTTATAACCCACACCATGGATAACTTATTGGACTTTGCCTGAAAGGAGTCAGTAGTGCCACTGGATATTTGACCATCCTGGCCACAGGTTTTTCAGGATGAATGGAAGGTCACGCAGCATGAGTCTTCACCATACGTCGGGAACCCCACAGGGGCCTGGGATGGTCAGTGGCCAGCATATTCCTCCCAGCCGAACCCACTCAGGGACTCCTGGCCCCTCATCTTGGGGCAACACACCGAGCCCCACTATTGGAAGCCTTTCTAACAGCCTGCATCGCAAGATGCCCTTGGGAGGAGGGATGGTTCTGCAGCACAGTGTGGCTGAGAGCCCCATCCATCTGCCCGCTCTGAGCCCCAGGAGACAAGTGCTCGCCAGTGAGAAGCTGAGATTCCAGGTCGCCCAGCCTGGAGGCATGTCAGGGACACACACTTTAAAGCCAAAGCAGCAAGAGTATGGAAGTCCTTTTCCTCCAAATCCTGGGAAAGGTAGGATTGTCTTTTTGGGATCTTTTAAAAGTGCAAACTATTTTTTTTTCATCCTCCTTGTCCCTTCCTTGCCAGTAAATTCTATAGAAAAGCATGTAATTCCATGTCAGAGTCAAGTTCACTGTCTCATAATGATACACAGTTTGCCCATTCAGGTTGTGTGTGTGTATTTGTGTGTGTGAATGCTGGGCACAAGTGTGGGTATCTCATCGGACTGTGAAACAGAGTGAAGGCAAAAATAGGAAGATCAGAAGTAGAGAAGAGGAGCAGGTAGTGGTCCTCCCTACAAATGTCTTGCCCTCTGGGTACATGGAGCTTGGACTATGGGTCATGGATGAGAGGATTGACGGACTGTCATTGATGCTAGTGTTAGAAATGCAAGAAGAAAGGTTACGTTCAGAAAGAAAAGGGTAAACAGTGAGGAATTTTACTAACATAAAGAAGAATTGGTATATATATAATATATATGAATAAGTTATTTTCTGAGCAAACCCTGTAGTTTTTACACTATAACTACTAACAAGGGAGAAGAAAGCTAGGAAAGACTAGTGAAAAGGTATGTTTTGTACTTGTGAAGAACTGGGAAACCTAGTTAACCTGAAATGCAGAGAGAATGCACTTTCTTAACTCTATAATTTTGCATTGCATATATTTTAAATGGGAGCATAGTAGTCGGGAAAGAGCAAACTAGTTGAGCGATGCTGTCCAGAAGCTGGTGCCGACTTTACGAAGTGACGTGTTGCGGATGCTGTGTGTATTTTGGCTGCAAGTAGAAAGAGGTGTATATTGTATAAAATATAATATAGTTTTCTTATGCAAAATTGGAAATTATATATTCCGTAAAGTCTTTTAGATTTAGTTCTTAGTGTTTGCATTAAAAGCACTTACACTATCAAACAGTGTTAATTAACAATCTTCCTAATAACCACTCACCTGGTTAATTAAAGTGAATAAATTATTTATATCAGATAAGTACACCATCAGTCATTTGTCATACACTGTGTATTTTTGTTTATGGAGGAGTTGGTATACATGGAGGAATTTAAAAAACCAACATAACCCTAAACATTCATGTAGCTTTTTAATTTTTCTTTTTTGTGTATTAATATTTAGTCTAGGTTTGGTCTTGAGTTGTTTTGTTTCCTAGAGGTATTGATGCTTAATTTAGGAAACAGTTTCCCTGGGAGCTATCTCTGAAGTAGCTATGTTGTGGTTAGGTTGCTATGCCCATGGCTTGTCAAGCTGAGTTCTTAATATCAAACCTAAGTGTTTAAATTTCAGGGGTGGGGGCCCATTAAAATCTTTCTGCTCATGCTTGACCAGTGATCGGTAGCTTGATTTTATAGTTATTTGTGTTTTCAAGCCTGACTGAAAGTAATAGTGATGATAATATTAATAACTTGCATTTGTTATATCATAACAGTATGCATCAAGTTATATGTTGAGTTCTTTCCAGTACATACTCTTAGTGATTGGTCAAAGCCATCCCAACTTGTATGCTCTGGTTGATTTAACTGATAAGAAAATGAAGACCTAGAAAGAATAAGTAACTCTGGAAACACCAGCCAGTAAGGAAGTACTTTGATACCAGAGGACACTACAATTATGATCATGGCTAAAAAAACTGGTTCAGGTACTTAAGGAATAGGTAACTCTCAGGGTCAATACACTTTGGAATGCATATAAAAATAGTGCTGCTTCCTGATTTCCTGCTCTATGACCTTCTGGTTCAGCTTGTTAGTGTACATACAGTGTGGGTTCTGGATCAATATGGTTGGGGCATTCATGGGCACAGATAAAGAATTAAATACACTATTATTAGCCCTCCTGTCCCTACAGCTTGGATACCATCAGTGGCCCAGATGAAGTCAGAAATAGCTTAAGGTGTCCTTTTCGGATTTTGGTTGACTATTCCTACATTATTAACCATCAGCCAGTAACTGTTGGTTTAGGACTGTGTGCACTTTATCTGATCATTTACTCAACAAAACGTTCCTGAGCATGATGCATGAGCCACCATTTTGGGGACACAATAGCCATTAAAACATAGTCCTTGCCTTCAAGATGATGGAGATTCAGACAAATATATATGGCAGCTAAAGCATAATAAAAGCTCAGATAGGATACACTCTGAGTACTATGGCAGCCTTAGAAAAGGGTTTCTGCCTGTGCTTAGTAGGTGGATCTGGGAGGTCAGTAAGCTATTAAGGCAGAAAGGTGACTAGTGAGGAGGTAGCCATGCAGTAGTGCAGAGTGTATGTCCTGTGTGTGTGAGTATGAGTATGTGCATGGAATAAGTGTGCATGAAGGCTTTGTTCAGAACATATTCTAGATAGGGAGAAAAGCACACTCAGAACTTCATTAGAGGGGAAAATGGAGTAACTCCAGAATTCTACGTGATTTATATAGATTTTTTTTTTTGATTTATATAGATTGATTGATGGTGCAGTGACTGCTTAGGAGAAAAGGCTGGAGAGGAACAAGCAGAAAGTGGGCGAAGAGTCATGAATTATATACCAAGGAGTTTGGCTCTGCCTGACAATGTTGGCAGAGCATGTGACTCTAGGAGTAGTATTTAGTTAGGGCTTTGCAGAAAAATAGAACTAACAAGATATCTATGTTTGTATGTATATGTGTGCATGTCCTATAAAAAATGACTCATGAGATTATGGAGGTTGTTAAATCCTAAAAATCTGCAGAGTGGGTAAGCTGAAACGCTGAGAAAGTGGAAGGTGAATTGAGTCAGAAGGGCTTGTGAACCAGCAGAGCTGATGGTGGAGGCTCTGTTTTGAAGGCTGGCAAGTTCAAGACTCAGGAAGACCCAGTGTTTCGGTTTGAGTCCAAAGGTGGGCAAAAAGCTGCTGTCCCAGTTCAGAGGCAGTCAGGCAGGAGGCGTACTGTCGTTCCCGGGAAAGACTCAGCCTTTTATGCTCTTCAGGCCTTCAGCTGGTTGGGTGAGGGTCATGCACATTAGGTAGAGCAATCTGCTTTGCTCAGTCCACTGATTTAAATGTTAACCTCTTTTGAAACCATCACATCAGAAACACTCAGAATAATTTTTGGCCAAATATTGGGGCAACCTGGAGCCCAGTGAAGTTCATGCATAAAATGAACCTATAAAGTGAGGTATCATTGTTTAAGGGCAACGTACAATTTACAGGATGGATAAGAACGTGTATTTTCTGAGCCTTGAGAGTGAGTATAGCAACTCTTAACATGGTGGAGCTGTGAGCAGAGAATTTAAATTGGGGATTGTTACATCAGCAGGCATCTGACTTAAAGACTGGAGAATCTAGTGGAAGCCTTGTGGGAAGTATACGTTGGACGGTAGGGCCTGCATTCCTTGAAGATCGAGCTCTGCTCAGTTGAAAATGCTGGTGACAGTGGCTTTCACATCATATGGTGAGCTTCCCAGACGGTGCATCAAGATCACTGAGGTGTCACACAAACTCAGGGAGTCTTAGGACATTTAAAATTTTAAATGTGGCGACATGTGATATCCTTTGAACAGCAGGCAAATGACTAGCTTGAGATTGACAGTTTCAGTGGTGAATCACACAATATTCCCTTTATCTTTGCAAAGATAAGTTTTCAGTAGTTGTGGTTTTTAAAAAACAAATATTTTCTATGCCCATGTTCATGACAGCATTATTTGTAATAGCCAAAAATCAAAAACTAGTTTCCTTCATTGGATAAGGATAAAAAAGGTCAGTCTCTATCTCTGTATCTTTATCTACATCTCTATCTATATTGGAGTGTTGTTTAGTGTTTAAAAGGCAACTTCATATGTTATAATACAGATGAACCTTAGTAAGTAACAC